>NW_023270164.1:12807285-12937816 GCF_011800145.1 Mirounga leonina
GGGGTGGGGGGGGGGGGGGGGGGGGGGGGGGGGGGGGGGGGGAAGTGAGGTCCAGACAGTATAAATGGCTCCAGGGAGGGGGTTGAAGCAAGATTTAATGAAGGCCGGATTCCCGAGCCGGTCCTTTTAATCTCACCTGCATTTAACAAGTAATAATTGAGCCCCAATTGTTTACCTTGCACTGTGATAGGCACTGGGGAGATGCTGGTGAAACAAAACATAAAAGATTTCTAACCTTGTGTAGACCTATGTTGGAAAAGAAAAGAAAAGAAAAGGAAAGAAAAGAAAATAAATAAAAGATAACTTCAGAGAGAGAGATCAGAGTTATAAAGATAGCAAAAGGAGGTTACATTGGAGGAAGTAATGATGATGGGCTGCTGGTTTCTTTGAAGACAACATTTGAGCTGGAACCTGAATGACCAGAAGCCGAATGTATGAAGAGCTTGGGGAAGGGCATTGACAACCCTGAGAGCAGCAAGTGCAAAGGGCCCGAGGTGGAGCAGAGTTTGTTTTGTTCTAGAAACTCAGACATGTTCTCACAGAGTTGGAAAGCACAAGCTGGGAAAAGTGTGCTTCACTCCTTCCACCACCCAACCACTCTCAGCAACCTGGACTGATAGAAGGGTGCCCCTTTCCTTGGTTTTGAGGGGCCCCAGGTTGAGGGGTGGTGGTGCAGGCAGGCCCTTGGGTTTAACTGTGTTGGCCTTCCAGCCACAACTCTTCCCTCAAATGGGATGAGAATAAAACCAACGTCCAGTCTGGAGAGTGTGATCCTCAGCATTATCTCCAGGGAGATCCTGATTCCTGTGACCAGGTGCCTGTCTCAGATGCAGAAATCAAGGCTGAGTCAGGGGAAATTGTTCGCTTAGGATAACACGCTTCAAATGTCATCAGCCTTGTCCCCCAGACCGGCACCCCAAGAGCCTACCTCTCATCTTGCCAAGCTTCCAGCAGTAAAAAAACCTGGGCTCCTTCCCATCTTCATTCATCTAGGGCGGTGCTGGTGGCCCCTTTCCTTAGAACCAGGAAACAGGCCCAGCGCTTGGGGCCAGGGCCTCCCTAGGATTGCAGAACAGAGAGTCAGCCCCTGGGTTGTGACACCGTTAATAATGTCTGTCCCCATTTACTGAGCAGCTTGAAACTCACCAAGCTCTATTTTCTCTTAGCCTGTGCGCTAGTGCAGTCTCATTTCCATCACTGCTAAGAGGTTTATTCTATCCACTATGATCCTTTATCCGAAATTTGAAGTCCACAAAGCTCTGGAAATAGCTTTCCCACGTGTTGGGCATCATTTGGTTACAAAACCTAACATGACTTAATGAGGGACAATTTTCAGTTCTGGCTTATCCCACTTATTGTGAACGACTTCCACCCCTTTTCTTGAATAAATATTAAGGTGTTTATTAAAAAAAATTTTTTTTTAAAGATTTTATTTATTTATATGACAGAGACACAGCGAGAGAGGGAACACAAGCAGGGGGAGTGCGAGAGGGAGAAGCAGGCTTCCCGCCGAGCAGGGAGCCCAATGCGGGGCTCGATCCCAGGACTCTGGGATCATGACCTGAGCCGAAGACAGACGCTCAACGACTGAGCCACCCAGGCGCCCCTATTTTTTAAAAATTTTTTTAAAAACGGGGCTGCCTCAGACCTCGCTGAGAGTGTTAAGAAATACACAACTTTCTAAGATCCGAAATATTCAGAATTCAGGAAACATACCTGGGTTTAACCACGGCCTCAGCCATTTTTACAGCTAAGGAAACTGAGTCATGTGCTTGCCCCAAACCAGATCCCCGAGGTTCTGAACTGAGGCAGCACCGAAAGCATTCCTATTTCGAAAGCGCAAAAGACCTCTCCGTTACCGCACATGGTACTCCGAACTGCCAAGCCTCAAAGGCTGGCGCCCCCGGAGGTGGGGCGCCCTGGGGGCTACGCGCCCGGCGGGGAGTATCCTTGGCGGGCGGGGCAAAGGGGCTTCCGGGGCGGCAGCCACCTGGCCCGGCCCCCTCCGGCCCCGCCCGCTTCTGCTCCGCGAGGTGATTCACTCCCTCCTTCGCCCTGGGGGCCCCCTTCCCGGCCAGACGGCGGGCAAGACGGCAGGGTGTGCAGCGTCTCGGAATCCGCGAGCAAGCGAGTAGATACTCCGCGCCCCTAGGGACCCCGGCCCACCCCATGGCGGATTCCGAGCGCCTCTCGGCCCCCGGCTGCTGGGCCGCCTGCACCAGCTTTTCGCGCACCCGAAAGGGAATTCTCCTGTTTGCTGAGATTGTGAGCGTCCCGGGACAGGCGGGTGGGCAAAGGCAGGGTGGAGTGGCTGGACCACGCGGAGCCCAGAGGCCCCGGGTGAGGCAGGCGCGGGCCTGGAGGCGCTCCGCAGTGGGGCGCGGGTGGGTGGGTTAGTGGTGGAGGCCCGAAACCAGGGGCTCGGGGCGAGCCAGGGGGGTTTGGAGAAGGTGGTCAGGAGCCGCTTGAGCTACGGAGTGACGCGAGGGGCCCATAGCGCATATGGGGGGCCCTGTGGGGGGAGACCGCGTGGACACATCAGTGGGCTCCTTCGGAGGGATCCCAGGGGGCTAGGAGGCGGGGGGCCTCCCGTGGCAGGGAGTGGCGCGGCCTGGGCACGGGCGGGCGGGCTGGCTGCGCGCCCAGGGGCGGGGCCTACTGGGGTGGGGCCCTGAGCCCTGGTCCTACGGGGTTGGGCGGTCCGCCCTTTTACCAGTTCTTCCTCTCCCTTCTGTGGTGGGGCAGGAGGTCCCTAAGCTATTCGGGCCGCTCGGGGAGCCTGGGTTTCCCATCCCCCTGAAAGTGGGCGCCGCCTTTGATTCACTTGTAAAAGGGGTGCGACGCCTTTAACAGAGCCCTGCCCCTCCGGTGTCACTCTCACCGCTTCCCAAAGGGGTTGCCGAGGGAACCGCAGGTCCCGCCCCTGTCGAGGCCCTAAAGCTGGCCGCGGCAGTGCTCACCAAACACCTGGCGGCACCACTCTCTGCAGCCCGCCCCTATGCTGGAAGGGGAAAGGGGAGGGAAGCGGAGGCACCCAGCTCTACCCCTTACTAGGTGCCCCTGGACAAGTCACTTAACCGCTCTGTGCCTCACTTTTCTCATCTGTAAAATAAAGATACTAATAACAGTACCCAGCTCATTGGGTTGTCGTGATGATTAAGTAAATTAATACTTGTACAGCCCCTAGAACAGCTTTTGGGACACAATGAGCACACAGTAAACGTTTAGCTATTGGTATTTGTCATCTTTCCAGTCCTGATAGGCATCATCGGAGTGTTTGAGACCTCCAATTTAAACCAATCCCCTCAGCCCTGGGAGCTGATTCCGGGGTGGGGGGCCCTTTCCCCTGTCATCCTTCCAGATATTGTGCCTGGTGATTCTGATCTGCTTCAGTGCCTCCACACCAGGATACTCCTCCCTGTCGGTGGTCGAGATGATCCTTGCTGCTATCTTCTTTGTCATCTACATGTGCGACCTGCACACCAAGATACAGATCATCAACTGGCCTTGGAGTGTGAGAAAGGGGCGAGGCTAGGAAGGGGCCTGGGCAGTGGGGATGATCCTGGTAACTCTGAATGCTGACTTCCTCTGTTCTCCCCACGCCTCACAGGATTTCTTCCGAACCCTCATAGCGGCCATCCTCTACCTGATCACCTCCATTGTTGTCCTTGTTGAGGGAGGAAACCACTCCAAAATCATCGCAGGGGTAAAAGCCACAGAGGCAACTCCAAGGCAAAGACAGAGGGGTTTGAGAATCCAGGGGCCAGTTCTGCCTCTGCTTTTGGCAGGAAAGTATGTGGCCCGTAGCAGGCCATGCTTGTCTTCAGAGCCTGCGGGAAAGTCTGGCCCGGGCTCTGGTTCTCCTCCCAAGATCATCATTTGCTGTAAAAGGCCGTGCCTTGTGCAACACAGGGACCTTTGTGGAAAGCACAAAGAGGCGGCCTCTTTGTCAACACGTGAGACTACCATCTGCTAGAACTTTGTCTCAAATGTACAGTGTGAATGGTGCCACTGACATGTGGGGCCACCATGTGGTTACCCTGTGTTGAGAGGTTCTAGGAGGAGGGAGGGTGGGGTCGATTCCAGTCTCCTGGCCTATCCCTGGGGCTCTCTGGCTTCCTGATCTGGGTTTTTAGTCACCATCCCTGCATGGGGGCAGTCATTGGAGGTGGTAGATACAAGGAAACAAGAGGCTGAGTAGGCCGACCACGTAATCCAACCTCCCTCACTCCCACCCCCACCCTCAGGTACTGGGCCTACTTGCTACAAGCCTCTTTGGCTATGATGCCTACATCACCTTCCCCTTGAGGCAGCAAAGACATACAGCAGCCCCTACTGGTAAGTGTGTGTGTTGCGGGGGGGGGGGGACTGTTGCTGAGGGTGCTGAGGAGAGTAGGAAAGGGGTCTCCCAAAGGCCCCCTTATTGGTACTGAGGGCTTTAGTGCCAATAAGTACCATAAGCTTCAGTATTACTTGTCTGGAAATGGATCCTACCAATGCTTTCCTCTCTTTTCCTCACTTGCAGACCCTGCAGATGGCCCGGTGTAGGTGAACTCCCTTCGTTTCTCTCCGAAGCCTGCAAATAACACTTCCTTCGGAATAACTCCTCCCTGCCCTTACAACACTCCCAGCCAACTCCCAGCCTCTTATTGAAGTACAAGTGCCTTTATTGGGAGCATCTGTCTTCCTACCTGCCAGTCCCTCCTGGGTGTGGCCATCTTTAATGGGTGTGCCTCTGTCCCCCTTCCTTCTGCCCAAAAGGAGACACCTGTTCTGCCCGGACTATGCACCCACTTAAGCCACAAAATGAGAGGAGGAGGGAACCTCAGATTTCAGATTCTAGGCCCCAGGTTGTGACCCACACCAAGTAAAGTCCTCAGTGTGGGGGGTGGTTCTGTGGAGGGATAAATAAACAGATGGTTAGAACATATGATAATGAATAAATTAATCCTTTGGTCAAATGTGGATAAATCTCAAGCACCAGGAGGGGGAAAATTGGGGAGGGGGACGGCTGGAGCAAGGAAGTGAAGAAGCCAGGCCTGTTTTCTGACAAATATTAAATTACTTCATTAACACAAACGGATGAAGGAGGAAGGGGATTTATGACTTCGGTTGGGGGATGGGATCATCTACACTGACCGGAGAACGGAGCCCTCCAGGACTACACTGCCTTCAAGCCACAATGCAGTTCTTGTCTCTGGCCTGGCGGGGCATCCCTGGGCGTGAGCTCCTGGGGAGCTGTGGAGATGGGGACTTGGGGGTTCCCGCTGCATTGTCCTGAGCAGGCCCAGGCCTGCACAGATGCGGGGGCAGGGGGATGCGTTCCCCTAGGAAGAAGCCATCCTCCTCTGAGGACTCGGAACTGGAGCTAGAAGATGAGCTGGAGCAAGATCCTGAGTCCGAGCCCGATCCCAAGTTACACTGGCGGTGGCGATGTCTGCCCGAGTGGTGGCGGTGATGGTGGTGGTGGTGGCGGCGGTGGCGACGGGTGGGGGCCCTGGGTGGGGGACTGCGTGGCCTGCGACGCTGGGCTGGGGGTGCACTCAGGGTCCGCCGCGGGCCTCCGTCAGACACCAGAGGGTCACGGAAGCTGACGCGAGGGGTGCTCTGGCGACCAAAGGCACTATCTTCCGGGCTTGGGTCGGGCTGGCTGGGGAGTCCCGGGGGCGGCTCTGGGGGGCCGCGGAGCCCCAGCTCTGGCATGGAGTGGCGGTGGGGGGCCCCTCTCAGAAAGTGGGCGGGCTCCTCAGGGCCTGCAACTGGAAAGAGATGGAGCAACTCCGTTATCTGGCCCCCGAGGGGAGGCCCGTGGAAGGGCTTTCTCTCCACTTCACCCCATCAGGACTGGGAAAGTGGGAGCAGCGGTCGGAGAGGGGCAGCGAGGTGGGGGGAGTTTGGGAAATGTGAGGGCTGGGGCAGGCTCTGGGTGGAGGGAATAGAAACGTGGCTTCTGATGGAAGGAGGGGGTGACATCGACTAAAGCCGATCAAGTTAGCCATAGAGTGGGGGCGGGGCCTGGGCGCGGAGGGTGGAAGGTCGGGGGTTTGGAGGAAAGGAGGAAGAACTTGGGTCAAGAAGGAACAAGCTGAGGCTAGGGGACGGGCCTTGTAACAGAGGGGGGCGGAGCCAGGGTTCACGAGGGGGTGTAGTATGGGCTGGAGACTAGGCCTAGCACGGTTTGGGGGATGCAGCCGGGGCTGAGGTGGGGGCGGGGCCAGGGATGCCGCAGGTGAAGGGCCAGGGCGAGTCAAGGGGCGGGGCGGGGCTTGAGATGGGGCGGGGCTCCGAGAGGCTGGGCGAGGCTCGAGGGTTAGCTTACCAGGCTCCGGCTCCGTGCTGGTCCCTTTGGTGGCGGTCTCCGCCGCTTCCTCCGTGGCGGAGAAAGAGGCCGTGGATGCCGCGAGAGGTGCGGAGACCGTGCCGGCGCTCCAGCTCCGGCGGCCGGTCGCCGAAGCCGTGGGCTCAGACCCCAGGCTGCAGGCTCTCGAGCAGAAGATTAGGCCGCGGCGGGGCAGGAAGGGGCGGCCCAGCAGGGCTCGCCCGCAGCGACTACAGCAGAAGCAGCGGTCTGAGGCGTGCCAGTGCTGGCCCTCATAAGCCATCTGACCCTGGTCCAGGCCTGCGGGGACCGAAGAGAGGGGGGGAAACTGAGGCAGAGCCGGCAGGCATATCCCCTGCCTGTCCTGAATGGCCCCCTTCTTGGGAAAAGACAGGGAATCTGAGGCAGGGTACCTCAAGTCGCCCTCCCTCCCAACTCTCCAGAATGGGGCCCTTCTCTGGAGAAAGCAGGGAAACCGAGGTTTGGGCTTCACCCTAAGATTCCTCATCCTTTCTCTCCTGGAAACCGGCTCATGTCTCCTCTTCTCCCTTTCTTTCCCAGGGTGCCGCCTCCCAGATTGGGGGTGGGCATTGGACTCTGAGATGTGGGTCAGGCTTAGACATTAAGAGGTGGCTTCAGGTGGACCGAGTGTAGAAGGTGGACGGAAGGAAAGGCCTGGGTGGGTGGGCGAGGGGCAGGGCTTAGAAGGTAGGGCGGGGCCTTGGTGGGAAAGGAGTGGGTCTTAGAGGGTAGGGTGTGCCTTAGGAGGTAGGACCTTACCTAGGCTGATGCAGGAGTCTATTTAGAGTCTGGGGAGTTGGGCCTTGGCTGAAGGAGTAAGAGGGTAGCCCCAGGGGGCTGGGAATTAGAGGGAACCCTGGAAGTGGGCCTAGATACGCAGTGGTGCCTAGGGTCGTGCAGGGGGGTGGTTTAGAGGGTCCAGCATGATGGGGGATACTGGTGAGGGACTTGCGGAGAGGGGTGGAGGGCTACGGTGCCGGCGCCCGACTCCAAGTATGGACTATAACGGAGGATCCTGGTGCGGCGGCGCTCCGGCCCAGCCGTCCATCTGTCCTCCGGTCCAGTCGCCTGTTCACCCACCAATGTGCTCCCCACAGCCGTCACAGTACTCCGCGTGGCGGGCCTCGTAGCAGGCACAGCAGTGGGGGCGGCTCTGACGCATGACGTAGCGCTGCCCTCCCAGCGAGACTTCGCACTCGAAGCAGCAGAAGTGACCCATGTGCCAGTGCCGGCCCTCGGCCTCGGTGCACTCAGGGGAGAAGATGATCTGCAGGGGGGAGGAGGGGGGGACACACACGGGCCACTTCGGCCATCAGAAGGGCCTGCCCCTGGCCCTGCTCACCCTCCACTCCCACCCCGGGGAGGGCGCAGAGAGGTGCGAACCTCGTCGCAGGCTTGGCAGCGCGGGCGCAGGCGTTCGGCGTGGTGGCGGCCACAGTAGACTTTGCCAGCATGGTAGAAGTAGATGAGGTCCACCAGCAGCTCGCGGCACGTGGAGCACACGAAGCACTGCGGGTGCCAACAGGCACCCAGGCCTGCTCGGCTGGCGAATACGGCGATGTCCCCGCCTCCGATCTGCTTCCCGCACTGCCAAATGACAGAGAGACGCTGCCGCCGACATGGTCAGATGGACGGGGGTCAGCCAAGGCCTGTCGCACGTGGGCCTTCCCCTGGCTGACCTTTGTCACTGGCTCCACCTGTGGGGCAACTTTTAGGCGGGCCCTGCCTACGCGGGAGGGCCCCCTAGAGGCCAACCGGACTCCTGGGGGTGGGAAACCACAGAGACAGGCCCTTCTAATCATGGGTGGCCTAAAAGGCAAGTCGTGTCCTCAGGGCGCTGGGGAAATCAAAGAGACAGGCCAAGCCCAGTAGGGGAACCTTAGTGACAAACCTCACCTTAGACCCCAACAGTAGGATCTAGGGTTGGGCTCCACCTACCCAGAGGGGCCTTGAAGACAAATTCCACCCACCACTGGGCCCTACAGACAGGCCCTGCCACTGTGGGTCAGTTCTTTTTATTTTTTTAAGATTTTATTTATTTATTTTTAAATGATTATTTATTTATTTATTTGACAGAGAGAGAGAGAGAGAACAAGCAGGCAGAGCGGCAGGCAGAGGGAGACGGAGAAGCAGGCCTCCCTCGGAGCAGGGAGCCTGACACGGGGCTCGATCCCAGGACCCTGGGATCATGACCTGAGCCGAAGGCAGACGCTTAACCGACTGAGCCATCCAGGCGCCCCTTATTTATTTCTTTGAGAGAGAGAGAATGAAAGAGAGATCGTATGAGAGGGGGGAGGGTCGGAGGGAGAAGCAGACTCCCGCTGAGCAGGGAGCCTGATGCGGGACTCGATCCTGGGACTCCAGGATCATGACCCAAGCTGAAGGCAGTCACTTAACCAACGAAGCTACCCAGGCACCCCTGTGGGTCAGTTCTTTATAAGATTTTATTTATTTATTTATTTAAAAGATTTTATTTATTTATTTGACAGAGAGAGACACAGCGAGAGAGGGAACACAAGCGGGGGGAGTGAGAGAGGGAGAAGCAGGCTTCCCGCGGAGCAGGGAGCCCGATGCAGGGCTCGATCCCAGGACCCCGGGATCATGACCCGAGCCGAAGGCAGACGCTCAACGACTGAGCCACCCAGGCGCCCCAAGATTTTATTTATTTATTTGAGAGAGAGAGTGAGAGAGAGAAAGAGCACAAGAGGGGGGAGCGGGAGAGGGAGAAGCAGACTCCCTGCTGAGCAGGTAGCCTGATGTGGGACTCGATCCCGGGACTCCAGGATCATGACCTGAGCCGAAGGCAGTCGCTTAACCAACTGAGCCACCCAGGCGCCCCCTGTGGGTCAGTTCTTAAGGACACGTCTGAACCACAAGAGAACCAGAGAGACAGCCCACGCCTCACATCCACTGTGAAGAGGGAACTAAGAGAAGGTCCACTAGGGCCTCCTTAGAGACCGACCACATTGGACGGTGACCTCTGAGGAACAGGCCCTGTCCACCAGGGGGCCCTATAGACAGATCTTGCTGGCCAGGGAGGCCTTAAGGCATGATCCCTGCCTAACAGTGGGACGTAAGGAAACTGACCCCATCCACCAGAGGGGACACGAGAGACAGACCCCTAGGGCTTAAGTGGCAGGCCTCATCTTCCCAGGGCCTAGAGCAAAGGCACTGCTCTCACTGACCGGGGCACTCCCTGGCTCACCTCCTCACAGATGGCCCCAGTGATGGTCACAGGGAAGATGCGCACGGTGCCACGGCCCAGATTCTCCCGCTTCCGCTGCTGGCTGAAGGCTCTGAGCTCTTTCTTCTCCTCCTCTTCCAGTGCCGTGCAGTACTGTGCCTGGGGTAGGAGGGTCTTCCAGGCTCCTCCCGCCATGCCTGCCCCCTCCCCTTCCAGAATTCATCCACACTTAGAGAGTTTACTTCTAGGCCTTGGTATAAGGGGGTGCTTCCTGCCCGAAATTCCCACCCCTTACCTCCTCTCCCAGGGCTCAGGGCTCAGCTGTGGTTTGGCCGAGTAATGGCCCAACTGTCCCTGCCTGTCCACACCTTTCACGTCAGATCGGCTTCCCTTTCCTCCTCTGAACCTGTGCATTTCTTTCCAGCTGCCTAGCATTTGCCCCGGCTGTGCCCCCACCCCCCCCAACTACCTGGCCTGCCGTTCCTGTCTTCTCACTCCTCACCTCACTGTCGTGTGGGGGAAGCTGGTGCAGCAGCTGCTTGATCCTGTATTTTTCCCCAGGACTGTTGACATACGGAACCTTGTCCTCTGGGAGGCAGCTGAAAAACTGGTATACCTGGGAGGACGTGGGGACGGGAGAGAACAATTGAGACTAGGGGTGAGTTGAGATGCAGTGGGATGGTGGGCCCCTACTTGTCGGACAATATTAAAGTCATCGTAAGGGACCGTCTACTGACACTCTCCACCTCCCCTTCCTACAGGCTGGATCATTTCCATCACCTCCCAAACATGCTGTGATTTCCTTCAGGCCTGGACCCCACGTTTCTCTCCAGCTGCTGTCCACCGTTCTTTCTTTTACAGCAGAGTTCCTCAAAAGAGCTGTGGGCACTCGCCCCCTCCACTTCCTTTCCCATTGTCTCCAGACCTGACTGCAGTCAAGCTTCCCCACCGCCCCTTCCGTCCCTGCCCCTCCTCCAAAGCTGTTCCTGTCACGGTCGTTGACGATGTCTGCACCTTTAAAATCATTTTTCAGGTCTCAGGCCTCATCAGCTGGACCCATCAGTAGCACTGGACAGTCGATCACTCCCTTCTCCTGGCGACGCTTCGTTCCCTCGGCTTCCAGAACACTGTCCTCAGTTTCCTCCTACCTTATTGGCTGTTCCTTGTCTGTCTCCCTTTTGGGTCTTCTTCAACTAGCTGGCCCCCAAATGCGGGAGGACCCTCAGGCTCATCCTTGGTTCTCTGGCCTCTCTCTACATTCACTCCCTTGGGAATCACATCCAACCTCATGGCTATAAATACCACTCTGTGGCTAATGCCTCACAAATCCATACCTCCAGCCCTGTGACACCTCCCTTGAGTGCCAGGCGGCATGGCCACTGCGCTCAGATCTCTAACAGGCATCTCAGAACTCCAGATGGCCAAAACCAAACTTACGCTCTTACTCTTCAACTTGCTCCTGCCTTGGCCTGTCCCCTATCAGTTAATCCCTCCCTCCCTGAGGTCATCTTTGACTCCTCTCTCTCACAAAACCCACAAGCAAATCCTCTTAGCTCTGCTTTCAAAACACACCTGGAATCTGACCACCACTCACTACTTCTGCGACCATTGTCGTCAGTCACTGGACCACTGCACTAGCCTCCCCCTCACGGTCCCCCTGCTTCCGCCCTTGCCCCTACAGCCTATTTTCCTCACAGCAGCCAGAGGGAGCCTGTTAAATCCTCAAACAAACCACATCCCTTCTCTGCTCACAACCCTTTTGTGGCTTCTCCTTCATTCAGAGTAGAGGTCAAAGTCTTCTCCATGCCCCCCTCCCTACCCCTGGCCTCACTTCCACCCCCTCTCCCAGTCACTCACTCTGCTCCAGCTGCACTGGTCTCCTCACTGTTCCCCACATGGGCCAAGCACACTCCTGCCTCAGGGCCTTTGCATCAGCTATCCCTTTTGCCGGGATAGCTCTAACCGTGGATATCTGCGTGGCACTTCTTTACCTCCTTCAGGAAACCCAAATGTCATTTTCACAGAGGCTGACCTGGGCACCCTATTTACATTCTAACATTTCTCTTCCTCTACTCCTTCCCTGCCTTTTTTTTTTTTTTTTATTCCATAGCCCTTACACCATCTGACATATTTTTCCAGGTTTGTTTACTGGCTGGTGCTCACTCTAGGAATCTAACCTCCATGTGGGCAGATGTATTTTGTTTGTGTTTTGTCCACTGCTGTGGCCTCAGTGCCCAGAACAGGGACTGACATGCAGCAGGTGCTCAATAATTATTTGTTGAGCGAATCAGTAAATGGGGATGTGGCGAATGAAGTGCTGGGATGAGACCTGAGTTAAGCGGTAGAATAGGAGTGGGGTGAATAGGCCCCGACCAGCCCACTCAGTGGTCATTCAGTATTCCCCAAGAACTGGGGAGGGGGGCTGACCACTGTGAGATTGCAGAGGGGTCAGAAGGATGCATGCAGTCTAGTGTTGTCCCAGAAATAGGTTTCTACCTGAGTGTGTGTATGTGTGTGCCTGTGTGTGTGTGCGCGCGCATCTCCTGGAGAACAAGAGCGGGTGGCAGCCTCCGGTCACCTGCTCTGGCTTGAGACCAGGGGGCACCCAGGCATACTCCTCCGAGGCACAGCCTGAGTCATCATCGGAGATGGAGTGGCGCTGGAAGTCTGAGATTAGCCGACACATGATGCGCTCCAGGTCCACAGGCACCGTGTGCACAGCGTGCTCCTCCCTTGGGCATTTGCAGTGCTGACAGATCTTTCTGAGGGGGCCGGGATGGGGGTCAATGATTAAGGGGTAGCGCACTTGGAGTCCTGGGCAGCCCAAGGACGTCCAACTAAGGGGCAGGGACAGGCAGATTAGCACCACCCAAGGACTCCCGAGCCAGGACAAGGCTGTGGGCCCCGGGGGCGGGACTGCTGTGGGTAAGACAGGAGTGGAGGGCGAGGCTGTGAGCTGGGGGCGGGGCCGTGGGGTCTGCAGGCCATCCTCTGACTTTTATCTCTGGGACGCCAGACTTTCCTGGCAATGGGCCTGAATAGGGGCGGGGCTCTGAGTCTGAGATTGGAATTATAAATTTAGGGGTTTCTCCTCAGGACTGGCTTTGGAGGTTGTGGGGGAACTTTCCCTAGAGACGGGCTCTAGCCTGTGCGGAGGCTGTGAACTTGTGGGCGGGTGGGGGCTCTGAGCCTGTGGGTAGGGCCTGAGTGTGCCGGCTGGTGGTATTTTATGAGATGTTTGGGGTACAGGGCTCCAGTGGGAGGATAGGACACTGGGTCCGGGAGAGGAGTTCTGAGCCTGAGAGGCGCTGGATGTCAGGGGACAATGCTCAGCGCCTGGGACTGAGGATTTCCCTAGGGATGGGACTCAGGGGCATGCGACAACACTTCTGGGGGCGGGGCTATGTGGCGGGTGGAGCTTTCCTGGGAACAGGACAATCGGGAACGAGTCAGGGGGCGGGGCCCTGAGTCTGAGCGTGAGGCTCCTCCCCCAACTGAGCTGCTCGGGCGGACAGGGCTCAAGCCTAGGGGTGTGGCCGGAGCTTCTAGGGGTTTCCCCTGAGGGCGGGGCCCTGACAAAGGCGAGGCCCTGGGATGGTCACCTACCTCCATCCATGCAGTAGGAAGCCGGGGCACTGCTCCCTGCAGGAGTTGCAGGGCTGGCCGCGGTCTGGGTCCTCCGCCTCTGGAGGCTGAAGAGGGTGGGGGCGGACGCGGGACCAGGCGAGGCGCGGGGGCGGGGAGAGAGAAGTCAACGCCCACCTCTCCACTCCAAGGCCCGCGACCGCACGCTGGGGCCTGTCCCACCAGGGCAGCGCTGGGCAGGCTGGGACAGCGCCGGCAGCGCGGGGGAGGAGGACACAACTGAGGTAGAGGCGGGGCAGCTGAGGCCACCTCCCTATATACCCCCTTTTCAGGGAATTCCCTTCCCCCTCACCCAGCCTTGGATACCTCCCACCTGCCTCTGACTCCTTCAGGCCTCAAACACCTCCCCCAGAACTCAGAATACTCTCCCCACCGGAGCACAGAGTCCCTAATCTCAGTGTCTCCTCCCAGGCCTCATCTTGGCCCCTTCTCCACCCAGGAGGCCAGCAGCATCCAGTTCCACAGGGTAGGAGTCTGAGGCCCCGTCCTTACCTGGGATCCCCACATGAACCCTGCCCCTCTTTTCTGAATCTCAACAGCCCCTCCCCCAAACCCTGGCTTCCCCCTTTCATACTCAAGGAACTGGAGACCCTCCTTCAGGATCTCAGGAGGCCCCTGATCCATTCAATAACCCCCACCGCAAGAAGCCTTGGCCTTTACCCTTCATATCCTAGGGCTATTCACTCCTCTGGACCACCAAACCCAGACCCCACTTAAAGACCCCTTCCAGAGGTAGAGCAACCCTGCTATCTAGGAACTCAGAAAGCTCCTGGTTCAAGTAGAAGCCTGGAAGCCCTCTTCCCCCACATCCCAATCCCTGGACCCTTAATATTCAGGCACCCCAGGAGTGTGGGACCTCACCCCTAAGATCGCCTTCTGCCAAGGTACAGGGAAAGTCCCTTCCCCCTTCCCTCCGAAGCTCAGGAAGTCCTCGCTCAGTCCAGGACCCCAGGATCCGGTCTTTTGGCCCTCAGAATCCCCTCCCAGAATTCACACGAGAGGGGAGACCACCAGGTCCCTGGGGTGCTGATAGAAGTGTGCAGAGAGGTGATTAGGGAGCAGGTGCCACCTTCCTCAATCCGCACGCTTCCAGCAGCCCCAGCCCCTCCGTTCGGGGAATCTGGGGACGGGGATTCCCAGACCCTCGGTGGAGCGCCTCCTCGCTATCCCAATCCCCTGCCCCCTCTCCTGGGCCTCAGTTTACCCCTGACTCCCACCGCTGCCCCGAGCCTCGCTCACCGCGCGCCCGGAGCGGCGCCTCCGGGACCCACGCGCGAACATGGCGCGCCCGGGAAGGGTCAAGCCGGGCAGGGTCAGGCCGATGGAATCCTCGCGGCCGTCAGGCCACCGCGCGTCCGGCCTGGGAGCTCTGTTCCGTAAATCTGACACCGGCGTGGGAGGAGCGCGCCCCGCACGGCCCGCCCCTGGCCCTGCACTGACTCCCGGGCCAAGGCGCCCCCTGCCTAGAGGTGAGGGGCAGGCAGCCCAGGAGCGCCACACGGGAGAGCTCCCCAGCCTTCCTGCCCTGGGCCGGAGCCAGGCCTCGGAAGCCTCGGCCCCCAGAGCCCCAGGGTAACACATGGCCTCTCACGGACTATTCCAGGGCTTGAGGGCTCTGTAGTGGAGGAGGAGGGACTTGGAAGTGGTGCGCTAGGGTATTTGTGTTGGCGTTTCGTGTCCGTTTCTCTTGGATGTTTATTTGGAGGAGGGGTTAAAGCCACCTCTTGCCCCCCCCCCCCCCCACTGGTGATGTTCCGAGGGTCTCTTTCCCCCGGATGAATGCTGCAAGAATGATCTCCAAGCCCATCGTAGTCCCAGCTGGTGCTCCCTCGCCACCATCAGAGAGCTAGCTCTTAAACACCCCCACAGCCCCCACTCCCAAACCCTATCAGAGCCAGGACTATTTGAGACTTATGGCGGGAAGAGGTTAAAGTCACTGGCCAGGTTCCGAGGCCCCACTCCTCGCTCCCTCCCCTTCCGTACAGGCCCAGCTGCCCTGTCCCCCTAAGTCCTGAGAAATAGATCTTGAAGCCTTCCTTTCCTGGCTCCTATTTTTCTCTCTCCAGTTAGATATCCCTTTCCCTGAGCTCAGTCCCATAGCTGGGAGTCTCTCCTTCGCATGTCAGGCTTCGCTGTGCCTCAGGGCTGGGAGGAGGGGGTCCCCGGCCCGCCGTCAGAACTCGGGCGCCGGGCGGGGGTTTCTAATTAGGCTAGGTGGCGGCAGTAGCAACCGGCCTTTCGGCGTGGGCACAGGGTACCTCCTCCGTACCCAGTTCCATTACGCACATCCCAGTCACTTCCCGCCCCTCCCTGCCCCAGGGAGGAGCCAGGGAGGGGGTTAAAGGGAATGAATGAATGAGGTAACGAGTCACCCCCGTGCTCCGCCTCCTGGCCTTGCCGCCCAGCGGGTCTCCCAGTTCTCCAGTTGGGGCGCGGAAAGGAAATGGCGAGAAAGCTGGGTCTGAAGAATACGAGGCAGGTAGGTAGGGGGAGGGCTCGCTGTGAAGTATAGGGGTCCTAGTCGGGCCCCTTGGGGTTTGAGGACAGGGCTCCACAAAGGCCTGGGAAGGGGAGCGGCTAGTGGACCAGAATTAGAACCGAACCCTAGAAAGACCGGGCCTTCGCCCGCCAGTAGTGGGGCAGTGGGCAGGGCTACTCGGAGCGGGACTTAGAATGATCGACAAGGGAGGCTGCACGGAGGCTGCAGCTTGGCATAACCCGGCTGGAGGGACCTAAAGTGATGGGGTGACTTGAACGGCAGGTCCATCCAGCAGGTCAGGGGCGGAGCTTCCTCTCGCCGCCTCTCCCCCACCTCTCCTTCTTCCTTCCCCCTCCAAAGAAAAAAGACACACTGAGAAATCAGAGCCGGGTGGACTAGGTGGTTGAGGAGTTTATTTAGGGGAGGAGAATTAATCCTATTTGTTCTTCCTCGGGGAGGTCTTCAAACAATACCGAAGGGCTAGGAAAAGGGGGGGGGGCGTCTGGAGGAGAGGGGGAGGGACCACAGCCAGACAAAATGGCATACACAATCACAGGCACTACCGACGTCACAGACACAGCGGAGGGTGCAGGAGAGGGACTCCAGACCGGGCCTCCGGCCACCCTGGGGCGGGCGCGGGTGTGGACGGAGGGAGGAGGCAAGGAAAGGGGAGGGAGGGGTGGGCCGGCCCCACAGACCCGTTGGCTCTGTCCTCTGACTACCTAGCTGTCCCATCACGCGGGGGTGGGCAAGGGTGTGGGGGGTGTTTCTCTCTGGATCCCACCCCTCACCTTCCAAGCCTTACCTCTCAGCTCCTCCCAGGCCACCTCAGCCCTCAGCTTTGACTAGGGATATTCCCCCCTCCACTGCCAAACCCGCCTACTTTAAAACACTTTTTTCACTGCTCCATTGGGGTGAGCTGCCCCTTCTGAAACCACCATGAACACCCGCTCTACGCCCCGCCCTGTCTAGAACCCAGACCACGACCTCATGTCAAACTTGGCCCATTCCTGAATCCCACTTCTTGCCTTGCACAAGATCTGCCCCCGCTTAGAATCAAACTCAGGCTCCTGAATATTCCTAGCTACACCCCTTCCGTGCACTCTGGTCCCAATCCAAGACCCGCCCACTCTGGAGCCTCACCCCCTGCCTGGTTCAGGCCCCACCCCTCTAGAACGCAGTCCCCAGGTCCCAGGTCACACCCCTTCCATAAAACCCTGTCCTATTCCAAACCCTGCCCACTTTTGGGCCCCGACCCCTGCCTCACTCAAAGCTCCACCCATTCTAGAACCACGCCCTCAGCCTCCTTCCAAGCCCTGCTCCAGAATGCTCTAGGGCACCCCTCTTCCTTAGACTCTAGTTCCAGTATGTCTGGAACCCAAACCCCTTGCTTACTAGTCCTCTCCACCCCAGAGCTCCTCTACAAGTCCACCTTGGGTCAAGTCCCCCAGTTTGCCTTTCTCTCCTCTCAGGGTTGAATTTCCCCTAATGGCCCCTGTTCAGGCATTGCTGGAGGAGTCAAGGCCAGTTGGGAGAAGGGAAGGGAGAGAGGGGAGAGAGTCTGAAGTCACACCGACCCTCCCCACACAGCTGAGACCTGTCTTTTCCCTGTCCCCCTTTCAGAGTGCCCCAACCTCAGGGCACAGGGCCAGGGAACAGAGAGGGGCCAAGGGATGCAAGGGAAGGGGTGGGGTTAGGAGAGGGGCCCACTCAAGGTCAGGCCCCTAATGCATGAGGGGTGTGGAGTGGGGGCAGGGCTCAGACAGATAAATAGATATTTATATATAATATATATATATATAAACAGCAAAGAGAATTAGAGTCTCCTGGCTTGAGGGGCGGAGACCTGGGGTATAGGGGTGGAAAGGGGGGCAGGGCTTCTGAGCTCTTGCCCACCCATGGGGTCCTCCCGGGCCGCACTGACCTGTGGAGACAAAAGACACAGAAAGGAGAGGGGGTCCAGACGTAGGTTGTGCCCTTAGGGAGGGGGGCTGGGCTGCTATGCTTCCACCTTGGCTTTACCCCCTGCCTGCCATGCCTTTTCTTCCTTCCTTCTTCATTTATAGTCCTCGGGTCAGCTTCATCCCAGCTGCCCCTACCGCGAAGACAGACCTTTCGCCCACTAGATTAAGTACCAAAGACATTATGGTCCCCCCTCCCCCAACCCAAAAATGTCCATTAACATGTACTGTTCTAGCCTTTGGTGATACACTGTATTGGGCAAAACAAAGCTCCTTATCTTTGTGGTGCTTGCCTTGTGACAGAGAAGACAGACTTCAAACAATAACAAAAATATGTAAGTGAGTTATCTATCCTCACAGTAGCCTTACAAGGTAGGACATCAGGTGATAGTAAGTGCAATGTAAAAACAAAAGGTAGACCAGGGTGAGGGGGATTAGGAGTGCCAGTAGAGGAAGAAATGTAGCTGTGGTAAGTAGGGTTGTCAGAGAAGACCTCATTTAAGAAGTGATATTGGAATAGAGTTAAGGAGGTGAGGGAATGAGACATGCAGATAACTGGGATGAAGAACATTCCAGGCAGGGGAACAGCCAGTGCAAAGGCCCTGGGGTAGAGCCATGTCTAGTGTGTTTGAGGAACAGCAAGAAGGTCAGTGGGGCTCCAGTGGAGTGAGCAAGGGACAGTGGTAGGAGGTGATGTCAGAGAGGTCAGTAATGGGGTCATAAAGGGCCCTGTGGACTAGGTTGTGAGGACATCAGCTTTGACTCTGGATGAGGTGTAAGTCACGGGAAGATTTTGAGCAGAGAAGCATAAAATGAGAGTAAAGTGTCTCATGTCGTTTCTATTATTTCCTCAATAAATGTTTCTTAACATTAGTAGGGCTCTAAGTGATGTGTGTACAGCATGAATAAGTCATGGTCACGTCCTGTGGTTTAGAGGAAGAGACAGTCAATAAACATATAAACTAATAATTACAGACTGTGGTAAGAAAAACACGGGGTACTATAAGAGAGATAAGAAAGGGGACTTTAAGAAGCTGGCCAGGTAAGGTTATCAGTGTGTGTGGGTGGAAAACTCCAGGGGGAAAGCAAGTACCAAGGCCCTGAATTTGGCTTGTGCCTGGAATGCAGTTGGGGGTGGGGAGTGGGAGGAGGTGGGAGGTCAGAGAAGGGACAGGTGACGCTTGGCGTCATGCCTGGTGAGGGCTTTGGCTTTTAAGGTGAGTGAGATGGGTGCCCAGGCAAGGCTGTGAGCACAGGAGGGCCGTGTCCAGATTTAGGATTTAACAGGATCCTTCCCAATGCTGTGAGTAGAACAGAATGGGGATGCGGGTAGAAAGCTGTGAAGATGTCCAGCGGAGAGGACAGTGAGACGTGGAAGATTATGGATATATTTTGAAGGTAAGAGTCAACAGGAGTTTTTGATTAATTAGACGTGAAATACCTAATAAACTCCTCCCTGCCCTTTTCCACCCTGGCCAAGTGCCAGAAGCTACCTCCACCCACGTGTTGCCATCCCCCTGCCCCTTCCTATTTCCCTCCCTCATAGGTGAGGAAATCACACTTCTCTTTTGAGGCCCAGCAAGAAGGCCTGCAAGGCTTTCCATTGCTTCCGCCCGCCCCCTTCCTTCCGTGAAATTCCACACCACCTCTCTCACCACACGGGTTGGGGAGAGATGGCAGATCGATCACCTCCTCCGGGATTGGTGAGCTTGTCTGACCTTCATGACCCCTTTACCCTCACCATCTATTGGCCTTATTGGAACATACTGGCTTACTAATCACTTCTAAGGCCCACCTCCTCTTCCCTTCGTGGATTCCTGCACTACGCAAGTCCCCCTGCCATTCCCTTCTTTCATTGGTTGCTCTGCCCGCTTTTCTCTCCCCTCCCTTCCCTCAGGGAGGCGCTACTACTTCTCTCCCATTGGCTTTTCATTCTGCCCATCTTCAAGCACCACTCTCTTGCTCTCCATTTGTTGGCTAGTTTTTCGTCCTTCGCATGTAGCTCCGCCTCTCTATTGGCGCCTTCAAACCTCCACCCCGTGCCTACGTACCATTTACTCTTGACTCTTATTGGCGCACTGACCCGCCCGTCTCCCTTCCTGTACCCTCCTTGGCCGCGCCGCCCGCCCGTCACTCACCAGACTACATCTGATTGGAGAAGGAGGTGGGCGCACCCTGAGGGCCATAGCCTTGTTGCCCGTAGTCTCCCTGAGGCCCGTAGCCGCCGCCACCGCCGCCGGCGGGCTGCCCGTAGTCGGGCTGGTAGCCGCCCTGGGGCCCGTAGGAGTCCTGGGGCCCGTACCCGCCGGGGCCCTGCCCGTAGCCCGCCTCGCCATAGGCGTCCCCGGGCGCTGGTTGCTTCTCGGGGGCGCCGGGGGGTGCGCGCATGAATGGGGCAGCCCAGCCTGTCTCCTTGAACACGAACCACAGGTTGCCGACCCAGAGCACCAGGTTCAGGAAACCGAACACCTGCGGGGAGACAAAGCCTGGCTGTCGTCCTGCGCCCATTGAGTTGGCCCCGGGGGACGTCGAGGCCGCCTGCGTCGAGCATAGATTCGTGGCCTCCCGAAGGGTGGTGGTAATAAAACCCGTACCCTCTAGAGTCCTGGCGCATGAACGCAAATGTGCAGAAAATTCACCTGGGGTAGGGGGCATGGGCCGTGTTAGAATTCAGACTCTCGAGGATGTTGACATCTATCACTGTGACATACACACATTTATACATGTATAAAATATAATATAAATTTGTAATAGGGTAAAATGTTCAGCATAAATTTTCATTATGTATGTAGATATACCACTAACAGATGCACATATACACATGTATATACGCATATACAAAGTATATAAATATATGCTTTTATATTGAAACAAATATATGGAGCTTAAATATATACAATATAATTCAATTTTGGGACAGGAAGTAATATCTCCTCTTTACAGTTGAGGAAACTGAGGCCCAGAGAGGCTAATGTGCTCAATGTCTCACACCCAGCAAGTGACAGAAAAAAAGTTGGTATCTTAGTATCTGTAACACTTGTATACAACTTACCACATGCCAGGCCCTTTTCTAAGCACTTTGTATGTTACTAGTTCACTGAATACTCAACTTTGGAGCAGGACCTCTTAGCAGTTTTCAATTTACATGCTCAGACTGAGGTGGAGAGGTTGAGTAACTAGTTTGAGGTCCCAGAGTTGCAGGTGGCGGAGCTGGGATTGAAGCTCAGACAGTCTGACTCTGGCCAGTAGGGGGAGTCCAAGTGGGAAACATTTCAAGTTATTCTTCATTTTGCATACTGTATAAGGACATTGAGGTCCCAAGACGGTACTGAGTTGCCAGAGGTTCTCCACGACTAGGCTGGGCCTGGGATCCAGATCTCCCAAACCTAATCGGACAGACAGTCTCATATTCCCCTCCCGGGGACTATTTGTTTTAATTGCTATCTTATCCTTCAAGGCCCTGTTGTTGGCATGCCTCCTCCAGGGAGCCCTCTTGGATCTCCTTTGAATTCTCCCCTCATTCTATTCTCTCCACCAATCCCCAGGCCAGACTGTGAGTTTCCCAGCCTCCCTCCCCAACTGGCCCAGCGGTCCAGCCACCTTCCCAGGGCTTACCACTGAAGTGTTGAGGCCAGAGGTCACAGGGTCCCTCAGCTCCTTGCATGTATTCCCCGCCTGGTGGCAGACAGACATCCCTTTGATAATGTTCTCTGGGTCAGTGGCCATCTTCACGTCTGACAGCCCCTTGGCCCACGCTGATGAGCTAACCAGCCACATGAAGGCGAACACTGCCGTGGCCAGGAAGTCCTAGGACAGGCAGGGGAGAGGCAGATGGCACTGTGAGTGGGCTGCTTCATGTCATGCTGCAGGGCCTCCTCAGATCACAGGCTTTCTTGGGAGAGGGAGGCCCTGCAGAAAAGCCCTGTCTCTTCCCTGCCTTTTCAGCTCTGAAGCCCCCAGTACTCACTTGAAGGTGAGCATTCCTAGCTTGGGCGTGTGTGTGTGTGTGTGTGTGTGTGTGTGTGTGTGTGAGAGAGAGAGAGAGAGAGAGTGAATGTGTGCGTGCACGTGTGTGTCTTTGACACAGAGGATGTGGGAGTGTAATTGTGTGGGGGTGGGGATTTTGTGGGATGGTTTCCGAATCTGTGAAAATAGCGTCTTTCTACTTTCATCTGAATGTAGGAATTTATGTCATTTTGTGTCTGGGATGAGGGTGTATGAGTACAGCTGTGTAGGAATCAATGTGTCTGGGTGGGCATGATGACAAGCATGACTGTCACGGTGAACCTCTGTGCACCTTCCTTTGATCTAGACTGCGTGGTGGTGTGCGAGGTGGCAGGTTTCCAGAGGTGGGCCTGTCTGGGATTCTGTGTGGGCTCTGAGTGTGTCCCTGTCATTCTATGGTTCGGTTTCTTTGATGCTCACAGCAGCGACAGCGGTAACATCTGTGGCTCTTATGCTGACTGCCGGCATGTGGGGCTGTCTAGGGTTTGGGAGTGGCTTATGAACATGGCCGTGTCCCTGAGGCTCCATGTCCGCCCCCCCCCGGACCCTGCACTTGAGTGGCTGTGGGGGGCTCACCATCATGGGTCCTTTGTTGTTCTCTCGGTACTTATTCTGCAGGAAGATGTAGGTGGCCAGAGCCCCCATGGAGTACAGAAAGGCAAACACAGCTACGGTGACAAAGAATTCGGCTGATGAGGAGTAGTCTCCCACCAGGAAGATTTTCTCAGTGTCCCCTCGGCAGGTGGGTGCATCAAAGTACACTTGGTGCAGCCTGTGGAGAGACATGGCAGGTGTGGGCCAGACCCTAAGAACACCCACCATCCCCCCTGCCCAGTCATGGGTTCCCCAGATTCTGACAAGGTCCCAGGAAGAAAGAGGAGGAAATAACCATTCACATAGCACCTACTGTATACCAGTCACATTTTACTGATTGTTCACAGCATCCTGGTGAAATAGGTCTCATTCAACCCTTACTCCAACCCAGGCACTTTGACCTCTTGGTTATTTGTAGAATGTACCAGGCACCCTCCCACCTCAGGATCTTTGCACTGGGATGCCCTTCTCCTATACATTACTCCCTTCATGTCCTTCAAGTTTTGCTCAACTTTCACCCCAGTGAGGCCTTTCCTGATCTCAGTATTAAAATCAAATGGAACCATTCCCTCCCAGTGCTCCTTAGCCCCCTTCCTAGCTCTGTTTTTCTCTGTAGCAGTGATACCCCATGCATCTGACATATCATGTGTTTTACTTTTTTCCTGGATTTTTCCTGTAATTAAAAGAGGGCTGGGCTTTTTCATTTGTTGCGTTCACTGCTGTATCCCTAGGACCTGGAACAGTGCTGCCACATAGTAGGTGCTCAATAGATGTTCATCAAATGAAATGTACAGAGGCTCAAAGAAGTGCATTAACTTGCCTAAGGTCACACAGCTGGGGAGAGAATGGCACAGTTGGGCTCTGAACACTGTGTCTTCCCCTACATCGTGTTGACTCTTCTCCCTACCCCACTTCAGGTCCCCAAGAGAAAAGAAACGTATGCATAGCAGAGGAGAGCACAGAGACTACAGAACAGAAGACAGACAGACAGACAGGAGGGTAGAAGGGATCCTGGAGCACACAGAATGGATGTACGTATGTGAGGTGGGGAGGCGCAGGTTGGGAAGGTGTCCTGGGACTAAGGCCTTTCCTGCGGTGTAATGGAGGTCATAGGGAGAAAATGCGTGTAGGGAGAAGGTCTGGGGTGGGGTCCCTAGACCTCTGGCTTCAGACTGGGGGGAAGGATCCTGAGACTGAGCAAATGGTGCTAGTCCCCTTGTGTGGCAAAGGTCCTGAGGGAAGGGGCTTACACTTACAGATCACCTACAAAGCACTTTAGCTAATTGCCTCATTTAATGACCCTCCCCCCGCCACTTCTCTAAAGCAGGCATTAGTATATCCATTTTACAGATGACCAGAGGCTCAGCAGGGTTGTGTTAAGTTGCCCAAGGTTGTACCGCTGCTAAATGACAGAGTGAAGAGTTTAATCTGGGTAAGTTTCTGGGTTCCTAGTAGGCTGAGTTGGGAGAGGGGGTGTCTGATGGGAAATGGGGGGCCCTTGGGGGTTATCAGGGCAGTGGGGGGTCGGTCAAGGGGACCAGGGCAAAGACTTTTTCCCCCAGGAGACTTGTGGGTAAAAGGCAGATCTTCACGACTGGAGGTCCTAGGTATGGGAGCTCCTGAGGAGTCCACAAGTTTTTGTGGCCTTCTGGATTCCCAAAGGACTCCCAGCAGTATCCCATGCTGCCAGCTCCCCTCCTCCCCGAAACTCTGTTCCCTGGCTTCTGTGAACCAGTGGATCCCTGCTCCCCACTGCCCCTCAGGCCACACCTCCCTGGTGCCGCTTTTTCTTTCAACCATTGCTCAGGGTCTGTCCTGGATTTTCCTCTCTCCACGCTTCCCTCTCCCCGCTGGGTGATCCCCTGAGCCTACATTTATCCTTAGTGCTCGGAAGTGCCCAATTTCCAACTCAATCCCTGACCTCTTTCCTGAGTCCCTTAAACTTGTTTATTTTCTTTATTGTGACAAGCCCTGGTGGAGCGCTCATCGGGTGCCCTGCACTGTGCTAAGCACTTTACAAGTATTAATTCAGTTGCTATGCTTCATAACCTTGTAAGAGGTATAATTATCCCCTTTTTACCGACGAGGAAATTGAGACCTGGAGCAGTTACGTGATTTGTCCTGGGAGTGGAGGAACCTCAGAAGCCTCTACTGAAATTGTGTCTTTGGGTCTCTGTCTTCCCACTCCCCAGGAGGGAAGCATCATTGCGAGGGCAGTGACCTTGCCTGTTTGTGCTCGTCTTCATGTTCCTAGCACCTGGCACACAGTATGAGTCCAGTAAATATCAGAATTGCTTAGCTGGGTTTAATCATTCCCTATAGCTAATCAGACCCCTTTGTTATTCTCTGGGATAAAACCCTGCACGAGGATCCCCTCTTTGAATTTCTCCCAGTCTGCAATCATCTTTTTTATTAATTTATTTGTTAAAATGTTGGCTCCATGACGCTAGGGAGCTTGGTCTGTTGTTTTTTTTTTTCCCCCGTTATGTCCCCAGCACTTTGAGCAGAAACTGGCACACAGTAGGATCTCCAAAAAAACGTATATGGAATGAATGAATGGGAATTAAATAATATTGGCTGACATAATTGAGCAACTAGTGCTCTAAGGCTATTTATCCGTATATACTTCTACTTTTGAATCTTGTTTATTGCTGGTCTCCTGCCCCTCCCCATTCACTAGAACACAGCCAGAGGGCAACAGCCTATGCCTGTCTTGCTCACCAGATGTCCTAGATGTCCAGAGCAGTGCCAGGCACAAGGTAGGTGCTCAGTGCATGCGCAGTGACCTGAGCCAGTGTGGTCTCCTGAGGTGGGGGCTGAACAGGAGCCACCAGGGAGGCAGTGTTGGCCAGTCTTACCCCACCCCTACCCTCTCTCTGGGGATCCCCCCCCCGGGTGGGCTGGGGTGGGGGGGCGCACCTGAAGGGGTACTCGAATTCAACCTCGATGCTGAGGTCACTCTCTGACTTGTTGGCACACTCCACACTCAGCCGGAGCTCCCCGGAGTAGCTGCCGCACGTGGCAAAGGCGAAGATTGCAAAGACCTTGGGCAGCAGGGACGGGGGCGGTCACGGTGAGCCTGTGCACATGTGGGCTGGGCTGCCCTCCCCTGGACAGACCGGGGCCCAGCACAGGCAGCAGCAGATGGACCAGCCCTCACCCCCACCCCCTAATCAGGGCTCCTCAGCTCCAAGGACAAGCTGATTACAGGGGTGTGGCTGTCTCTTCCAGTCTTTCTCTCAATGTCTCTGTCTCCACCTCTCAGTGCTCTGACCCCCCCTCCTTCTCTCTTTTATCTCAGTCTCTTTATTTCTCTGTCTCTCTGTGTATTTCTGCCTGTCTTCTGTTGTTCTCTGTGTCTCTATTTCTCTTGGTATTTGTTTCTCTGTCTTTCTCAGATGTCTCTTTGTCTCTGTATCTCTGTTTCACTCTCCGCCTCTGACTCTCTAGTATCGATATAGGTCTCTGTCTGTCTCTTTTTTCTCTGGCTCCATCTGTGTAAATGTATGTCTCTCCCTCTGTGTGTTTCCGTCCTTGGTCTGTTTGTATCTATCTCCCTGCTCTGTCTCTGACTTGGTCTCTGTATCATGCTCTCTCTGTCTCCCTTGTGCATCTCTTTTTCTCTGTGTATCACTTTCTCCTTTCCTCTCTCCTCTGAGTATCTCTCTTTCTCTGTTTCTGTCTCTCCCCCATCCCATTTTTTTTTCCTGCCACTCTTCCTGTGTCTATTTCTCTTGGCATCTCTGTTCTCTGTGCATCTCTGTCTCCCTTTTTCTTTGTCTCTTTCTGCTTGTTCCACTCTCTTTCATCTCTCTGTCTTTTCTTCTCGGTATTTCCATCTCTGTCTCCATCATTCCCTGTCTCTCATTCTCTCAGTCTCTTTCACTGTTTCTGGATTTCTCTGGCCTTGCATCTTTTCCGCAGCAACCAGCTTCAGGCTCCACCTCCCCTGCCCCTCTCTCACCTCAAGGGAGGAGATAGGACGTCACATTCTTCCACCTCACAACGGGGGTACCCTTGGTCTTACATGACGTCACATCACAGCCCATCTATTCTCTGGCCCCGGCCCCTTGGGACCTCACCCTGGATCCCAATTCTTCCAACCCCTTCCACCCCCACCCACCCACCCACCCATCCATCCATTCCTTGCTCCCCACCCCTACGATTCCAGACTCCACCACCTCCTTCTCTCTCCCCATGGCCCCGACCACACTCACCCATTGCAGCACCTTCACGAAGCCAAGGGGCTCCTTGACCACCCGGAACTGACCCCCGGCCACCAGCTGAGGAGAGAAACGGTGGCGAGGGGGTGGGATTGTTGGGGATGGAAAGGGAGATGAGGGGCAAGGCCACCAGGTGATGACCCCTGGGACTAGGGCATGTGACCTCCGGGAGTGAGTGATGTTGGGAGAGGGGGTGGGAAGGAGAAAGTGACACTTCAGGGAAGGTGTGAGCACAGAGTCTCTGAGAGAAGACCCTCGGGGTTCAGGACTGAAGGGGAGGTCTGGGGAGATGGTGAGGTTGATGGCAGAGGGTTGTTGGGGTGAGGAAGATGGGGATGGGGTTCAGACTAATTAGGGAAGGGGAGAAGGTCTGAAACAGTAAAGGTGAGTCAGATGGCGAAGGGGATCAGGTGGAGAGAGTGAGGAAGGAGTCGGGGTTCATTAGGGTGGGGGAGGGGGTCTTGGGTGGTGAAGGTGAGTCATAACAGGAGGGTCAGTTTGGCTAGGGTGGGGGAGGGGTCTGCAGCGGTAAAGGTGAGACAGATGGTGGTGGTGGGGGGTCTGAAGTGATGAGGATGGGGAGGGGTTTGTACTGGTTAGAGAGAGGGTGAGGTTCTGAGGTGGTGAAGAAGAGTGAGATGGCAGAGAGGGTATGGGCTGATTAAGGTGGAGGAGGGCTGGGACATGGCTTCACTGGATATGCATTGGGGGAGGGGAGACTAGGGGTTTTGGAGAGGCAAAGTCGGATCGTGTCCCTTGGTCTGCTCTGGGGGAAGGGGTGGTCATCTACTGGGGTACCTTTCCTGGGAGGGGCAGGTGTCAGCCCTCCCCCTCCCCCACGCCTTCTGTCGCTCTATTTCCTAGCTCATCTACCAGCAACCCCCATCTTCCTTCCACTCTTCCTCCTCTCCCCCTCCCCGTTGCCCCTACTCTAGCCCCAAGACCCCTCTTCCTCTCCTCATGATCGCCGGTAAGGAACCGGGCTTCTGGCGGACCCCGCTGCGGCAGTGAGGACGGCCCTCGCTGCGGCAAAGGGCGCGCTTCTTCTTTTCTCCACCTCCCCCTTCCTCCCTCGCCTGCCGCAGACCCCAGCCCCAGTGCCGGGGACCGAGTGTCCGCTGCCAGGACCCTGGCCACCACCTCTGAGTCGCCTGATCCGTGGCGATCCGGGCGGGGAGGCCGGGCAGCGGCGGGCTCTGTCCTCGGTGCTGGAACGCGTACCTGATTCACCACGTCCATGTCTGCCAGCAGCTGCATCAGCAATGCGGGGGGCGGGAGGCGCCTGCTAACAAGGGCGGGCGCGGGGCGCGGCGGGGGCGGCGCGCGATCGTCGGAACAGCCAGGCGGCCGCGGCTCCGCCCCTCGCGCCCCCGCCCCACTCGCGGCGCGCGCCTGCACACCGCGGGCCGACCCGAAATCTCGCCGGCCGCCATTCCAGCCCTAAAGCTGGAGCCGCGAGAGCGCTCTGGGAAGATCGGTGTCTCGGAAAACACATCTAGAGGTCTGGGGAGAGGAGGACCGTTCGGTCCCACGGTACGGCGTTTTTGCCACTTTACGGAGTTTGTTGACTGTGTTCCTTACAACAGCCCTCTGTGGTAGGGACTATTAGCCCCGTTTTTACGGATGAGGAAAATGAATCCCCAGAGAGGTGAAGCTGCTTGCACAAGGTCGCCCCGCTAGTAATTGGCAGTGCCCAAAGTCTCAGCGATTTAAACATAGTTCAAGGTCTTAAAAACCCCTCCCTCCTCCTCCAACCATCTCCCCTATTTCTCTCTTTCCTTTTAGTCAAATTTTTGCCTGCTCCACCTCTACCCTTTACGTCCTGTTTATTCCTCAGCCTTCTTTTAATTGGACTTTCCCTCCTTCATGCCACTGAAACTAGGCCCACAAGGTCAATGGCGAGTGCCGTGTTGCAAAATCCAGTGGATAAATACAATTGGAGTTTAAGATGGTCAACCTCATTTATGCTAAAAGAAATGCCTATAAAAACTAAGATACTGGTTTTCATCTTTGAGGGTGGTGAATATAAAAGTTTGCTTAAGTTCAATATTGGCAGGTTGGCCAGAAACAGGCATTCCCATAAATTACCAGTGGAAGTTAGATCGGAATAACCTATGTAGAGGGCAATTTGGCAAAATCCAGCAAACTAACAAATCCATATACTGTTCAGCTCAGCATTTATACTTCTAGGAACTTATCTGACAGATTCATACATGTGCTAAAAGATGTATGTATAAGATGATTCACTGCAGTGCTGTTCATAATATGAAAGAGTGGACACTCCCTAAGTGCTCATTACTGGTGGCCCATTTAAGTAAAATCCGATAGAGCCACAAAGTGGAGTACTATGCAGCTGTCATTAATACTAATATGGAGGGGCACCTGGGTGGCTCAGTTGGTTAAGCATCTGCCTTCGGCTCAGGTCATGATCTCAGGGTCCTGGGATCCAGCTCCACATCGGGATCCCTGCTCAGAGAGCTTGCTTCTCCCTCTCCCTCTGCCTACCGCTCCCCCTGCTTGTGCGTGCGTGCATGCCCATGTGCGCTCTCTCTGTCAAATAAATAAATAAATAAAATCTTTTAAAAAATACTAATATGGAGCCTTGGAATGATCACCAAGATAGTTAAGTAAGACATGCAAGATGCCAAACTGTGTGGGAATTGTGTGGAAAGAAAAGGAAAGGATTATATCCTAGTTATATAGAGAATGGCTAACATTTTAAATTGTCGCTGTTCCATGTCAAGCACTGTTGGGAGAGCTTCAATGTATCACTCATTGAAATCCTCACAGCAACCCTATAAAGCAGGTACTACTACCATCCTCATCTTACATCTTTTTTTTAAAGATTTTATTTATTTGACACAGAGAGAGAACGAGCACAAGCAGGGGGAGCGGCAGGCAGAGGGAGAGGGAGAAGCAGACTCCCCACAGAGCAGGGAGCCCAATGTGGAGCTCGATCCCAGAACCCTGGGATCATGACCTGAGCCAAAGGCAGTTGCTCAACCAACTGAGCCACCCAGGCACCCAGCACCTGTTCTTCTTCTTTTTTAAGATTTTATTTATTTATTTGACACAGAGAGAGGGAACACAAGCAGAGGGAGTGGGAGAGGGAGAAGCAGGCTTCCCCCTGAGCAGGGACCCCAATGCAGGGCTCGATCCCAGGACCCTGGGATCATGACCCGAGCCAAAGGCAGACGCTTAACAACTGAGCCACCCAGGCGCCCCAGCACCTGTTCTTTTTTTTTATATATAGTTTTTTTTTTAAGATTTTATTTATTTATTTATTTGAGAGAGCGAGAATGAGCAAGAGAGAGAGAGCACATGAGATGGGGGAGGGTCAGAGGGAGAAGCAGACTCCCTGCTGAGCAGGGAGCCCGATGCAGGACTCAATCCCAGGACTCCAGGTTCATGATCTGAGCCGAAGGCAGTCACTTAACCAACTGAGCCACCCAGGCGCCCCAGCACCTGTTATTCTTAACCACTGTGCTAACTTACCAGTACAGCATCCTATACATGTATAAAATACATCTGATAACACTGGTTGCCTCTAGAAGGAAGGGAGAATTTCTGCTTTATACCTCTCTTTGCCTTTTGAATTTTTTAAAAAAGATTTTCTTTATTTGTCAGAGAGAGAGAGAGAGACAGAGCACAAGCAGGGGGAGCAGCAGGCAGAGGGAGAAGCAGGCTCCCCACTGAGCAAGGAGCCCAGAACCCTGGGATCATGACCCGAGCCGAAAGCAGTTGCCCAAGTGACTGAGCCACCCGGGCTTCCCCTTTTGAATTTTCTTAAAAGTATATTTGTTTATTTAATCTCTATACCCCACATGGGGCTCAAACTCATGACCCTGAGATCAAGAGTCACATGCTCATCCAACTGAGCCAGCCGGGTGCCACATGTACCTTTTGAATTTTGAACCATCTGGATGTATACCTATTTGTTAAACATCCCCATACACACACACCCTCGAATTTGCACAAATATGTAATGGATACCTCCCAGTTAGTGCCTTTTTGGCAAAAGAGCTTGGGTTTCGACATTCAATCGCTTGATTTTGAATCCCACCTTTAATATTTATTCCTGTATGACTTTGGACATGTAAAATAGTTTAACATGGTACCTATAGGGTTGCCGCACTGATTAAACAAGATAATCACTGTTATGCACTTAGCACAGAGCCAAATAAATGGTTCATTCTACTTCCTACACATCTCTGGAATCCACTAATTTCTCACCATCTCCTCTGCCACCTCCCCTGGCTAAGGCAACCATGGTTCCTGCCAATTTTAGCATCTCCAGTCTCTTCCCCCTCCCTTCTGTTTTCAGCACAGCCGTCAGAGCATCCATTTAAAATGCAGTTAACTATGTCACCACCCTGCTCAAATCTCTCCCATGGCTCCCCACTGCTTTTAGGAAAAGTCGCAGGGTTTAGAGACTTGGCATTGAAGGGTGTGTGTCATCTGGCCCCAGGTGGCCTCTCCCACCTCATCTCTCAACAGTCTCCCTCACTCTCTCTGTTCTGCCCATGACTTGCTGTGCCCACAATGCACAAGCCTAGCCACCACAAGCCTTTGTTTTCAAGGCCCAGTGCAATCCTATATTCTGAGTCCCAGTCTCCAATTCCTGCTTCCTTCAAATTTCAGTCCTGGCTGGATTGACACAAATTATAAAAATGAGAAATTCTTGCTCTGGGAGCTGGGATGAAACCCTAGGTCAGAACCTCCCCAGCAGTGGCCCCATCTGGGACCTTTCCCAGCACTGCTGCCAATTCTTTTGGAGTGGGGCTGACTGCCACCTTGGACAAGTCCTGTGGCATGTCTGAGCCCACTCAGTTTGGTCTGAGGGAAGCCCAGAACAGTGCTTGGCACAAAGCAAATGCCCAGTAAACCTTCACTTAGTTAATGAGACCCCAGAGGCTGGGCGATGACTACAGGCAGGGCAAGAAGCAGAAAGGAGCTGTGGGTTCTGTGCGGGAGGAGAGTGGGGTACTCTTAGGTGGTCTCAGGAAAACCAGGTGGGCCCTGAGTGGGTTCCCACAGGCTGAGGGCCTCGTCCTTTGCTGTCACCCATGTCTTCTGTCAATGGACTTAGATTTTCTTTCTCTTAGGCAGAAGGTAAGCGGGAGACAGGGTAATCCCAATTTAGTTTCCCGGAAATTCCTGATGCTGTCAGAGGACCCCTCTGCCTGACATATTATATACCAGGCTAAATCCAACCTCCGGGCCTTTCTATTGGCAGGACTCTACTCTTGAGTATTCTTATCCTTTCCATCCCATCTGTCCTTCCTCAGGCTGACCTGACTGACCCCTTGTGGAATCTCTGACTTGCCCCCCACTCCTCACCCAAGCCCCCACACATCCTCCCTCCTCCCCCTTCCCCCACCTCTGTCCGGCCCCCCCCCCCCCCCCCCCCCCACCTCCACTCTGTCTCCAGCTTTTTTTGGCTGCTGTCTCTTCCTCCTCCTCCTCCCTCCTTCCCTGACGCTGAATAATCAGGCCTGGCTGTCCTGGTTTCTGGAAATATTCGTGTGTGGGCAGTGGCTCAGGGCTGAAGCAGGGGATGGATGCCTGGGGGGCGCTGGGCAGCCCCAGGCCCCCAGGACAAAGACACTGAAATCCAGGGCTGTGGTCCATGCCTGTCTCCCCCTGGGGAAGGGAGAGCAGGAGGTTTATTGAGCATTGGAGGAGGGGTGGGAATTCAGAGGGCATGGACACAGGCCATTTCATCTCCCAGGTCCTCCTCATCGAAGCGAGAGAGGATCGATTCCTCATCACTATACAGGGAGCTGGTCCCTTGTGCCAGCAGGTCACTGGCGGCACTGTCCATCTCGTCCAGTGTCAGGCGACACGCATCTGCAATCTCCTGCTTGGCCAGGGCCACAAAGCGTGGGTCTCGGGCGAAGAGGCCCAGGCCCTCGGAGATGAGCACCTGGGGGTACAGATGGCATCAGAGTTGGAGAGGGCACAGCATGGAATCAAAGCAGTGGGCACAGAGGGCTCAGTGTACATAGATGATGCACCATCCGTGAAGGAGTGCAGGGAAGTCACTGGGGACACTGGTGCACACACATCATGCTGAGCAGAAGTCGCAGAGCAAAGGGATAGATAATCACATGCACAATGCAGAGACCGGAGGGTTGGGGGTGGGGCTTTTCCCTCCTTCCCAAGCTCCCACTTCTTCCCCTTCTCCCCCAACCCTCTTGCCCATGTCCCTTCTAGACTCACAGCTTCCACCAGGCTGTCAGCACTGCCCCTCTTGCCATGGCTGGAGTCCGAGTGGGTTCCAGGCACGTGCAGACAGGTGAAGGTGCGCAGCCGACCACTGGATTTGCCGAGGTATCCCTCCCCCGCTGCACCCTCCTCCACCAATAACAGTGGGGCATAGAGGAGCCGACCCCGTTGAGGAGGGGTTGCCCAGGAACCCTGGACCAGAATAAACACCAGGGGGATCAGAACTGATGGGTGGGATATGAGGATCTAGGACTCACCCCTGTGCCTACCTCTTACCACCGCCTACCCTCCAAACACAACTGGAATCAAACTGAATGCCTATATATCAGACTTGAGTTTATTCAAGAGCATAGAAGACCTAGCTTTAAATCTGAGCTCTGCCACTTACTGGCTGTATGATCTTGGGTAAGCCTCTCTGGGCCTCAGTTTCCTCATCTGTAAATTGGGACTAACAGCAGTACCTATCTCACTGGTACAGTGAGGCTTTTATGAATTCATTTTTTTGGGGGGGTGGGCAGCAAAGCAAAGTTTATTGAGCTCCCAAAGAGGGAGGGGACCCGAGTGGGTTGCCCCCCCCTTTTTTTTTGCTTTTGTGAATTCATACATGCCCCATTCTTCAGAAGACATGTGGTATGTTTGATAAATTCAGCCTAGGCTAACTCCACCGCTCCAGACCTCAGCACCCCATTCCCCACCTCACCTGCGCCCTGCTGGGCCCTGAGTTGCGCCCACGATGGTAGGTGCCTGGGATGGGTAAATCTTCACAACTGCCCTGGCGCCGCAGACACTGGATAGTGAAGGAAGGCTTCCGACCTGGGGGGCGGGGGGGAGGCATGGGAGGGCAAAGAAGAATGTCAATGGCACCCCAGCCCTCTGCCTTGCTTGCTCTTGGGGGGGCCCCAGGATCCATGCCCACTCTTACCTGCAGGTGTGGGGGGCAGCAGACGGCGGCGTGGTACGCTGTGTCCATCCAGGTATCTCTGGGGTCTGTGGGGTGGCAAAAGGATGGGGCGTGGGGGAGTCCCTGCCCGCTCGTCTAGATAGGAGAGGCTGTGCGGGAGAGAGGGCTGGGGTTGAGCTCAGGCCTGGGCATGGGTGATGGGGTCCCATTACTCCTGCCCTCCTGCACGTGGCTCATGGGGTCATCGTACATGTCATGGCCAGAGTCCTTGGTGGGGACTTCCTCTTCTTCATCCTGATTCTCCTGCTCTTCGGTTCCCTTGGGCTGAGAACTTCCTTCTTCTGGAATGGTGAAAATGAAACCCCCAGAGCTTCTCCTGGGGAAAGTGAAGTAAGTTAGACCAGATACCCCCACAGGTCCCCCTAATATGTGGCCCTGTGCTCCTGGTTCCTTCTTGTTCCATGCCCCATCCCCTACAGAAACACTGGGCTTTTGGGTTTTTTTTTTCAATTGGGAAAACTCACATAATATAAAATTAACTTGTCATCATTTTTTAATATTTTATTTATTTCTATATTTATTTATTTGAGAGAGAGACTGGGGGAGGAGCAGGGGGAGAATGAGAGAGAGAATCCCAAGCAGACTCTGCGCTGAGTGCAGAGCCCGACTCAGGGCTGCATCTCATGACCCTGAGATCATGATCTGAACTGAAATCAAGAGTCGGATGCTTAACTGACTGAGCCACCCAGGCGCCCCAACCTGTCATCATTTTAAAATGAACATGGGATTTCTTTTAGTAGATGTTTCTCATGGGAAGGACTCAGCATTTCAAAAAAATCAAAGTTGGCCTGTTGAAGAGACACTGTCAACACAGAAACTGGGGGTATATTGGGGGGAGGTGAGGAGGAGGCTGTAAACGCTAGGTGTGACTTCACTTCCTTCTTTCATTATCCCTGTGAGGGAAGTGCTGTTATCATCCCCCTTTTACAGGTGACAAAATTGAGGACCATGGAAACTGAGTGACTAGCCCAAGGTCACTTGGCAAATGGCAGAGCCAGGATTTGAACTGAAACTCATTTAGTTTCGTGTTATGTGCTTTTTGTATTAAGCCTTTGCATTGCCTTTCTCATATGAGTCCCTTCTTACCCTCTGTTCCCATCTGAGCCCTTGGGTCCCTTCCATCCTTCCCAAATTTCCATTCAAAGGCCCCCTTGCCCCTGAATTTCCCCCATGTAGCGGCTAGACCCTGCCTTCCCTTACAATATCCCACCAGACCCCTGACCATACCTGTGGCCATGGGATCCAGCCTGGGGTCCACTGGGCTGTCTGGAATTGGGAGCCCCCCCATCGTCATCACTGGGCCCAAGGGAGAGTGAGTCTGGAGGTCTGTCCCCAACAGGCAGAGACACAGAAATCACGGAGCTCCGGCGAGATGGGGGCTGGGAGCCCATTGGGGCCTGTGGAAGTCACAGGGCTGAATGTTGCCATTCATGTTACATCTAAGTCACTTGGTCAGTGACACAAGTCACTTGAAGTTTATTTCCAGTGACCTCCCTAGGGGCTGAATCTGGGTCTCACCCTCCAACAGTGGATGGTAGGTATCAAATAAACGTTTGCCTGTTGTAGGGGAGCTTCTCTGGGGGCCTCTTTCCCAAAGGCAATGTCAAAGTTACATAAGGAATTAAAGCAGTCTTTTTTACAATCAAATTCCTTAGGGGAGTGAAAACTTGCCCTCACTTTGTACGTTTCTGGGTTCTTCTCATCTTCCTCCTCCTCTCCCTCCTGCCCCTCTTCCTCCTCCTCCTCATCTGTGTCACAAGTGAGGGCCTGCCTGATCTCAGGACCCAAGTCCTGTAGGCTCCTCAGACCAGCCTGTGGGGGTAGAAAAATAGGGAAGCAAGGCAGCTCAGGGTCCAAACCCCCCCGTTCATGAGCCTGCTCCCCATGCAGGAGTGTGGGGTGTGGTAAAGGGTCCCTCAGCCACCCCTGACCCTCTGTGAGTCCTGGGACCTCTGTTTCCTCGTCTGTGACATGGGTTCCATGAGATCCAGAGGGCAGTCAACCTCAGCCCCAGTGCTCCTGCATACCCCTGCCCACCCAGGCCCCTCTCTGAAGACCTGAAGGGCAGAGGAGGTACTTGAGGGGGCCTCGCTCCCTAGAAGCCCCTTTTCTTTCCTCCGCCTGAATTTGCGGAAATAGTCCTGGATCAGAAATGTGGCGTAGAATTTGCCCACGGTGACCTCTTCCTCTGGGGGCAAGGGAGAAGAGGCAAGGTCACATAGGGGTCCTCTGTTCCCCCTACCCACAGCATAGACTCTCCTTCGCCGCCCCCCCCCCCTCCATCCAGTGCTAGTTTTGTGATGGTGAGCAATCATTTGACATTTGGACGGGCTCAAGGAATTGGGGTGGAGCTAGCTCACCGTCAGCAGGGGGGATGACCTCATCTAGCAGCTTCTGCTTCAACCGCTTCCAGATCTTTTTGATGACAATCCGCAGCTCCTGATTGGCTTGTTCCAGGTTCCCTGCATCAGGAGAGGATGTGGGGCATGAGCCAATAGGAGGAGCCCTTCACAGCCACTCCTTCCCTGTTGGAAGGGGCTTCACAAGCTTCTACCGCAGTCACACACCATCCCCATTGAACAGGTGGTAAAACAGGCCTGGAGAAACCAAAGTCACTCATTTTGAGGTTCAGAGCCAGGAGCCAGGCCCATCACTCAATGAGATTGATCCCTGCATCCTCCCCAGTGGCCCTCCTGCTCCTGCCCCTTCCCCATCCCTCCCATGCACCTTCTGTCTTGATCTTCAAGGATGTCCGAACCAGGGCAAAGAGTGTGGCATTGAATGTCACTGTCCCATCTGAGTTGAGGGGCATGTTCATCGCCACAAGTCTCTACACACACCAGGGACATGGAACCCACTTTGAGCAAATGCCAGGGATGAAGACATTGGATGCCCAGGGGCAGAAACCTTTGAAGATAAAACCAAGCACACCCTCCCCACGCAAGACAGGGTCCCTGCCCACCCCTGCCATGTGGTGGACAGCCCTCTCAGAGGTGGGAGGTGGGCAGGGGCACAGACCTTGCAGGCCACTCGGTGTGGGCACAGCTTCCCAAATCCCAAGGGGGGCTGGATACGTCTCAGCAGGGCAACCACATCCAGGTGCTTGATGCGGCCCCTGACACAGGTGGGGGTGGGTGGGAGGCACCGCTGGATTGGAGATACCTCTATCCCTTTCTGAAGACTCCACCAGCTCATCTCTACCTCCCCCCACCCTGCAACAACCCAGAGCCTGCCAGGGAAGAATCCGAGGGCAGTTGGGGAAGGCAGAGAACAGAGGCAGTGGGAACCTTGAGGCATCTATTGGGTAATGGGAGGTACAGGTCAGAGGTTCTGGGGCTGGGGGACTGGGTGGGGCAGTGCAATCCCAGTTCTGTGGTTATAGGCTATACTTGGCTCCAGGGTCATATTCAGACCAGATCCTCTTGAATTCATCGAGGTGATGGGGGCCCAGGATGGACCAATCTCTGGTTAGATAATCAAAGTTATCCATGATGACAGCCACAAAGAGATTTATGATCTGTGGGCCAGTGAACAGTGGGGGTTAGCTGAAGGGCAGAGCCAAGCGTGGGGGGTTGGTGGGACACTGAGGTAAACTTATGGTTACTGGGTCACGAGTCCCTGGGTTGATCCTTTTTTTTTTTTTTTAAAGATTTCATTTATTTATTTGACAGAGAGAGACACAGCGAGAGAAGGAACACAAGCAGGGAGAGCAGCAGGCAGAGGGAGAAGCAGGCTTCCCGCTGAGCAGGGAGCCCGATGCGGGGCTCGACCCCAGGACCCTGGGATCACGACCCGAGCCGAAGGCAGATGCTTAACGACTGAGCCACCCAGGCGCCCCTCCCTGGGTTGATCTTATCAGACCAGCCCTTTCACCCGCTCTGAAGATCTGGGCTCCCCACCTTGTCCCCAGACCCCTCAGGGCCAGCCCCCACGGCAGTGGTGGTGGTTGTGGGGAAACCGTCCTCACCAGGAAGGCACAGAGCATGAAGAAGCTGATAAAATAGGCGATGGCAAAATTGCTACCACAGGTAAACTCCTCGCCAGGGCTGACGTCAGACTCAGGGTCACACCGATTCCCGGGAAGGCTGGCAAGCATTATCTCCTGCCATGCCTCACCAGTGGCACACCTGGGGGTCACACAAGGAGGCCATCCTGGAGGGGAGGCTATGAAGACATGGCAAGTGGCATTGTGGGGGCTGGAGGGGTGAGAAGATGATCCACTTCTTGCCAGGGGTTACATCTGGCACAGATAGATTCCATAAAGCATTTCAATATTTTAAAAGCTGGTGTGGCCATGATGATGACAGTCATGTTCATCGGGTATCCCCATTTCAGTCCCCATGTTACTGATAGGGCACTGAGGCTTAAGAAGAGGATATACCTGCCAGCTAGAAAAAGGATGGCTGAGGCTAGATTATTACACAAGACCCTTCAGATCAGAGCCATAAAAGGTCTCAGGCAAAATAGAGCCCCATGCTGCCCTGTTATTTCTACAGCTCAGGCATTCTGGGGCCCAGACAGGGTGTGTGGGGACCCAAGGGCATGCTGGGGACCAAGATGACAGTGGAGGGGGTGTAGATGTCACCTGAACAAAAGCAGCACAGCCTGTGGAAAGGTCTGGAAGTTGTTGTTTCGGTTGATCTGTGTGCCATCCTGAAGAGCCACCTTGCCAAACATCTGTGGGTGCACAGGGCATGTGTCAGAGGGGCAAACCCATATGTTGCCCCCACAGGTTGTCACCCATTTCACAATTTCTAATACTCAAAAGATCCTCACAACCCTGACCTGCAGGCACTGCTGATCCCATTTCACAGACGTGTGGACTGACTCAGTGTCATCCAGCTTGTCTTTCAACCCACCACCCCCACTGTAGGTGAATTCCTACCCAACGCCCCTCAGCAGAGGAGTGCCTGAGGGATGCTCCCTAGGGTCCCCACTTGCCTGCATCCCAATGACTGCGTAAATGAAGAATATCATTGCGATGAGAAGAGCCACATAGGGCAAGGCCTATGGGGGTGGAGAGGAGGATAGATATTCAGGTCCAAGCAGAGAACTATAAGCCCCAGAGAACTATCAGCCCCAGAAACTATAAGCCCTTGAGGGACACTGCTCCCTCAAGCCTGGGCCTGCAGAAAGATGTGGCCCATCCCCAAAGTGCCCGTGACTACCAGTGTCTCCCAAATGTGGACACGGTATTAAATACAATAGAATACAGTCAGTGAGGCCAAGGCATGTTGGGAATTAGGAGCCTAGAAAAACAGAGAAAACCAGAAATGGTAAATTGCAGATGGGTATGGCACACTGGGAGATGTAGTTCTTGGGGTGGTAAAGGGACAGGCTGAGAGGTGTGAGATGGGGGTGAGGGGTGGTCAAAGGGATGGGGGGGTTACCTGGAAGGACTTGATGAATGTCCAGAGCAATGTGCGGATTCCTTCACCTTTACTGAGAAGCTTGACTAGCCGCATGACTCGGAAGAGGCGAAAGAAAGTGATGGAAATGCGGGAACTGTCCTCAGAGCTCTGAGGTTGGGGGTGTGGTAGGTATGATCAGTCTACATTTGCCCCAGCCATCTCCCTGTCTCATGCCTAGGCCCTCCCAGCCCCCAAATCCCTCAGGACTCAGGCCCCAGGATGGTCAGGTAACCTTTCTAAGGACTCTCAGGAAGAAAGGAAGGGAGGGTGGGTGTGGAAAGAAGCATAGAGTCCCTGTTGTGAGGTGGGGGCTACCTCGCCAAGGTGACCACCATTCTGAAGGGAGATATGGCCAAGACAGAGGTGACAGAGGAGAGGATGAGATCACAGGCCCGAAGGGAGCAAGAACAAAGGGAGAAATGAGGTAGAGATATAGGGGATGATGGTAGAGTCATTATTCAAGGGATGATGGAGAAGGTTATATGGTAGTGGATCAAGATGGTTGTGGGAAAAGTTGGCAATGAGGGTGGAAGAGAAATGAGACAGTACAGGAAATGATGGCAGAGAGCCAGTGGAGCCAATGGAGGAAATGATGGAATCAGTGGTTTCATGGAGATGATGGAGATTAGAGAACCGGTGGAGGAGCCAATGGAGAAGCCAGTGACGGAGACATGGAACCAGCACCATTGTCAATGGAGGTGATAGAGCCATGTAGTACCCAATGGAGGAGATGATGGAGCCAATAGTGGAGTCAGTGGTGATGACAGAGCCGTGAAAGATCCAGTGTCGGAGACAGTGGAGTCGTTGGAGGAAATGGAGCCAATGAAGCAGTCAGAAGAGACGATGGAGCCAAAGCAGGAGTTGGTGGGGATGATGGAGCCAATGGAGGGGATATAGAAGCAATGAAGGAAATAACAGAAATAACAGGAGAGTCATTTTAGGAGATGGCAGAACCAGAGGATAGGTTGCAAATGGAATAAGGGAGCTGGTGGAGGGGGACTTTGGCTAAACCCGACAGGGACTCGGGAGATACAGAGCTAGAGTGAGGATCACTGAGTCTTCAGGAGTAGGGTGGAGGTAAGTGAGAGGCACCTACTCATATGAAAGAAAACCCTGGGGTTGAGGTGGGGGAAGGTTGGGTTTGTGGAGAGGCCAGTCCTTACGTTGACTTCAGTGACGGCAATGTCCACTACACTGCCCACCACAATAAGAGCATCAAATGTGTTCCAGGCATCGGTAAAGTAATGCTGTAGGCAGGAAAAAAGTAGAGCCTTGTCTTCTCAGAGCTAGCAAGCTAGCACAGGGGGCCAGTGGTAGGGGATATTGTAGAGGCAGGGCCCAGCTTGGACCACATGATGGGCCTGCATCTGGATCCCTCTCACTCCCTGGTCTCATGAGCCCTTGGTAGCTGCCCCCTGAGAGCTCTGCAAGGAGCTCCACCCCCAAGGAATTCACCAGTGCAGGTGAGTCTAGGGCTAGGGGGGCACCTTAGGTTTGAAGGCGATGATTTTGAGCACCATCTCAATAGTGAAGAGGCCAGTGAAGACCATGTTGAGGATGTCCATGGCGTAGTTAAAGGGAGCAGTCTGTTCATAGTGCTGGGAGAGAAAACCAGGTGTGAGGACAGAGCCTGAGTCAGAGACCTTTCCACCTACAACCAAATATTTTCTGGCTTGGACTGAGGTGAGTCTGGAGACGTGGTAGCACTGTGCGTTGGCCAAACCCTTCACACTGTCTGTATCCCAACATGGATATTGGAAAGCCCAGCTCTCGATTTCCTAGCTTTCCTTGCAGCTACTTCTGACTAATGAGACAGAAACAGAAATCAGCTTCTGTGAAAACTATTTTTGCTCTCCAATAAAGGGCTTAAATGAGGAGAGCTCCCTGGTGCAACCTTCCCTCTTTTTTCCTGCCTTGAATGTGGTTTTGATGCCTGGAGCTGTGGCAGTCATTTTGTGACCATGAAGCAACAATCATGAGAATGAAAGCCAGCTTGTTAAGAATGGTGGAGGAGAAAGAGCTTGGATACCTGATGAACAATGATTAAACAGTCTACCTCTACACTTCTTGTTATATGAGGTAGCTACCATATTTTGTTGACTCCAATATGCACATCTTTTCACATTTGGAATCTCTGAAATTGGGGTGCATTTCACAATCAATGGCAACTTACAATGGTCATCTGCCATTTTCCCCACATTCTTATATCTTTTAAGTCAGGATGCAACTTCCAATTATTGGCCTTAGATTTGAAGAGATGTGGCAAATATTTTTATAGCTTAAGTCTCTGTCAGTTGGGGGTTTTATTACTTGCAGCCTAAAGCATTCCTAATGGTTCCCAGAGGATTGTGTGGACAGAATAGGGTAAGGTGTCTGGCAGGGGTCAGGGTGGGGAGCTCAGACCTGCATGGCTAGAGCAACCGTGTTGAGCAGGATGAGCAGGAACATGAGGTACTCGAAGGCAGCAGAGTTCACAGTGGCCCACACACGATACTGATGTGGGTTCTTGGGGATGTAGCGGCGGAGTGGCTGGGCCTTGAGGGCGTACTCCACACACTGGCGCTGCATATGGGTGCAGGGCATGAGTGAGCAGTGGGATCCCAAGGCAAGGGGGTGGTGGGGAGGGGCTGGAGGTCATAAGGTGAGGGGTCAGAGGTCACCTGGTTCTTGTCCAGCTCACAGTTTTGGTACTCCTGCTCGCCCTGGGCACGGAAGGTGATGATGACAAAGCCCACAAAGATGTTCATCATGAAGAATGCAATGATGATGATGTAGACAATAAAGAACACTGAGATCTCCACGTGGTAATTATAGATAGGGCCCTTGTCCTCTGCGTTTGCGTCGATGGCCTTGTATAATAGACTGGGGAACCAGTGGGAGTAGGTGAGGAGATAGCCCAGCCCCCTGAGACCTGTCTCCAGACACCTTATAACAGACACTCTAGAATCTCCTGCTTGGCACCCTAAAGGCCCCAAATCCCCTGACCTAACCACCTGGGACCTCCATGCATACCCCAAGCGACCCCACCTAACCTCAAAGACTCTTAAATTTCCTGTATCAGCCCTCTGGAGACCCAGAGATACTCATACAACCCTCTAGAGAATCCCCACCCCGGTCCTCCAAGACCCCCAAATCCCTTAAGTTCCCATGGACCCCTAAATTCCCTTCTTTAGGCACCTGGAGATCCCCATGCAGCTCCCCAGAACTCACCCACAAGCCCCCAAAGATCTCTAAATCATGTCCCATCAACTTGAATTCCTTGCTTTCCGTGCTCCATCTTCCCAAAGATCTTCAACTAGAACCCCAAAGACTTGTACAGCTCTCTGAAAACCTCTGAATCTCCAGCTCCATCTCCTCTGAGACCTCCTCCAGTGCTCCCCTCCAGACCTCTACCTGGTCCCCCCCTAAATCCTACCCAGTCATTTCTAGACTTCCTCAGAGACCTCTAGCCTTCCTAGAGACACCCCCTACCCAGTCCCCAAAGCACCCCCAGCCAACTTCTGGAGGACCCCCACCCAGTCCTCTGATATGCTTACCAGTCCTCAAAAAAACCCTATCCAGTCTCAAGAGACCTTTACCACATCCCAAGATACTTCCCATCCATCCCCAGGGAGATCCCAGCCTAGAGACTCCTGCCCTGTCCCCTGCCCATCCCTGGGGCCCTGTTCCTTACGCAGGCCAGCCTTCGAAGGTGGAGACAGTGAACAAGGCCATCATGGCTGAGAGGACATTGTCAAAGTTGAAATCACTGTTGACCCAGAGCCGCTCCCGGACCAGGGGCCGTGATACATCTCCATCAGGGTAGACCAGGAAGGAACCCCTGTGGATGTTGCAGACAGGCTGGGTGGGTGAGCAGGGGTGGGAAGCTGGGGAAAGAGGACTGGGGTCTCCAGCATGGAGGCAGCAGGGCATAGTGATGAGGCTGGATAGCCGGGTTCAAATCCTGCCCCCCCCTTCATTTACTGGCTGGGTGACCTTGGGCATTTAACCTCTCTGTGCTTCAGTTTTCCCCATCTAATAAATAAGGATACTAACAGAACATATTTCCTGGCTTGTTACAGGATTAAGTCACTCAATGAGAATAGTGTCTGGCACATAGTTGGTACCATATCTGTTAGCTATCACCACCATTATTATCATCGTCACCTCCCAGGAAAAAGTAATACTAATAATCAACATTTATCAGCACTAAGTATATGCCAGGCACTGTGCTTAGCTTTACATGTAGAAACTTTACATTGTAATACACGCTCCAAGTAGTAACTCATTTACTCCTCACAGCAACCTTGTGAGATCTGCACTCTTTTCATCCCCATTTTTCAGTTAAGGAAAATGGGACTCAGCAAGGCTGAGAAATGTACCCAAGTCTCATGAGATGAACTTGAACCAGGAATGCCTGACTTCAAAGCCCATGCTTTCAATCACTACCTTCTACAGGAATTTCAAGATGGAAGCCTGGGACTTCGTGGCAGTGGCCATGGGTGGGGGGAGTGTTTGGGGATTTCTGGGGGGTCCAGAGTAGAATGTAGGTAACTCTGGAGAATGTGGAGAGGGGTTTGGGGAGGTACTGGGGGGTCTCTTAGGGCTTGGTGAGATCTGAGGGCCTCTGCAGCTCTTGGGAAAGTTCTGGGAGTGTGTTGTGGGGCCTTGGGGAATTCAGGGGGTTTGGGGGTCCTTGATAAAAACTGAGGGAGTGTCTGCAGTTCTTGGGAGGAAGCTCTAAGGTTCCAGGGGACTTGGTGAGATCTAGGGGCCTATTTGGCCTTTGGGAGGGGTTCCGAGCTCCATGAAGGGCAGGGTTTGGGGCACTCACTTGCATTCTTGGGGGGTGTGTTTGGCTTCATCAGTGCAACTGTAGAATTTCCCCTGTAGGGAAGATATTTGTCAGGCAGGTTCATCCCTTACTCCCCACCTTGACCCGTGCCCAGGCCTCCCTCCAGTGTTTCCTCTCACCTTGAAAAGCTGCACACCAATGCAGGCAAACATGAATTGCAGGAGCGTGGTCACAATCATGATATTCCCGATGGTCCGAATAGCCACGAACACACACTGCACCACGTGCTGCAGGCACCCACAAATATGGTTAACGAGACTGCAGGCCACAGCAGCCAGGGGGTAGGGATTCTGGGTGTAGATGGGGCTCAGGCACTCGGGCTGGGGATATCTGGTCGTGGATCAGGGATATGCGGTCAGGGCCATGTGGAATAATGTTTACCAGGAAGGGATATGTGGCCACATTTCAGGAACTTGGGTCAGAGAAATGTGGCCATGGGTAAGGAATTTATAGTCACTTGTAAGGAACATGGGTCAGGCCACGTGATCAGTGGTCCAGGATAGGTGGTTACATGTTGGGTCCAGGCTGTGTGGTCATGCATCCGTGCAAAAGGCCAGTCTGATCGGAGATCCTGGCCCTAGGAATGGGGCAGCATATGGGTCCTGTGGGTTTGGGTAGGGTTGGGTTACCTTGAGTCCCTTGGCCCTGTTGATGGCTCGGAGAGGCCTCAGTACTCGGAGTACCCTCAGAATCTTCACCACTGAAATGGCGCTGGAGCTGTGGAGGGGTCAGTCCTCAGGCCCTGGCCCAGGTTTGGCCTCTGCTCTGGGAGGAATGGAATGGGCAGGGGGTGGGGAGGGTCACTCACTGGATGCCAAAGGAGATGAGGGACACGCTGACCACCAGCAGATCCAACAGATTGAACCAGCTACGGCAGAAGGAGCCTCGGTGCAGGAAGGCCCCGAACACTGTCATCTGGGGGAAGGGGAGGAGGATATCAGGCTAGACTCTAGGTGTGGGGATAGAGAGGGGAGGAGGGTATGGAAACAGGAGAGGTGGGCTGTGGGGGCGGGTGCAGGGTGGTTTGGGGCAACTGGGGGTATGACTGGGGGCCTATTCGTTACCTTTAGTAGAATCTCCACGGTGAAAATGGAGGTGAAAGCATAATCAAAGTACCCCAGAATCTGGGGGGTGAGAAATAGGGGAAGCCACTGAGTCATAGCTGAGAGGAGTCCTAGGGGTATGTGTGTATATGTGTGCGGGCACGCATACCTTTCTGTAAGTTTTGCTGTACCTCCGTCTTCCTCTCCTTCCCTCCCTCTCTTTCTCCCTCCCTCTCCTTGTGCCCGTTAGGACACCCCTGGGAGTGTTCCCCCAGCCCCCAGCCAAAGGCTCACGTGGTTGCGGAAGGAGTGGGCTCGGATGGGGTCCTCAGCGGCCAGGGACACACTGCTGAGGATGATGAACACCAGGATAAGGTTGGTGAAGATATGGTGGTGGATGAGGGTGTGGCAGGCCTTCCTCAGCCTGGGGAGTGGAAAATGGGCTGTGGTCAGAACCCAGAAGCACAGAGTTGATTGGGAGAGCCCAAGGGAGACAGCTCAGCCTCTTTTGCATCAGGCCGTGCACCCTGCCAGAGGCTTGGCTGCTCCCTGGCCCTCCACCTGCCCCAGCCCCTCCTGCCTCAGCCCCCTACCCACTCCCAGCACTCACGGGTTGGTTTGGCTGAGACAGAAGAAGGCACTGCCCTCAGGGATAGGTACCACCTTCTCCTTGGGGACAACTTCCTGCAGGAGTTCCACACGACCTGCACCTCCTTCCTCCTCTTCCTCCTCCTCCTCTTCCTCCTCCTCCTCTTCTTCCTCCATGCCTGGCACCAGAAGAAGACCAAAAGACAGACAATTAATTGGAAAACCTATGTAAAGCACCTAGAATAGTGCTTGTCACATGGCAAATTCTTCCCATCTCCCTGCTAGAATGTCAGCTCCTCAGAGAAGGGATTTTAGCCTGTTTTGTTCACTGTTGTGTCTCCAGCACTTAGAACAGTGCGCAGGACACAGTAGAAGCTCAGGAAATGTCTGTTGAATGAACATCACCATCCTTGCAGTCCAATACACACTATTTTATAATAAAGGCTCTGAGAAGTTCTGCAGTAAAACAAAAGTGTTTCTCTTCTTTAATCTCAGCGTCCCAAATGTTGCTGGCCACACACCAAACCCATTACTTTTATTTATTTATTTAAATTCAGTTAGCCAACATATAGTACATCATTAGTTTTTGATGTCGTGCTCAATGATGCATTAGTTGAACACCCAGTGCTCATCACATCATGTGCCCTCCTTAATACCCATCACTCGACTACCCCATCCCCCCACCCACCTCCTCTTCCACCACCCTCAGTTTGTTTCCCAGAGTCGAGAGTCTGTCATGGTTTGTCTCCCTCTTGGATTTCTTCCCATTCAGTTTTCCCTCCCTTCCCCTATGGTCCTCTGTGCTATTTCTTATGTTTCACCATATGATAACTGTCTTTCTCTGACTGACTTAGTTCACTTACAATAATACCCTCCAGTTTCATCCATGTTGATGTAAATGGTAGGTATTCATCCTTTGTGATCAAGCCCATTACTTTCAAGATGATTCCTGAAAAGACTTCTCCTCAGAAAGGAAGATCTCAGGGGTCAAGAGCTCTGTCTGGGTGCTGTCTCTAAGGTCCCACACCTCCTCCACCTGGCCCTGCCCACTTGCCTGCTCCTTCATTCTTTCTGCCCTCCTCTTCCTCATTCTCCCCACCAGACACCTGGGGACAGAAAGATGGGGGTCACTGATGTTGGGGGATACACTATAAGATGGACCCAGGGGAGGCACAGAAGGAACAGAGTAATGGAGGGATGCACAGGCAGAGGATGGGGGTTAAAGACACACACATGTGGACAGGTATTGGTGGTAATGGGAGGTGTAGACCTAGTGCTCAGGCTTCTAACTCACCAACACTCCATTTTCCTGTGGGAGAGCCCCCTCAGTGCTCTTCTCCCTGTGAGAGAAAAGGGGAGTGATTGCTAAGGATTATGGCAGATAGGCGAGGCTGAGGGGGGTCAGTGCAATCAGAACAGACCTTTCTGAGGTCCCATAGAACCTCCCTGCTTCGGCCCTCATTCCCACAGTCTGTTCTTTTCAGAGCAGCCAAAGGGATCCTGTTAAATCTTAAGTCTGGCACATTCTTCCTCTGCTCACACCTCTCCCATGGCTCCCACTCACTCAGAACAAAAACCAAAGTCCTCACCATGGCTCAGAATGTCCCCAGTGGGGTCTCCCTATTCCCCCATTTGAGCTCACCTCATACCACTCTCCTCCTTGCTCACCCCACTCCAGACTCACTGGTTTCCTTGGTGTTTTATTGAATGTGCTGAATGTGCACCTCAGGACCTTTGCACTTGCTGTCCTCTTGTCTGAAGCACTCTTCCCCCAGATATTTTCATGGCTCACTTTCTCACTTCATTTGGGTGTCTCTTCAACTGTCACCTCTGTGTAAAGGCCTTCCTTGACTACCCTAACCAAAACAGCAACTTCCATTTCTCTCTATTCTTTTATTCCATTTTCTTTTTTTCATTATATATCATTAACATATATTTAATTATGTTATATATTCATTTGTTTGTATTTTGCTTGCCTTCCCCAAATAGAATGTCATCTTCGTGAAGGCGAGGACTCTGTCTACCTTGACCCCTGTCGTCTCCTCAGTGTCTAGAACATGGCCTGACACAAAGTAGGTGATCAATGAATGCATGTTGAATGAATAAGGGCCGACAGGTTGGATCTGGGGATATGGATTGCCAGGGTGACCGAGGCATCTCTGGTGGTGTGAGATGTATGTGTGGGGACCCAGTCAGCGATCCCAGGGAGAGACTATCTTGGGGGCAGAGTCAGACATCACCTGCCCTTGTCCTTGGCAGTCCCTGCATCTCCGCTGGCCAGGTTATCCACAGCAATGGCGAGAAACACGTTCAGAAGGATGTCTGGGGTGAGCTCAGGCTGCAAAGGATAGAGAAGCAGCCTGCCTGTGGACTGCCCACATCCCCTTAGCTACCCCTCGTTCTACCATCACCCAGCCCCTCAAGGCTCCAAGGATACAGTTGCCGCAGATGAAGAGGATGATAAAATAGACACACACCAGCATTCCTGGGAAGAAGGGGCCACCATAGGCCATGATACCATCATACATGACCGCGTTCCAGTCCTCACCTGTCAGGATCTGGGGGTGGGAGTTCACTGTGAAGCTCTTTGGACCCTCCCACCCCATGGTTCCCCCCTCCCCACCCGACCCACCTATCCCATGGTCTCCAGACCCCACCTGAAAGACAGTGAGGAGGGCCTGGGGGAAGGTATCAAAGGTGCTCCGCTTGGTGTGGGTCTGGTCAAAGTTGAACTTGCCCCCAAATAGCTGCATGCCAAGCAGGGAGAAGATGATGATGAAGAGGAAGAGGAGAAGCAGCAACGATGCAATGGATTTCATTGAATTGAGCAGTGATGCCACCAAATTGCTCAGAGATGCCCAGTGCCTGCAGCAGAGATGGAAGAGGCAGGGTTGACATGTCCAGTGGTGAGTCAGAAGCCAGGGCAGGACTCCAGCTTGCAATGCGCTGGGGGTGGGCCAGGTCAAAATGAGCTTTGGAGTTGGGTTGAGGTGAAGATGTGAGGAGAAGGTTGAGTTTGGGGTTAGGGTGGGCATTGAGGGTGTAATGAGAGATTATATGGAAGTTGATGAAGCTAGAATTGGGTTTCAGGTTGGGACTGGGATTGGGGTTAGGGGTTAAGAGAGTATTTGGGGTTTTAGATGACTGAGTTGGGGATAAGGCTGTGGTTGAGGGTTGGGATAGAAGAGGGGATAAGGATGAGATTGGGTCTGGGTCTGGGGTTGCAGCTGGAGATAGGCTACTGGTTAGGAGTTAGGGAATTGGGGTTGTGGTTAGTGATGGGGATTGGCTTCGAGTTAGGGATGAGATTGGAGATGGGGTTGGCCTTGGGATTGGGTGTTGAGGCTGTAGATGAGCTTGCATATGATGAGTGGCTAGAGGTTGGGGTTGGAGATGGTGTGATGGTTGCGGATGAGTATGGATGTGAGTTCAGAGATGGGGCTGGGAATAATGTTTGAGCTGGAGTTGAGGTTGATGAAGGGGATGGAAATGAAGTAGACACCCTCCCCAGTGGACTTTAATCTCCACGAGGTGAGGGGAGCCTGGGTGGCTCAGTCGGTTAAGCATCCAACTCTTGATTCCTGCTCAGGTCATGATCTCAGGGTTGTGAGATAGAGGCCCCTCTTCAGGCTCCTAGCCGGGCGTGGAGCTTGCTTAAGATTTTCTCTCTTTCCTTCTCCCTCTGCCCCTCTCCCCCAACTCGTGCTCTCTCTCTCTCTCAAAATAATCTCCATGAGGCGGGAACTTGTGTCTGCTTTGATTCCTGGTGTTTCTCTAGGGCCTGGAAGAGTGCCTGGCACGAAGTGGGCACTCAGTGGATATTTGCTGAATGAATGGTGGTGAGGCAGATAGTCACCAGAGCTGGGGAGGGGGCTGTCAGGGCTCTGCTTGGGGCCCCAATCCTCCCCTGCCCCACGCACCTAGTGACTTTAAAGATCCTGAGGAGGCGCACACATCGGAGCACTGAGATGCCCAGGGGCTGCATGGCGCCCACCTCCACCAGGGTGGTCTCCAGGATGCCTCCACAGACCACGAAGCAGTCAAAGCGGTTGAAGAAGGAAGAAACATAGGCAGAGGGGCCCAGACCGTACAACTTGAGAAGCATCTCCACCGTAAAAAGACAGAGCAACACCTTGTTGGCATACTCTATGGGGAGAGGGGCAGAGGTGACTGGATTGGCCAATTTCCTCGGTGATGTGTAGGGAGGGGCCATGGGGCGATCTGGGACAGCTGGTGTCAGGCCAGACACAGGCTGGTGGTAGGGCGAGGGTTAGGGATTGGGGTGAGTTTGTAGGTCAGAGTGGGTGAGGTTTTGGAGGGCTTGGAACTGGGGTGAGGGGCAGAGTCAGGGTGGGGGCCTCGGTCAGCCTCAATGAGTCCAGGAAAACTCCACTTCAAACGTAGTGTTAGAGTCTGGGGTTTATTTGGGATTGAGGCTGGTTTGAGGCTTGGGGGTCAGAAATGTGTTCAGTATTCAGGTTGGGGTTGAGATTAAAATGAATAACACTAAAAGCGAACACTTCTAAAATGTTAGCTTTATGTGGACCAAGCCATGTTCGAAGCACTTTTCACTTTAACTCACTTAATCCTTCCAACCACCCCATGAAGCGGATACGATTACTAGCCCCATTTTGTAGATGGGGAAACTGAGACACAGAGGGGTGAACCTGTCCAGACAGTGTGGAGTTAAGATTCCGGACCCTGGAGCCACCTGCCTGGGTTTGCCACTCACTAGCCAAGTCCTGGGATTAATCATTTAATTCTTCGGTACCTTGGTGCTCAGTACCGTGTGCCTTAGCACTTGCTTCACGTAAGGTTTCGGTGAAGAGAAATTGAGTCAGTACATGCAAAGTGCTGAGAACAGAGCTTGATGCACACGGCAAGTGCTCCAGAAGTGTAAGCTCCAATACAAGGTGGGATGGGACAGGCTAAGGTTTCTGCATTTATTAGGGCAGGAAGGCATTGTCTGGGGGTCTGAGGAACCCCAGAGATCCTGGATTTGGGTTTCTAGGGTGGAGGGAATTGGGGGCTGGGGAAGAGGGCTGGCAGTCTGGGGGGGGGCGCACCCTGGATCTGGGTGAGCCACATGGGCTGCCCGTGGTGCTCTGAGGCGATGGTCAGCGTGTTGAGGAAGACGAGCAGCAGAACAGCCCAGTAGCAGGCGGTGGACTTCACAGCCCGCCGGCAGCGCGCCCGAAGGCCCCGGTTGGCTCGGCGGAGGCGGCGGCTGGGGCGAAAGGCGAGGTCCCTGGCTGAAATCAGCTCCCTAAGCCAGGCCTGGGGGGCTCGGGTGAGGTGGCCTGGTGGTCATGGGGGACTTGGAGGTGGGGCTCACACAAAGCCAGGGGGCCCAAGAGTTCCGTAACTTTCCCAACTCACCAGACCCTGGTTTTCATGATCTTGTTTCTGGAAAAGAGGAGGATGGAAGGTGGGCGTCATAAGGGACTAAAGGGCAGTCAGTGGCTGGGGTTGGATGTCAGGGGCTGGGGTCAAGGTTAGAGGGTAAAGTAAGGATGGGGGTTGGGGTCTGGACTGGGTTCTGGGCCGGCCAGGGGTCAAGGGCTGGGGGCCCTCACAGGCAGCGTGTACAGCTGGCCAGAGCCCCCTCCTCTTCTTCCTCATCGCCTGGGGTCTCTGTCATCGAACCCGTGTCACTGGCTGGGAGGCTGGCTGCGGGCAGGGTGGGAATAGAGGTCAGTACATGAAGACCCCAGGGTTCCCCCCTTGGTTTGCTCCTCTGTCTACCCATCCCAGCCCCCTCCCCAATCTGGATGGACCCCCACCATGGCTGCTGGTGGAGCGGGTGGAGTGGCTGAACCAGCGCAGACGCCCATGTCTCCTAGCGGTCAGCTCTGCCAGCTGGGGCCCTGCGGGACAGGAAGGACAGTTGCGGAGCGTGGCCTGAGGCTGGGTTAAGGCCGTGGGGGGGTGGGGGGGGGCTGTTATTTGGAGTCTTTGCTCTGGGTACAGTCCGGGAAGGGTGTTCTGTGTCCTAGGCTGGACCTGGGGGCTGCGCCAGTTGGGGTGGGGTCTCAGGAGGGTAGCCCACATGAGAGGCATCTGTGGGCAGGGAATGGGCCTGACTGGGGGTGCCTACGGGGGCCGGCCCGGCCCTCTTCAGCCATAGCACCAAAGTTGCCGTCAGCTGAGGGGTCGTCGATGTCCAGCTCCTCTGCCTGAGTGATCCAGTCCAGGTAGCCTCGCAGGTCCTCCTCCAACTGCTGCTTCTCCCGCAGCTTCTGGAAATCCCCTCGTGCTTTGGCCTTCTCCCTCTCCTTGGAGAACTCCCTGAGGGAAGAAGATGGAGAGCTAGGTGGGGGAAGCACCCGGGCTCCCTTGCCTTCACCATTCCAGCCCCACTGGCCTCCTCGCTGTTCTTGGACTATGTCGAGCACATTCTCGCTTCGCACTGGCGGTTCCCTTTGCTTGGAGCATCCTTTCCTCGGATCTCCACCTGGCCCATTCCCTCATCTCTTGCACACTTCTACTCAGATGACACCTCACGGAGGTCTGTCCTGATTGTGCCTATCTGTAATTGCAAGATTTGCCCATTGCTATCCTTAGGCTTCCTTTCTTTCCATAGCACACATTCTGTATAAAACACTACATTATGGGAGGTGCCTGGCCGGCTCAGTCGGTAGAGCATGGGACTCTTAATCTCAGGGTTGTGAGTTCAAGCCCCTTATTGGGCGTGGGGCCTACTTGAAATAAGAAAAAATTTCAGCAACCCACTACACATATGCGTGGGGGGTGGGGTGGGGTGTGTGGGTGTGCGTAAACACAATCTGTTGTGTATGTTGCTATTATCTGTCTCTCCCCACCCGAATGTAACATCCAGGAAGACAGGGATTTTTGTCTTTTATTCCATTCCTAGAATGGTGTTTTGCACACAGTAGATGCTCAATGTTGACTGACCGAATGAAGGGGTATTTCAGATGGGTTCTGAAAGGATGCCTAGGAGTTTGCTAGGAAGAAAACAAGTGGGACAGGGGCTGAGGGGCAGTATGGGGGGAGGTGTCTAGGCTCCTCACCCACTCAGGACACCAAGCACAAGGTTGAGGACGAAGAAGGACCCAAAGATGACGAGACTCACGAAATATACCCAGGGCAGCTCATACCCCATGGCATCCTGCATCTGGGGAGAGAGAGGACATGCATCCCTCAGGATACACAGATGCTCTCGCCTGAGCTCAGGGAGGAAAGGCAGGTGCAGTCTCGCACTTTGTGCCCGTCGTCCACCTCACCCAGTAGAGCACATCGGTCCAGCCTTCCATGGTGACGCACTGGAAGACCGTCAGCATGGCGAAGAAGAAGTTGTCGAAGTTGGTGATGCCTCCGTTGGGCCCTGCCCAGCGCCCGCGGCACTCGGTCTGGTTCAGGGTGCACACGCGCCCAGATCCCGAAGACGCGCAGGGCGACGGGTCCTCCTCCGCTTCCACGTCTGTGGGAAGACTGGAGCTTTGTGTTCGGCAGCCTGCCGACCCACAGTCCCTGCTACCCTGGAGCCCCGCCCACCTGAGAAGTTCAACTCAGGGTTCGAGATTTTTCTCAATCGAGGGCAACTGTAAGCTCCTAACTCTGCTAGATCAGGATTCTGAGTCCTAACTACGGGTATCTGGGGAGTGGAACTGTAAAACTTGCGGTGGAATCTTGTAAATAACCGTGAGCCGTGAGCCTGGGGGAGGAGTCTTGTGAATTGGGAAGGGTCTCTTGAAAAGAGGGCGGGCGCAAGGCTTGGGCGGGAGTCTGGATAAAGGGCCTGAGTACTTGGGACCAGTTCCGGAGGATGGAGTCAAGCGCCAGGTAGGGTCTTGGCCTGTGGGTGGAGTCTTGTGATGGGGCGGAGCTATTGGCAAAAGGGCGGCTGTAGCCCGGGATTGAGGGCGGAGTCTTGAATAAGGGGGTGGGGCTTGTTATCTTGGGGGCGTGGAGCCTGCGCCTGGGGGTGGAGTCCTGTGGATTTGAGTGGGTTTTTCTGAGAACAGGGTGGGGCCTAGGAACCAGTGGAGGGGGGTGTCCTGTCCCGGGAGGGGTGGAATGGCTGACCAGATCCCAGGAAGTAACATGTCTTGTGCATGCGTCCAAGGAACAGCTCGAGTCCGATGATGGCATAGATGATGATGACGAAGAGCACGAGCAGTGCGATGTGCAGCAGCGGTACCAGCGCCTTCATGATGGAATTGAGCACTATGTGCAGGCCTGTGGGGACAGAGGGGCTAGGTCGGCCTAACCCCCCTCCGTCGCCCCTCCCCCACCGCCAACCTCCGGGGGCGTGCCACTCACTTGGGACCCCAGACACCAGCCTCAGCGGCCGCAGCACCCGAAACGCCCTCAACGCCTTCACATCGAAGCCCCCCGGCTTCCCCCCGGTGTGCAGGGTGTCCCCCGGCCGACCAGGGCCCTGCTCCAGTAGCACGCTGAACAGCCTGATGGGGTAGCACGGGATGAGGAGGCCGAGGTCGGGCCTGGGGACCTCCCTCCACCCCTCCCTTCTCAGAAAAGCACAGGTCCCCGTAACTGGAAATGCGAATAAGTTTAAAATATATTAATATTCCTGATTCTGGCTGCCAAATGGGGGCAGTCGGAAGCAGATATTTCCCTGAGCCCCGAATTCAGCGGGCCTGGGGTAGGAAGTTGAACTAAGGTGGGGGTGTCCCCTGCAGACGCGCACCCGACCACAACGATGATGAAGTCGAGTAGGTTCCAGCCATTGCGGATGTAGGCGCTGGGATGGAGCACCAGCCCATAGGCCACAATCTTGAGCACAGTCTCCACAGTGAAAATCACCAGGAATACATACTCCACTTGCTCCTGAGGGCGGAGGCCGGGGGCGGGGCGGGAGAGTGGGGAGTTATTTGGGGCTGGGGCTTGAGGGGGGCCGGGGTTAGGGAAGCATAGTCCGGGATCTAAGGTTGGCTGGATAGGAGAGGGTCATCTGAGTCAGCGAGGAGCGGGGATGGGGGGCTTGAAGGGTTGTGGTGTGGTTCTACTGGGGCTGTATCCGGCTTGGGGCGGGGGGGGGGGGGGGGGGGGGGCTGTGCGAGCCTCACCAGGTTGTGGTTGGCAGTGTTGGAGTCATCCTCTGGGAAGGGGATGTAGACCCCCAGGGCTACACAGTTGGCAAAGATGGTCAGCAGGATGAGGATGTCGAAGGGCCTCAGGTGGACAGTCAAGGACCCAGGCAGGTAGGTCTCAGCATCCCCACATTCCCTTGGGGCCCTCCCCATCCAGTGCTGACGCTTGACCCAGGGCGACCAACCCTGACATTCCCAACCCCTGCCCTGACCAAGTCTTTGACTTTGAACCCCCTAGAAACCTTAGCCATCCCAACTCTTGCTTTGATTTAGTCCTTGACTCTTGACACTCCTCCTCCCCCCAGTGCCTTCACCTTTCTCAACTCACCCTCTAATCCAGTTCTAGACTCTTGATCCCTAGTGACCTCAGCCTTCCTCCATTCTAGTCCTAACCTAATCCTTGACTCTTGGTACCCTGGTGACCCTCACCCCTGAGCCCTGCCCCTGGTCTTCCAGGATGCTTCCACTCCACAATGCTGATGCAGGATCGCCGCAGGGGGTTGGCCAGGGTGAGGCAGAAGAGCGCCCGGGGTGACCGCTGAGCACTGGCCACTGCCACTGTCTTGTGCTTACTGTGCTGAGTCCTTCGCTTAGGGGTCTCCAGGCCCCCCGCCCCGCTGATTTCTTCGCCCCCTGATGCTGGAGGCCCAGGGCACAGCCCCCATTCAGGACCGGGGCCTGCCCCATTGGCTGGGCTGGGCTCTGGGGTGGTGTCTGTGTGGAGAAACCGAGTCATGGAGGGAGGGGGGTATTGGGGCAATCATGGTTGCCTCCTTCCTGATCCCATCCCTGTGTCTGGGGGAAGGAGAGAAGAGCATGTAAAATTAGGGAGAGTTGGGGGGGTGCCTGAGTTAAGAGTTGGGGGGTAAGAGTTGGTGTTGTAATTGATTGGGGGTAGAGAGAATTTGTAGAGAAGGGAGGGTGAGATTACATTTCCAAGTAAAGTAGGTTTTGCTGTTAGACTTGGTAGGGAGTTTAAATTGGCATGAGGTAGGATTAAGTTTATAGCTGGAGGCAAATTTAGGGTTAAATTCGAGTGGTGGATTTTGGATTGGATTTAAATACAGGTAGGAGTGGAGTGTGTGAGTTGGGATTAGAATTAGTATCAAGGTTAGGGTTAAAGTTAAGTTTGGATGGGATTTGAATTTGGCATTGGGGTTTTCAGCTAAAACCATTCCCAATTCCTGTGGCCTCGTTCTAGCCTCTGAGGGGCAGTAGGTTGGCTTGGTTAAGATCCCCAGTGTTGGATGGGCAGTATGGGGAGAGGTGTCTAGGCTCCTCACCCACTCAGGACACCGAGCACTGCCGACCCACAGTCCCTGCTACCCTGGAGCCTGAAGTTGAAATCCTGACTCGACCACTTGGTAGCTGTGTTCAGCCTTGGGAAAATTATGCACCCTCCCTGAGCTTCAATTTCCTTATCTGGGTAATGGAAAGATAAGAGTACCTATATTATAGAGTCGTCGTGAGGATTAAGTGAGTTCAGCATTCAGAACAATGTCTGGCACAGAGTATTATTCCCATTTTGCAGGTAAGGAAATTGATGCAAAAAGGGAGGTGATTTGATGAAGTGGCTGAATTGGGATTCAAACATATGCAATCTCTGACTCCAAGCCTTCATGACTTACTGCCACCATCAAATGTGTTCATTCTCTCTCTCTCTCTCTCTCTCTCTCTCTCTAGTCCTTAAAAATTGATCTGCGCTCTTTTTGGAGAGTCAGAGACCACTCACTAACAGTATTGATATCTAGATGTTGGGGTTGAAGTTAGATGAACTTAGAGCTCATACTAAGGGCTGTATCTACATTGGGGTTTCGACTCTAACAGGGGTTCTCCCTCTGGTTGGTAAGGTTTGTGTTAGGATTGAGCTTGGGGCTGGCTTTGGAATTGGACTTGGGGTGGGCACTAGGATGGAGGTTGGGGCCAGGATTAGGGTTGGGATTCAGTTGGGAACTAAAGCTGTGGATGTGGCTGGGAGGCCATGGGGGCAGGGTCTGAGTCAGGCTGAGCGTCAGGGTTTAGGTGGCAGTAAGGCTATGTTTGGTTCTGGCTGGGATGGAAACAAGGTGATGTGGTTCTGGTTCCCGGGTGGCTCTCTGGGGGTGGGGTCCTGTTGGGCAGTAGAGGGGCAGAGGGGCAGAGGGGCAGAGGGTAGAGCAGAGCCTAGGCTTGCTCCAAGGGTCTGCAGGGGTGGAAGGCTGCTCTCACCTTTCCCGCCTTCAGATGCCGACATCCTCCTTTCCAGGTTGAAGAGCCATCTGCACACAGCCCCCCTCTTTTCCCCCAGCTTTAGAGAGATTAAGGTCACAGGGCGGGGCCATAGCAGGGTTGGATGGGAGGGTGAGTAGGGGTAAAGATGGGACATTTATGGGCTAGAGCCTGGCAACAGAAAAGGCACTGATTTTTATAGGGGCGCCTGGGTGACTCAGATGGTTAAGCGTCTGCCTTCTCCTTGGGTCATGATCCCAGGGTCCTGGGATCGAGCCCCACATCGGGCTCCTTGCTCAGCGAGGAGCCTGCTTCTCCCTCTCCCTCTGCCTGCTGCTTCCCCTGCTTGTACACTCTCTCTGTCAAAAATAAATAAAATCTTTAAAAAAATTTATAAAATATATACCAGCACCAGTCAGAAATTAAAATAAGAAAAATGATATCATTTCCCAACAGTATCTGAGCTTTGAAGTACATAAAAATAGACCTAACATAATATACTTATGTGTAAGATCTCCATGGAAAAAATATTCAAATATTGTCAAGTGATTAAAGGGGACCTAAGGAAATGGAGAGATATATTAAATTTACTAATAGAAATAGTCAATGTTGTGAAAATGTCAATTCTTCCCAAAGTGATTTAGACATTCAATGCAGTCCCAAGTGAAATCCCGAAAGATTTTTCCATGGAATTTGACAAACTGATTCTAAAATGTAAATCGATATACAAAGGATCTAGAAGAGCCAAAATCCTTTGAAAAAGAACAAGATGGGAGGACCATTCCAGATCAGATATCAAGGCGTGTTATAAAGCTACAGTAATTAAGAACAGAATAGAGTTCAGAAACTGAGCCCCACATATATGTACACATGATTTATTATTTTTTTAAAAAGATTTTATTTATTTATTTGACAGAGAGAGAGCACAAGTAGGCAGAGTGGTAGACAGAGGGAGAAGGAGAAGCAGGCTCCCTGCTCAGCAGGGAGCCCGATGCGGGGCTCGATCCCAGGACCCTGGGATCATGACCTGAGCCGAAGGCAGACGCTTAACGACTGAGCCACCCAGGCGCCCCGCACGTGATTTATTTATGACAAACATGGCACTACTGAGCAGTGGAAACGGGGTGGTCTTTTTAATGAATGGTGGTTACATGAATGTTTTATTCTTTGGAGCGTACACATATGTATAACTTTAAAAGAAAGCATTTATGGACTGCATGAATACTAGTGACTAATTTACATAGCGCTTTCCTACTGTATTATGTGTCAGGCACATAGTAAGAAAGCTTTACATGAATTGTTTTAATCCTAGGAAGCAGTTATACTCAGAGTTCTATTTTACAGAGGAGGAAACTTAGACACAGGGAAGTTACGTAACCTGCCCACGGTTGCACCTTTAGCTAGCTGAGCTAAAGACTTGAGCTAAAAAGCTGAGACGCAACCGTAGCCGCTTTCTGCTAAAGCCCCTGCCCTTAACTTGTACGCTTTTATAATACGGAAGATGAATGTCGTCTTAAATGAATGAGTCAGGAAGCCGCTCTCCGTCTGGTCCCTTTTCTACCATTGCGCGCGCGCTCACGCGCATACACAGGCACACACAAGCACACGCTCGCGCACGCGCTCAAAATACACTTCTTCGCCCCCTTGGAAGAACCCACCGGACTGCAAGCGGAAGAACTACAACTCCCAGCAGCCATTGCAGGCTCAAGCCTGCTGACGCACCTTCGCACCAGGGCGCCAGACATCCGGCGTGCGCCACACTCGCTCTCTGAACTACACATCCCGGCTCTCCCCGCGCACCCTGTGACACTCCTTGGACCGCGAGTGCGGAGCGGGGTTTCAGCTGCGCCTCTCTTGCTCGGACCCGGCCCTGGCTCCAGCTTCAGACTCGAACACAGCTCCACCATGGAGGAGGCGGACCGAATCCTCATCCATTCCCTGCGCCAGGCCGGCACGTAAGGATACAGCCCCCGCCCGCCCCGGAATGCCCACATCCGGGACTCCAAAACTGTGGACCCAGTCACCCGGGAACCTTAAAACCCAGACCCTGACATCTGGGGCTCCAACTTCCAGGACCCTAAAACACCCCCTCCTTACACAGACAGACAGACACACACATGCATGCACGCACTCTCACATCGGGGAGCTCCCAAATCCTTTGCCCACGACACTTGGTAAACCCCAAATTCCAGGACCCAGACATCCCCAGAGCTTAAAACCTTGGATCCTCGACACCCAGGGTCCTGAAATATGTGGTTCTTGACATCAATACCCTGGGACCCTGGTATTTGGAAAATCTAAGCCACCTGTATTTTGAGAACCAGGGATTTTAAACACCCAGAGCCCTGGCACTCAAAAACCCTGGGACTGGATATTTGGGAACCTTCAAACCCTGTTTCCCAACACCTGGGCTTTTAAAATCCCCAGACCTTAAAATCTGGCGACCTCAACACTTAGTGACCCCGACACACAAGGACTTCTGCATTCAAGAACCCTAAAAACCGAGGATACCAACATCTAGGGAGCCTGATTTCTGGATTGCTTGAAACTAGAAGGTCTTGCTATCCGGGGATCTTGACATCTAGGGACTCTGACATTTGGAACTCCTGCAAACCTGAGCCTCACAATATCTAGTCTCAAAACCCTAGAAGCTCGATATTTAGGGGCCCCTGACGTGCAGGGAACATACCTGGGGATACAGAAACATAGAGAGCATGCCACCTGGGTCCTTTGCCCTTCTCAGACCCCAGACTTTTAAGCATATGGCAATTTAAGATTTTTTTTTAAATTCAGATCCCTTCCGTCCACCGTTAGGACCTAAGGACTTCCCCAGCTTCCCCAGTTCTTAGTTTTCCAAATGGAAGTTGCAGTCACCAACACCCAGGACCTGTCTGAACTCTGGCCATCCTCCCCTACTCCCACCCCATCCTCTCCCACTCCAGAAGGCAGCAGGGCCCAGCCTGATCCCTGTTGCCTGGCTGCTTTGAGCCCACGCTCTTCTTTTTCAGGGCAGTTCCTCCAGATGTGCAGACACTGCGAGCCTTCACCACTGAGTTGGTTGTAGAAGCTGTGGTCCGCTGCCTGCGTGTGATCAATCCTGCCGTGGGCTCTGGCCTCAGCCCCCTGCTGCCTCTGGCCATGTCCGCCCGGTTCCGCCTGGCCATGAGCCTGGCTCAGGCCTGCATGGTGAGTGCCTTCCTCCCAATACACACAGCCTCTTCCTTCCTCCTTCACAAAGTCCCTGAGCTCCTTAGAAACACTTGCCTTTCCTCTCTGCCACCTCCTCTTGTGGCTTAGCGTTCATTAGTAGTTAAGGATGCTGGCTCTATGGTCAAACCGCCTGAGTAGCTCTGACCCTCACTACACCACTTGCTAACTGTGTGACCCTAACCCTTCTGGGCCTGTTTCCTTATTTGTGAAACTGAGATGATAAAAGTAGAGTTGTTAGGAGCATTATATGAGTTGATCCAGTTTATGCCTGGGCTGGCCCTGGTTCCCACATTTTAAGCTTAGCACCACTAAGGTGGTGCTAGAATTGCCCCCCGCCCCGCCCATGGTATCCATTTACGAGTTCCAGAAAAAGCTTGGCTTGGGCCGCGGGCTCACTCCTAAATTAATCACTGTGTACTCTGATTGGCCTGGCGTGGATCACAGGGTCATCCCTCTAGGACACTGTGATTGGCTGCTCCTTCAGGATCGCTTGGGAGTTGGGGGTCAGAGGGTTACCCAAAGGAAGGTATGCTGGTTAAGTAAAACTGTGTTTCTGCTGCGTTCCCCCTCGTGGCCCTGCCTCTCCTGAGAATAATTCCCGAACTGTCTCTCTCATAGGTAAAGGGCCTTGTGACGAAGCACTCATACCTACCCAGTACAGAGCTATCTCCAGGGGCTCTGAGTAATGTCATTTCTCCTGGCTTGCTTGCTCTATGACGTTGGGTCAGTCTCTTAACCTCTTTGGGCCTGTTTCCTCCTGTGTAAAACAGGCATACGAGTTGTACCTACCACCTAGGGTTGCTATGACGAGTAAAAAGAAGTTACTATAGGAAAAGCTGGCTATAATGAGCTCTGTGTAAGTGGTATTACTATTCTTAGAGAGGCCTGATCTGGCCACTTGCATTCCAGCCACCTCTGGCTACATAACGGATGTGAACTCGGCCAACAGACCGAGGATATGGTGGTGGAGGGAGAGTAGAGTAAATACGGTGAAAATTTCCATTTAGGCCCTGGGGACAGGGTGGTGGGGTTTCTTGAACTCGGACCTTGCTTGTGCAGCTTCTGTCTCTTACCAGTAGGCCGCGGCGCTCTGCTGGTCACTTAGCTCTCAGGTTTGCCTGGCTCTTGGGGATTCTCAGGCTCTTCTCCTGCTGGCCGCCTCTTCACATGCCCCATGCCTGGCACTGCTTTCTGCCACTCAGCCACCTCCATATTTTGGTGTCTGTCACTTCACACACCTGACTCCTGGAATGAGTTTCTGTATCAGTCACAACTCTTTGATTGCAGGTGTCGGAAAAAACCCAAAGTAAAGTCGCTCAAAAGCCAGTGGTTTTCACACTCTTGTGACGGTGACCCTCTGGCATAAATCCGCCTTCTGTTGTAACCTAATACACACACAGGCAGATAATAAGGATGTTTTCCGAGTACCTACCCTGGGCCAGGCGCTGTGGTAATGTGGTGTGAGCTTAACTTCATTCTCATGACAACTTTCTCAAGTAGGTATTGTTAGTATCCCCCTTTTTTTTTTTCAGAGGAGGAAAGTAAAGCCCAGAGAAGTTAAGTGATTTGCCCGAGGTCACACAGTGGGTCAGAGGCAAAGCTTGGATTTGAGTCTGGGAAGTCTGCTTTCAGAGTCCGTGCAGCTCTGGACCGATGGCAACTCTGACAGAGAATCAGGCTTGCATTCTGGGCCCGTTTCTCAGGCCCCACGCCAAACCCTGATGGGGCCTGTGAGCTCTTAAAGCAGGCACATAGGGAAAGTCCTATCAGCCCCATTTTACAGCTAGGAAACTGAGCTTCCGGGTGGTTCAATAATCGGTCCAAGGCCTTAGCCAGTAAGTGGTAAGGGCTGGATTTCAGTCCCAATCTTTTTACACTAAAGCCTCTGAGTCCCCTTTTAAAGAAAATGATTGTTTCGAGTAGGTCATTCTGTTAGTCAGGGTCCAGTCTGGAGACTGAAACCCCAGCTGTAATTTGAACAGGGACATTTCAATATAAAGAATTGTTAATTAGGTAAAAGGTGGTTAACCACTGAAAGGGTAAGAGAGATCTCCAGGGTGTGATGGAAGGAACGTGATACCTGGCAGAGTCTCATGCTCCGAACCGTTCACCCCGTTCTCCTGCCTCATCTGCTAGAACGGGATGACTGACTGGTTTCTGTGTGTCTTTCTAGGTTTTTTTCCCCCCCCCGGTTTTTTTTTTTTTAATGCAGATATAAGCCAATGTGAATATACTTATTTGCCCCCTTCCTTTTTTCCTTCCTTTCTTTTTCTCTTGCTTAGTAGATTTTGATTGCCCAGTTTCTGGTTGTAAGCAATGATTCATGACACAGACCAAAAGTCCCCTTCGCCTAACTTAATAACCGTCTAGGATATAGACAAGCCATGAAGCAAGGCAAGAACCTATTTCTTTGAAGTAGTCTAAAAACCCTTGCATGAAAAATGGAATCCCCTTAGAGCATTTTATTGATTACGATTGGACATCATATCCTTCCTCTTCGTGGCCTTGCATGTTCTGCTCCGTTTCCTGGTTGTTCTGCTCCAGAGAGCACATTTGCATACTCTGCAGAGCCTGGAAGGAAAAAAACAAAACCAAAAATCTGCTTCCTGGTTTGGGGCCCTGGGAGAAAGGCCCTCTTCTAATGATCAGAAGGGTCGGCTTGAGGTCATCTGTGAACTATATGAAGTTTGTTTTTGAAGTTCATTTTCACAGCCTTTCCCTTTCCAGGGCTTTGCCCCTTTATATTTCTTCTTTAGCAACTTTTTTTTTTTTCCATTACTGTGGCTGTTCTGTCGAGAAAAGGCTCTCTAAGGAACTAGTGCTCTGTCGTAAATTAATAAAGTATGTCACGCGGAGGAAGAGGAAGTGAGGGCAATGAACCCCTAGCCTTTTGAGGATAATTCGGACCTCACAGCACTTTGGTACAGTTGGTAATTTTGATTTATGGGAAACCTGTAAAATGAGGGAAAATAAAGACTAGCGACCCATTGCTGTGTTTGGTTTAAGGAATCGAGGCATGGAAAATAGAAAGGGCTTGACAGAGTATCCACCATTGTTGTCATCATTGTTATTCATTTTTTATGGGTGCTGGAGGAGGAGACCCTATACCTCAGAAGTGGTGGAAGAAAGCAGTGTCTGATGGTATCATAAGAATTAAAAGGGAGGGGCGCCTGGGTGGCTCAGTTGGTTGGGCGGCTGCCTTCGGCTCAGGTCATGATCCTGGAGTCCCTGGATCGAGTCCCGCATTGGGCTCCCTGCTCGGCAGGGAGTCTGCTTCTCCCTCTGACCCTCCTCCCTCTCATGCTCTCTGTCTCTCATTCTCTCTGTCTCAAATAAATAAATAAAATAAAATAAAATAAAATAAAATAAAATAAAAGAGAAAGAATTAAAAGGGAGGGGCGCCTGGGCGGCTCAGGCAGTTAGGCGTCTGCCTTTGGCTCAGGTCATGATCCCAGGGTCCTGGGATCGAGCCCCATGTCACGGGGAGCCTGCTTCTCCCTCTCCCTCTGCCTGCAGCTCCCCCTGCTTGTGCGCTCTCTCTCTCAAATAAATAAATAAAATCTTTAAAAAAAAAAAGAATTAAAAGGGAGATAATCAAAGTCTTTCTCATATAGAGGAGGAAGGCTCATTTCTCCCCTTCTTACCTTTTTTTTTAATCCCCCCTAACAGCTGCATTAAATGTATTAATTGCTTGGACATTTAAGGCATTTCCAGTATTTTGCAAATAATGCTTTGGAGGAATCGCATGCAAATAATGCTAAGGAGGAATCCCACGCATCTGTCCTCTTGAATCACTAGGGACATGGCTTCATGGTCAGCTCCTCAAAGTAGGATTGCTAGGTGGAAGGGTAAAAGCAGATGTTGTTTTGTCAGACTTTGCCCAGTTGCCCTCGCTGGGCTTTGTTTCATTTCTGCCTTCCCACCAGCAGCGTGGGAGAGAGTGCCTGCTTCGCCACAGCCTGGCCCACTGACTTGTGCCCCTTCAGTAGGTGAGGAATGATATCTCAGTATTGTCTTTCTCCCCAGCTTTGTACTCGGGCAAACGTTTGGTAGCATTTTGCTCCATTCTTTTCTCTGTACATAGATACATAGACACACACACACACTTTTTTGCCGAACCATTTGAAAATGGCAGACAGCGTGATAACTCCGTACCTACAATTTTCAGCACGCCTCTCTTAAGTAGAAGGGCACTTGCCAGCACAACCACAATATTGTGATCACACCGGTGAAATTGAATATTGATCGTATGTATTAACAATCGATAGTATGTATTAGAACAGTAGTATCTCATATCTAGCACCTGGTGGAATTTCCCCAGTTGTCCCAAAAATATCCGCTATCTCTGTTTTTGTTTTTTTTTTCTGTATTCCATTCTATTCTTTTTTTTCCCCCTCTATCTCTGTTTTTTTTTTTTTTAAAGATTTTATTTATTTATTTAACAGAGAGATAGCGAGAGCGGGAACACAAGCAGGGGGAGTGGGAGAGGGAGAAGCAGGCTCTCCGCTGAGCAGGGAGCCCGATGCGGGGCTCGATCCCAGGACCCTGGGATCATGACCAGAGCCGAAGGCAGACGCTTAACGACTGAGCCACCCAGGCGCCTTCTCTGTTTTTTTTTTTTTTTAACTGTAGTGTCTAATCAAGGATCATACATTTTATTTCACTTTTACTTCTCTAATCTTGCATAGCCAACAGTCCTCCTTGGTTTTTGTTTCTTTGTTTCTTTTGTGAAGACAAATGTTTTCCAAGAGTCCAGGCTGGCTGTTGCCTGGGATGGCCTACACTTTGAGTGGGTCACAGTGTTTTCTGATGATCAGATTCAGGTTTTGGGCAGGAATGCTGCCGGAGTGATGGTATCTCCCTCCCAGCGCGCACCTGGAGAATGGATCAGCAGGTTGTCCTGGATCAGTGATATGTGTGTGAGATCTCTCCGTGTGCTTTCAGTTGCAGCAAATTTGCCTAGGTTTAAGGGCCATTTTCATTTCTTTTTCTGTGAACTGCCTCCTCCTATCTTTTGCCTTCTTTTCTCTTGCATTGCTGCTCTTTTCTGCTTGTTTGATTTTAGACACTCTTTATATACTAGGTAGATTTACTCTTTGTCTGTGATATGAACTCCAAATATTTTTTTTCTAGCTTGTTATCTCTCTTTTGACTTTGGTAATTATATTCTTTAAAATTTTTGTTTCTTTTCAGGGATTCAGAAATACTGATCTTCTCCTTTATGGCCTCTGGATTTGGGGTCATAGTTAGAAAGGCCAGAGCTTTAATCTTATTTCTGGCTCTCTGTAGCATTGACTATAATCACTCTGTGGTTCCCCCCCTTCCCCTGGGAGGCCTGGAGGCCTTTGGGGGAGTCAAGGTGAAGTTCAGAGAGTTGTGGTTGGCAATAGAGTGGGAACATTTGTGGTCTAGGCCCAGGGCTTCCAGGTAGGAGGATTCTGCCTGTCTGACTGATAGAAGCCGTCTCCCCAACCCCCAGGACCTGGGCTATCCCTTGGAGCTTGGCTATCAGAACTTCCTCTACCCCAGTGAGCCAGATCTCCGGGACCTGCTTCTCTTCTTGGCTGAGCGTCTGCCCTCTGATGCCTCTGAGGATGCAGATCAGCCTGCAGGTATGGTCTGCCCAGGGCATGGTGGGGGTGAAGGAGAGCGTGGCATTCCTGGGTGTTGTAGGGGCCAAGAGACAGGTGGAGGTGGTAAAAAGGTTGACTAGGGGTGGGGTGGGGGATGTATCTTTGCGAGAGCTGGGGTGGAAGGGAGGATTGGGGCTGGGGGAGGGGAGGCAGGGCAGGGGGAAGGGGGCCTGGGCTTGAGCTGCCCCAGTTGGGGAGTTGGTGCTGGGAGGGGCCCCTCTGCCTCACCTCCTCCTCGCTCCCCCTCCTCCTCCCCACTCCAGCCACACGGGCCTCCTTAGTGCTTCTCAGAGACTCCAGCTGTGCTCCAGCCTGGGGGCCTTTGTATTTGCCAGATTATTCTTCCCCTAGATGTCTTCCTGGTTCACTCTCTTACCTTTTAGAGGCTCTGTTCACGTGACACCTCAGGGAGGCCTTCCTCCGACTGCTTTGTTTAAAATTACATGCCCCTCTCAATAGTCTTTACCCTCCCCTTGGATCATCACCTGGCAGATTTCTGTCTTGTACTCAGAAGTACCTGACTCGTGTTCTCCTCTACCAGCATGCCCACTCTGTGAGGGCAGGGGTACTTCTCAGTTTGTTCGCTGAAGTATCCCAAGAGTCTAGAACAGTGACTGGTAGGCAGTAGGTGCTCAGTTAAGTGTTTGTTGAATGGCCGAGGGTGAGAATGATAGCTAGACAGATATGCATCTCTGGGAGGGGGTCCGGGAGCCCCGGCTGCTCTCCCAGGATCTGCAGTTTTGGGGTTAGGGCACTGTCACCTGATGGATGCTCCTTCCCCATCCCCCACAGGAGACTCAGCTATCCTTCTCCGGGCCATCGGGAGCCAAATCCGGGACCAGCTGGCCCTGCCCTGGGTCCCACCCCTCCTTCGCACTCCCAAGCTCCAGCACCTCCAGGTGGAACCCCCCAACTCACATCGATGTTGCCCGTCCCCTCACCTTGGCCCCATCTGGTCACTCAGATGTCTTCCCCCCCCACCAATGCCCCCCTCCCACCACAGTTCATCATGGAGGCTCTGATTCTGCTCTCCCCCCAGGGCTCCGCCTCCCAGAAGCCTTTCCACACCACCAGGCTGGTCATGCCTGAGTTGAGTTCCAGAGGAGGTGAGTGGGAAGCTGTGGGGAGGGGCTGGGGGCAGGGTGGAGGTGGGCCTGACCCCCTGGCCAGGCGGGAGGACTAGCTGACCATGTTCCTGCCTCCAGAGTCCCGGGAGTTCCAGGCAAGTCCTCTGCTGCTACCAGCCCCCGCCCAGGTGCCCCAGCCTGCCGGGAGGGTGGCCTCACTCCTCGAATGCCATGCCATCCAGCTCTGCCAGCACACGGGCCGGGACCGCCCTGGGGATGAGGACTGGGTCCACCGGGCAGCCCGCCATCCCACCCAGGTACTGCCCAAAGCTCGGCTCCCTGCTGCCGAGGCCTCTGCTCGCAGCTCAGCGTCCCTTGGTCCTCTGCCCCCTCCTTTCCCCTCTTGGCCCCTCATCCCCTCCCCTCTGCATGCACCTACCTGGCTCCTCCCCTGCGAGAACCCTGGAGTCAGAAAGACTGTGGACCCCTCAGACAAGTCACTCTCCCTCCCCCACCCCAGAGCCTCGGTTTCCGGTTCTGAGACTTGGGGGGTGATAGTGCCCTCTCCTCAGGCTAGTGCTCCACTGAACGACTGAAGGACGAACGACGGGCAGGTTCTTAGTAACCAGAGTGGTCAGGATTTGCCCACTTCCTCCCTGTTTCTATTACCTTCTTCCCCCCCCGCAAGTCTCTCATTCCTTCTCTGTCTCTGCCACTGTCCCTGGTGCTCATTTTTTCTGTCCCTAGGTCTCTGCATTGTCTCTTCTGGTCACTGTCTTCCTTGTTCTGTGGTGTTGCTGCCCCTCTTTCTTGCTCCTCTGTCTGTCTCCTCATTTCGAGACTGTGTCTTTCCCCTTCCCTTCTGTTCACCTCTGTCACTCTCTCTTTCTGCCTGCCCCTGCCTCCCCCACTGCCATTTGTTCTCTCTTGACTTGTGTCTTTTTTAAACTTAGAGATGTTTTCAAACACAGAATATTCTAACGAATCCTATGTGCCCATCATCCACCTTCAACCCATGAGCCTTTCACCAATCTTTCTTCATCTGTTCTCCCCCAGTTGTTTTCTCAGTATTATTTTAAAGCAAATCCCGGTACACATGCCATTTCAACTCTAAATACTGAAGTGTGCATCTCTTAACTCATAAGGGTATTCACTTTTTAAGGTAACCCCTCGGTCATTTTCACACCTAATAACATTAACACCTTAACACCATCCGTCACTGATTTCATAATCAGATTTCCCCAGTTGTCTTGAAACTGTTTCTGTTAGTTCTCTCTCTCTCTCTTCTGCTCTGCTTCCACTGCTTCTTTGCCCAGCACCTCTGACTCTGTCTCTGCTCTGTCCCCACGTAGCCTTTCCGTGTCACCCTCTGATTTGGAGGCTGCTGATTTACTGCTGGTGTGGGGAGCGAGTGGGTGGAGAGAAGCATGGCTGTGGGGGGGACCCCGTCCTTGGGGAGCTCTCAGACCAGTGGGTCAGGAGAGGGGACTGGCTGGTAGCCCTTTGTCAGGCAGCTCCCCGGAGGAGGCAGGGCCTCGGGTGCCCAGCAGGCCTCGACACCCTCCCGTCTGCCCCGCCTTCTGCATCCAGGAGGATACACGGGCCCAGCGGCAGCGGCTGCAGAAGCACCTGGCTGAGCATCTACGCCAGACCTGGGGCCGACCGGGGGCTCCCCCACAAGCCCGAGACCTGGGAGAGCTGCTGCAGGCCTGGGGTGCAGGGGCCAGGACCGGTGCTTCCAAGGGCTCCCGCTTCACACACTCAGAGAAATTCACCTTCCATCCGGTGAGTGGGTCCAAGTGGACTCGGGTGGGCTGATAGGGCCGCTCTCTGTGCAGACGACACACTTTATCCACATAGGTTCCCGTGTTCCCACTGGGCGTGCCCTCTCTGCACTGGGGGTCCCCTGGCTCCTCAAGAGCTTCGGTGGAGAAGGGGGGAGGGGTGGGAACCATGTCAGGGTGTAGGGGTGCTCTGTGCAAACCCCAGCTTCCCTTGGACAGTTTCCCCTGGACACATCTTCTCTCCTTGACCTAGAGGGGCCCTCATCCTTCTCGTGGGCCCCCTTCTCGTGTCAGGGTCAGGGAGGTTTCTTTCTGAGCAAACAGTCCAGCCTGAGGTCTCAGAGAGTGCCTGGGTCCTCATAAACCCAGCCTGACAGCTGTCAGCAGTTGGGTGGACAGGAGCGTGGTGCTGGAAGGGCACTTGGAGCAGGTGCTGAGGCTGGGAGGGGCAGGGCCTTCTCCGACGGCCAGGATACCCCCGTCTCCCTCCCCCAGGAGCCCGAGGTCCAGGCAGCCCAGGTGTGTGATGTGCCAGCCACCTCCCAGCGGCCTGAACAGGTAAGCCGAGCCGTGGCGGGGGTTCTGGGCCCTTGCCCCGCCTAGTGGGCCTCACACCCCCACCCCTACTGGCCTGTGCCTCCCAGGACACGAGGGCAGCTCAAGAGAAGGAGCTGGAGTCTCTTCGGGAACAGCTGGAGGGAGTGAACCGCAACATCGAAGAGGTCGAAGCCAACATGAAGACCTTGGGAGTCAACCTTGTGCAGGTGGGAGGTGGGGGTGGGGGAGGGGCTGCCCCCTGGGTTTGGGTCATGGTGGGGCCTAGAGGGCCTAGAGGGCCTTGAAGGGACTGAGAGGACGTCGTGGAGGTCTGCCGACGTCAGAAGGGTTCAGAGGCGACCTCGGGGACCTGTGGGCTCTCGAGGGTTGAGGAGAATCAGTGGGGGTGACGGGGATATAGGGTCAGGGGGGTCGGACCTGTGGGGGTTAGGGGCACCCGTGGGCATCGGTCAGGACATGTGGGTGTCTGTGAGAATCAGGAGGGGTGTGAGCATCTGTGGGCATCTGTGGGCGTATGACGGACCTGTCTGGGCAGGGGCTTGTGGGCCTTGTCAGGGCTTCCTGGGGGGGGGGGGGTGTCATTGTGGAGGTAGAGGGATCAGAGGGGGGCCTGTGGGTGTCTGTCACTGCTTATAGGTTTCTGTCACCATCAGGAGGGGTCAAGGGGCTGCTAGAGGGTAGAGGGGTGTGTTCTCGTCTGTGGGGGCTCAGGCTAGGCCAGGGCTTTCCAGGCTCGGTGGGGCCTAGAGGGCTGTGGTGTGTGGCTGGGCCCCTCCACTGACGGGAGTGGGGGTCATGGGCTGCCAGGTGGAGACGGAGCGTCGGCAGAGCGAGCTCAGCACGGCAGAGCGTGAGCAGGCCCTGCGCTTGAAGAGCCGGGCGGTGGAGCTGCTGCCCGACGGGGCTGCCAACCTGGCCAAGCTGCAGGTGGGGCTGGCACTGGGGCTGGGCTGGGCGGCTCGAGTTGGAAGGGTGCAGCCTGTGTGACACAGATCCCCTACCCCCCCACCCCAGCTCGTGGTGGAGAGTAGCGCCCAGCGGGTCATCCACTTGGCAGGTCAGTGGGAAAAGCACCGGGTCCCTCTCCTGGCTGAGTACCGCCACCTCCGAAAGCTCCAGGATTGCAGAGAGGTAGGTTGTGGGGTCCTGGGCTGTGGGCGGGGTGGGTTCGGTCCCTCCCTGGGGGGCCATCCTTGTGCTGTGCTCACTCTCCCTCTGCCCATGGGGTCCTGGCAGCTGGAATCTTCTCGACGGCTGGCAGAGATCCAGGAGCTGCACCAGAGTGTTCGAGCAGCTGCCGAAGAGGCCCGCAGGAAGGAGGAGGCCTACAAGCAGCTGGTAAGGGCCGTGCAGGGGCCCCGGGTGGCTCCGAGTGGGCGGGGGGCTGGGTCCCAGGGGAATGTCTGCTGTGTTCCTGTCTAGGTGTCAGAGCTGGAGACCCTGCCTAGAGACGTGTCCCGGCTGGCCTATACCCAGCGCATCCTGGAGATTGTGGGCAACATCCGGAAGCAGAAGGAAGAGATCACTAAGGTGCATTGCTGCGGCCATGGAGGGTTGGGGCAGACGGGCAGACACGCGGGAGGGGCAGGTGCGTGTAGCACGGCCACGTGGGGACCTCACACCCTCCGAAAGGCAGAGCTGCCTGGCCACGCCCCAACACGGAACCCTCCTACCCAGCCCACTCCAGCCACAGCTGAAGCGGTGGCGCAGGCCCCGTCTGGGTGTGAGCGCGCGCACACGACTCTGCCCTCAGCCGGCCGGCCCGGGCCGCACGTGGGCTCATGGCTGCCCTGTTCTCTGCCAGATCTTGTCCGACACAAAGGAGCTTCAGAAGGAAATCAACTCCCTGTCGGGGAAGCTGGACCGGACGTTTGCTGTGACCGATGAGCTCGTGTTCAAGGTGTGGGCTTGGCTGGGCCGGGTCGGGGGGATGCAGGGGGCAGGCTGGGCTCCCGCCTGCCTATCTGCTCACAGGTTGGCTTGGGCCTCGGCCCGGTGCGAGCCGTGTAGGTACACTGCGGCTCGGGCCTGGCTGTGCGCCACAGAGGACGAAGTCAGGGGAGTGGGAGAGGGTGGCCCTGTGGGGGTCCTGGAGGGGGTATGTGGGGGGGCGTGGGGGAAGCCCACTGGTCCCTTCTGTCTGGTCAGGATGCCAAGAAGGATGATGCCGTTCGGAAGGCATACAAGTATCTAGCTGCCCTGCACGAGGTGGGTGACGCGTGAGGGGTGCTGGCCGGGGTGGGGCGTGGTGGGGGTGCAAGCCTTCTGCTCCTGCCGTCCCCAGAACTGCAGCCAGCTCATCCAGACCATCGAGGATACAGGCACAATCATGCGGGAAGTTCGAGACCTTGAGGAGCAGGTGAGGCCTGGGGGTAGGAGGGGAAACCAAGGCAGGCCAGTGGACAGCACCTTGGTTTACGCCCAGAGGGGCTGTGGGAGCAGACACAGCCTATGGCTGGACTCTCAGCCTTGCCCCATAGTAGCTGTGTGTGTGACCTGGCACTGGCCAGCAGCCTCCTCTGAGCCCTAGCTTCCACCCCGAAGGTCCTCGCACCTGCCTCCCTGGGCCATTGGCAGAGGCTTCAGCCAGAGTATGTGGTGGCTCATGCTGCCACGTTAGCAAATGGTGCTTTAGGCAAACAGATGACACATGCAAAGGCCCGGTGGTAGGGCACAGCACACTGTTGTGGGAGGAGGGTGGGAGGAGCACGGGAGGGACCTCGAGCGGCCTTAATGGAGATGGGGTGGCAGGAGCTGGGACAGGGGCCCCGCACACAGAAGGTGTGTGATTCGTGTTGCCTTAGATTGAGACGGAGATGGGGAAGAAGACCCTCAGCAACCTGGAGAAGATCCGCGAGGACTACCGAGCCCTTCGCCAGGAGAACGCTGGCCTCCTGGGGCGGGTCCGGGAGGCCTGAGGAGCCCCCAGCACCGGTCTGCACCTGGCCTCGGGCAGGGAGTTGGGATGTCGGGGGCGATGGCCAAGCGCTTGCCCTAGCCGTTCCCTCTGTTGGCTGCGCTCCTCCTGCTACGGCCTTGGCCCCAGACCCCCGCCCACCTGACCCCAACTCTGATCTGGGGTCCAGAACGTGGGAACTCGGCTGCAGTTTATTGGAGAGGGCACTGGGGTTAGGACCTTGGATCCCAAATAAACGAGGGGCTCTGTCTGCAGTCTAAGCTGAGGCCTGGATGGAGACACAGGGTTCAGGGCCAGGGAGGTGCGGCGGGTGGCAGGTGAGACATGGGATCTGTTCGGCGATTCCGTGTGTGTGGCTGTGAAAGCCCACGTGGGACTCCGGAGACCCACTGGGGTGCCAAGTGCGTGTGCATGACATGAGATGCACAGGTGTGTTCTCGTGGGCTGCGTGAGCAAGCTGATGTTTTGGGGGCTGTGTGAGAATGTGCATGACTGGGGTGTGTTTGTGTGGCTTTTTGGGACGTGAGATCCTGAAGGTACCAAGGCTGCTTCTGGGCGGGGTCCTGGGCACAGCGCAGGTGAGGGCAGGGTGGGGGGGATGGCCGTGGGTGTGTGGGTTGACAGGACTGTGCTCAGGTATGATTGTCTGCGGGACTGCGGAGTTGAGGTTGCCCGAGGGTACTGAGGCAGGCTCTTTGTACTGTGTCCAAGGGACAGGGTTGTGGCTGTGTGTGTGTCTTGTCCAGCCCTGAGGTCATCTCTGAGAGCGACTGAGGCAGGCTGTGTGTGCTTGGTTGTGAAGGCTCAGTTTGGCTAAAGAGCTTGTTGCAGGAAGGTGGGCCGGGGGGCCGGGGCCCCTCTGAGCAGCCTTGGTGCAGAGCATACGATCTAGAAGGGTGGTCAGCTGAGGATCAGGGTCCCTGGCAGGCAAGACTGTGCACACCTCACTTCTTGGTCCCTGTGGGCACGTCCAGGGCCCGTCACCCCTGCCCCCGGCCACTTCCACCCCCCATTTTGGCCCCTGTCCTTCCTTCCTCCTTTCCTTGGTTTTGAGGTCAGGGGCCGGGTGTGGGGTTGGCGCTCCTGCTGGGCCTCTGGCTCCTCTTCTTGCGGAACTCGAACTCATCCACGGTCCACACGGCCCCCTTCTCGCTCTCCACCCGCACGAAGCACTTGTGCAGGCTCAGGTTGTGGCGGATGGCATTCTGCGGGAGGAAGGCCCGCCGGGCCGGGGGCGGGGGGTGGGTAGGCAGTCACTCTGACGTCAGCAGGACCCACCCCAAACCGGCCTCCCGCCCCTTTCCAACGTGTCTACAAGCCCGCCCCCCACTCCTGAGCTTGGCCCAGCACCCCAGTGGCATCGGAGGCCCCCCCAGCCACTGCCACTTCCAGAGGAGCCTACCTTCCAGGTGGCAGGGTGGTTCCTGAAGAAGGCAAACATGCGTGTGAACCAGTGGTAGATCTCGTTGAGTGTCCGCTGCTTCTCGGGAGCCTCCAGGATGGCCTGGAGGTTAGGGGGTCAGGGGGTCAGGGAGTCCCTTCCCCAAAGCTGGGCTGAGAGTGGCAGTGGCCCACCCTGGGTGTCTGACATGGGTGGAACTGGGGGGGGGCAGGGGAAGGGAGGGAGGGAGACGGTGTGAGGTGATAGGTTAGAGACAGGGTTAGAAAGAGGGTGAGGTGGAGGGTCAGGGCTGAGGTTGCAGTAAGGTCTGGTTCAGGGTAGGGCCAGGATTAGGTTAAAGGTCTGGGGTGGAGTTGGAGCTGGCCGCCTCCACAGAGGCAAGGTGTCAGGGTTCGGGAAGGTTGAAGGCCAGGAGTGGGGTCAAGTTAAGGATGTGGGAGGGGTAAAGGGCCAGGCAGAGTTAAAGGTCATCAGGGAAGGGGTTGGTTAAGGGTCTGGCTGGGGATGGACCGGGGCGAGTGGAGGGCTGACGGATGGGATGGCATTAGGGTCAGGAATCAGAGGCAGACCTAGCGATACCGTTATTTTCTGTGTCAGGCATGTGGTTAGATTCAAGGTCAAGAATAAGGTTGGATGTGTGTGGTCGTTAAGGGTCAGGGCTTGTGCTAGGTGTGGAGTGAGGCTAAAGGTCAGGGAATTGGATCTGTTTGGATTTAGGAGTGGGGTTAAGCAAAGGGTCAGAGATTATGGCTGCAGTGAGGTTCTGGGTCAGGATGGGGCTAGGTAGGGGAATGCGTGGTATTGTGTAGGGGTTAGGTGTGGGCCTAGGGTCAAGGTCTGGGCAGGCTGTGATGAAAGTTCTGGGCAGCCATTAGGGAGATTCAGATGAAGGGGTTGGGATGGGGTGAGGCCAAGGGTCAGATAGGTGTCACAAGGAAGGGGTTAGAGGCAGGGTCCTGCCAAGGGATGTGTTGGCGTATTGGGGTATATGGGGGCCAGGGAAGGAGTTAGGATAGTGTCTGTGGTGGGTTTAGGGCAAGGGGCAAAGATCAGGTTCATCTGGGGGCTATTTTACAGATCTAGGAGGGGGTTAAGTATGGGGTCGAGGTGGGCATCAGGGAAGGGGGGTGGGTGGAGGGCCAGAATTTGACTCGCACTGGCCTGGATAGTGGTTTCTGTTTGGGTTGGTGGAGGGGCCAGGTCTGGAGTGAAGCCAGCTTGGCGGGGGGGATCCTATCGGAGGCCTGGGTTCATGAAGGAGCCTGTTCTGGGGGCGCTCAGAAGGAGGCTGGGAATGTGGGAGGCAGGTGCCCACCCCCCATTTCTTTTCCTTCTCCTTGGCCCATGCTGCCGGCTTACCCAGCGGATGAGGGTCGCGTAGGTGAAGGGGGGCCGCATGTTGTGGAACTTGAAGTAGTCCATGTTGTGGAAGAACTCTGTAGGGGGTGGGGGAGGATTGGGTCTGTCCTGGAGCTCCTAGCTCCCTCTCCCATCCCCCACGCTACAAGGAGAGGCTACCCAGCTGAAATCCCTCCCTGACAACACCAGTTTTCACCCTCACGGTTACTGTGCTGAGCGCTGGGCATTGACCGTATCATTTACTGCTTGCACCACTCCCACCAAAATGGGCCTCATCGTCCCCGAAGTTTAAAAGAAGTGAAGTAACTTGCACACCAAAGGGATGCAAGCGGCCAAGTGGCAGAGGCAGGATGACACTCAAGGGCCCCGATCCATCTTAAGCCCACAGCCCAGGCCTTGCGGGCGGCCCAGGATGCGTGAGCTTGGGAGAATCACCCCGCTTTTCCTTGGAGGGGGAAGGGAGAGTCCCTGGGAAGCGTTTAGCTAGTTCTCTCCCTTTTGACGACCGAATGGAGTAGCCGAAGCCCGGAATGAGTGAGCCCCCGGCCCCAGGGGAGATGGGGCTAGACAGGAGGAACCACAATGGCCGCGGGGGGCAGGTGGCGGTGCAGGGGGCTTGCAGGCCTTGGAAACGCTGAAAGGCAGCTTCTGCAAGCGGTCATGTTTTCCCAAAGGCTGGGTGGCAGTGCTGGGGAGGGTCGGTACTGGCTGTCTCCCACCCGGTGCCAGTCGGGGGGATGAGGGGCTCTGGGGGGGCGGGCGGGGGGGCATCACATAGGGGCACGGGCCGTCCTTACCCGGGAACGTGCTGTTTCCATGGCTGCCCCAGAGGTGCCTCCTCACAGCAAACAGGCCGTCGGGGGCCTCCTGGGGGCTGGGCCAGGCTGGGCCAGGGGCAGCCGGAGTACCTGCAGCTAGGATGCAGCAGGAGGAGCCCTTGTCCGATGACGCCTGCGGCGGGGGGGGGGGGGGGGGGGGGGCGAGGCTGGTGATTCAGAGGCTTATGTTTTCCACTTCAACTTTAGGTAAGTGTGGTTGGTTGGTTTGTGTTTAAAGCAAGTGAGCTCTTCTCAAGTCCAGTCTGATGCGGAATCTCACAAAGCAGCACTGAGCCGTATTTATTAGAGTGTGAGTGTGGACGCGCGCCCGTGTGTGTGGAGAGGCGCAATGCTGGGACCACGAGCTGGGGCTGAATCAGGCTCCCACCCCTTAGGGATGCTAGTAATTAATACCTATCCTGAGTGGCCTCATGAGGATTCGATAAACTCGCCCCAGCAGCGCACTCAGGAACGGTGCCTGGCCCCCGGGGCCGGCTTCACCGGTGTGTGGTCCGTGTAATCACACAGGTCCCTGCCCTTTGTTTACTGCTCTGTGGGGGTCATTTGAAACCGGGGCCCCATGATTTTATTGTGCGCTGGTTCCTGCGTGTCGTATGGCCAGTCCCACCAGCGGCACAGGGTCTGTGTCCAGTAGATGCTTGGCGATTTGCCGTTGTTTTGAAAACCCAAGATCATGATGTTTCGGGATCTTGGGGTCAGAGGGCTTGTAATCGGAGGGGACAGGTTTCCAGGCCTGGGCACGTTTGGAGCTGGGGACAGGGGCCCAGAGTCGTAGGGTGTGGGTGTGAGGCTAAGTCCCCGCCGCCCCCCGCCAGCCACCTGTGGGCCTGGGGTGGCTCACCGTGGCTGGAGCTTTGGTCGGGGCCATCTTCCCAGCCAGGTGGGCCTGCATGGCGCCCAGCTTCTCCTTCTCCAGCACCAGCTGTGAGGACGGGGCACAAAGTGAGGCCTCAGCTTGGCCTTTCTCTGCCACATCCTGGCTCAGGCTTGTGGTCCTTCCTGGGAGCGCCCTACCCCCTCCCTTCCTTTATGCCAGCCCCCATCCTGGGGGAGCTTGGCTCCTGGCACAGGGTGGACGTAAGGCTCGCCCATCATCCCCCAACCACCCCTCTCCTACGTCACCTGCTGTTCCAGAGACTGCACCACCTCCCTCTGGAGGAGACATTGTGCCCTGCCCTTCTCGTCTAGGAGATGGTCCGCCTGGCAGTGCCTGGGTAGGGGGAGATTCCATGTGGGTGACCACGGCGGGTCTGGCCTCCTGGCTCAACACTCCGAGTGAGGAGAGCCAGACCCTTTGGGAGGTCTCTCCTCGGAGGCTCAGCCTCCCTCCCCTCTCTCTACCTCAAGTCTCCCTCTTACACCCGCTGTTCCTTCAACACACGCTACTTGGCATCTCCTGGTGCCAGGCCTGAGCTCGCCACTGGAGCCTGGCCAGGGTGCTGGAGACGATGTTGGAAGGCTGGCGAGCTGAGAGGTGGGGTGAGGTAGGCGAGGGCAGGAGAGGCACTCCAGGTGGAGGGGACAGTCTGTGTAAAGTCATGGTCATGAAGAGGACAGGGTGCAGAGTTGCCACCGATAGTTGGGTATGGTTGGAGAAGGGTTGTGTGTGTGTGTGTGTGTCTGTGCGCGCGCGTGCACGCGCGTGCGGTGGGACCGAGGGGAGGCAGCAAGAGCCACTGTGACAATTGGGGACTGTGGGTATCAATAAAATCAGGCTGGTGTGTTGGCAGGAGGGGTAGGGTAGCAGGGCAAAGCAGTTCGGAGTGTGGATTCTGGAGCCTGGCTGCCTGGATTCAAATCCCAGCTCTGTGACTTAGGAACTGGGTGGTTTTGATCAAGACACTTGACTTTTTATGGCCTCAGTTTCTGTATCTGTAAAATGGAGGTAGGTACTAGTATACACCTCTCTTATGATGCCCCATCACACGGATGGGAAAACCAAGGCCCAGAGAAGCTAAGTAACTTGCCCAAGATCACACAGCCAGTGATAGGACCGGGATTTGAACCTACGGTCTCAGCCTTAGCCTTTTGCCCACTGGGATGAGGCCTGAGCTGGGACCTGTACCACAGGCCTCCTCCCACACACTGGGGACCCTCCTGGACTGGACTGGGCCTGGGTCACTCACTTGAGGAAATCCTCTGGCTCCTCGAAGACCTTCTCACAACCGGGCCACTTGCAGACACCATTTGCCAGCAGCGAGTAGGAGCCCTGGGGCACGGTCGAAAGGGTGCTAGGGGGACAGAGGGTGTAAGGGGAGGCAACGGCAGGGCAAGGGTCCTTCCCAGCCTGATCCACTGACCTGTCTTTCCTGGGTGTGCCGGGGCTTGGGAAGGTGCAGAGTAAGGCTGGCTCCCTGGACACCCACTCCAGGCTGGTCACGTTGATCCCTGCAGGTAGGGACAGGGCACCTTTGGGGACCGTGGGCTGGGACCTCAAGCTCAGCCCACAGAGACTCTCCTCTTGAGCTTCCCACCCTCCTGAGCCTCGAAGGCCCTGACTCCCAGGCGGCTCTGTCGGCCCTAACATCCAAGGCTTCTGGGGGAGCAGGTCAAAGACTGCCATTTGCAAGCGCTGACATTTTGACTGCAAAGACCCGCGGCTCTGTGATTTTTGCCATTCATTCTGCACCTTCAAGGTTCTGAGCCTGACATTTTTTGGAGGCTGGAGTTTCCCAGATGGTAAGCCCCGATGCGTCTGACCTCCTGAGGGCCGCCATTCAGCAGCCTACATGGCTCCCGCTCAAGCACTGGGGGGCTCGGGGTTCTGTAGAGCTGTGGGGCGGGGTGTTACCAGGCGGCAGGCCGGGCCGGGCCTTGAGGGAGAAGACGCTGGCGGCAGCAGTGGGTGGCGGCAGGCTGATCATAGCTGGGCTGTCCAGTGGGCGTACCTGCAGCACCGGGGTCCGAGCGTGGGTGTTCACCGCTGAGAGCTGGGGGCACACGGGGGCTGTGGGTCAGCCTGTTCCCCCACCCCTCTGCCCAGTTCTCCCACCTGCTCCCGCCGCCCTGCCCATTCCGGGTCAGTACCTGGTGCATGAAGTGTGGCCTGTCCTGGAGGAGTGCCTGCAAGTGGGGTGAGGGGCCCAGCCGTGCCCCGGAGGGTGCCACCATGACTAGGGGCACTGTGGGCAGCTGGCAGGGGGGGGAGAGAGAAGGCAGGCGGGTGAGATGGCATCCTGATCCTCACTGTTCTACATGTCTAGTTCATACACTTCTCACCACAAACCCACACGGTAGGTACTCTGATCATCCCTGTTTTACATATGGGGAAACTGAGGCTCGGGGAGAGCGAATGACTCTTTCAAGATCAAACAGCTAATAAGTGGCAGAGCTGGCCTCAACCGTGTCACCTCCCCTCTTTGGGCACTAGCCCTCTCCCCTGTCACACGGGGATGGGGACACACGGCCACGCCTGTGGGACTGTGATAGGAGCTCCTCTCCTGGGGCCGGGATTGGGAGGCCAGGGAGAGCCTCGAATCTCTTGAGACCTGCTAACTGGGGACTTTCTTGGCCCTGCGACATCTGCATAAGTCACAGACTTGCCTGGGACCCAGAAAACCACTTCCTGTGCCCCAGCTGGGCCCCCCGCCCCGTGCCACAGTAAAGGTCGGCACCTGTAGGCCCAGGTACCCCGCCCTGCCTGCCCCATCCTGGGCCCTGGGCCTCACCTGCAGCTGCGATGGTGGCATGGGGTTCAAAGAGGAGGAGGTGGGGGCATGGGCCCCGCCTCGGAGGTCCCGGCCCTGGAAAGTTGCCCCCGGGCCCTTGGCCCCAAGCAGGTCTGAAGCCTTGGGTGCAGCCCTCCAGCTGGGCGAGGCTCCCGGGGATGGGCCAAGCGCCAAGGAAGGGGCCGAGGGCTTGGCTGGCCTGGGGTTGGGCATTGGGTCCTTGTCCAAGGGCAGGCTGTGGGGACATAGGGGGAAGGAGTTACACGTGTGCCCAGCGGGGGTGTGAACTGCTCAACCACCTGAACCATGTGGACCCCCCCCACTCTGGTCAGAGCAGGCATCGGTGGGGGCCTGTCCCCAAGGGCTCCACAGCTGGACCCCAGCTCCGATCAGGTGTACGTGTGGCACACACCCACGCATCCATCGGTGTCAGGAACACAGGTGTGCGCGTGTTTCTGTACATGTCCCGTGTGCAGACGTGCCCGGGTCCAGCACTCAGCCTGCCCGTGCGTGCTGGCAGAGCCCTGGTGGTGATGTGTCCTCCACGAGGGAGGTGGGGGATTGGGGTCATTTGTGGGGTCTCAGCCACGGGCAGGTCTCAGTTTTTTTTTGCCCCCAACCACTTAGGGCTTGTCTCCAAGCCTCAGCCCCCTGCTCCTCCCTGCACTCTGCACAGGCCCCAACCTCTGCTGATGCTGCTGGGACTGGTGTCTGACTCTCCTGGTGGCATTATTTTATCCCAGTGACCTGGCATCTACAAGGGTGGAGGGGGGCATGGACTCAAGATCCCTCTGGCTGCGGGGAGAGGGACAGAGTCCAGGAAGGCGACAGCAGGGGTACTGGTGAGGAGGCTGCTGTGACAGTCCAGGCAAGTGACAACGGTGGCGCAGACCAGGATGGTGCCAGTGGAGATGATGAGAAGTCGGTGGATCCTGAGTGGGCTTTGAAGGTGGAGTCAGGAGGATTTGCTCACAGCTTGGATGGGGTGGGGGGTGGCGAGAGGGGGAGGGTCAAGGTGACCTCTGGCCCGGTGTTTGCCTGAGCAGTCTGGAAGGACAGAGTGGACATCACCTGAGCTGAAGGGGAGCAAGGTTGGGGGCGACGATCCAGGTGTGGATGGACATGAAGAGTCTGGCGTTAGACACGCGAGTGGAAATCCTGAGTGGGCAGCAGAGTACGGGAATCTCTGGAGCTCGGGCAGGGGCAGGGTCTGATCATCTCTGGGCTCCTGCCTTGCACGAAGCTGACATGGCAAGTGTCGGGGAGGAGGGTTGGGCGCTCTTGAGCCAGGGCCCGTGGGAGCATCTTGACTCAGCCCCCGCCAGAGTTTACCCCAAGTCTGCTCTCCAAGCCTGCGCTCATGCTATATGGCCCTGCCTGGAATGTCTGCTCTTCCTCCGTATCCCCTATCCGGGCCCTATCCAGAAAGCCCTCCGTAATGGCTCCAGGCTCCTTCGCTGAGCCCCAGAACCGAACACTGCGACAGGCAGGGCTTCCGTTTCTCAGAATCCCAGTCTAAGAGGAAGCCGGAGCTGGAAGGGACTGCCTAGTCCAGCCACCATTTTACTGAAGGGGACACCCAGGTGCAGCGTTCCACAGTCCCACGGCAACCTGAGAGCTCCCTATGTTTCCCCAGAAAGTGTGTGTGTGTGTGTGTGTGTGTGACTCCCCACCCCACCCCACGGCACTGGGTCGGGCACACAGGGGCCAAGAGCGGCCCAAACTGGCACAAGGAGGGTTTAGGAGAGCAGTTGCACCTTCCTTTCTTTGCTGTCAGCTCACAGGGCCTGTCAGAGCTCTGGTGCGGAGGGGGGTGGGGGTGAGAATCCAGGTATTAAACTCATAGTCTCCCCGGGGAGCGTAGAACATTGCTGTGTGAGAAGCAAGAGCCTGGATCTATGGAGGCTCAGAACTCAGTGACCACGAGGAGGTGAGCAAATGAATGACGGCGGAGATCGGGGGTGAGGCTTCTAGAAGCCAAGGCATGCCAAAGACTGCCAGTAATCCACCAGTAGCTAGGAGGGAGGCACGGACAGATCCTCCCTTGTAGCCTCAGAAGGAACCAGCCCTGCCGACACCTTGATCTCGGACTTCTGGCCTCCAGAACTGTGAGACAATAAATTTCTGCTGTTTGAGCAGCCCCCTCCCCCCCCGCCCCCAGCTTGTGGTAATTTGTTACAGAAGCCTGAGTAAACGAATACCGACTTTGGTCCCCGCCACTCTGGCCTGGCCCACACGGCTGGCCCGTGGTCACTTCTGAAGCTGTCGGGACACTTGGCTGGGGCTTATAAGAAATCTCTTCCTCAAGCACATCTGGAATGTCCAGCCTCAGGGAAGCACAGGTACATTCTCAGAAAGGGGACATAGATATGGTCTGTCTGGTGGTGGGGAACCTGGAGGGCCGGGCTGGGCAGCCAGCTTCCTGCACTGTCTGTCGGGGCGTCCCTTTCTGACTGTTTCTCAGAAGCTGCATGGAGGATGTTTCTGGGACACAGAATGTGTTTTCATATCGGGGTCTGCATCTGGGCCCTGTTGTCACGTCCCCAGATTTTCCGCCATTGACGTCATGGCGGCCGGATGCGCTGGGCTTCATCGGCACCAAGGAGAAGCAGATACCCCACCCCACGGGTTTCGTTCCGAGAATTAGCTGGCCCATCCTGCAGCCATCTCGGCCCAGGTGGGAGCGATGTGGGTGCTTGCGGATGTGGTGAGTGACGTCCATCTGGCCACCATGACAAGTCCTGGGCCCTGTAGACTTGGGCCATGGAAAGGCCAAAGGTTTGATGCTTGGGGAGTACCATGCAGATCCTACAGCTACTGGGACCCTGGGGGTCTTCAAATGGTACTATGCCAGAACCTCAGAATCATAGAACATCATTTCTTAGGTTCAAAGGATCCCAGAATCTCAAACCCACTCTGTGGGGTCCATGGGTCCAACTTCACAGAAGGTGAAGGCCAATGTCAATGGTGTCCAAACTCACTGGAACTCCCTGAAGGACAGGCAGCTCACTACCCCATAGGGCCTCTGGCCCACCAGGCTTAGAATTGTAGCAAGACTCCCCTTAGCTTCCCTCCTAAGTTCTGTGACAGCAGGAGGGTCAGAATCATCTCCTCTACTCCCCCCAGCCTGGGGCTGGGCTCTGTCACTAACTAGCTATAACTCCCCGCGGGCTCATATGTAAACCGGGACAGTAATCGTACCTCTTGTCCAAAGTTAATGCACATGAAATGCTTAACAAAATGTCAGTGATGGTAAATGAACACCTACAGGGCCTCAGTCTCCCTGTTTATTCTGGGACAATGTTCCCATACTCACAGCCATTCCACAAGAGATGGGGAGGGAAAGAGGGAGAGGTAGAGGCCAGCATGCCTCTGGCTAGGGCCTTATGGTGGGGAACAGGAAGAGCCTTGGCCAGTAGAGAGCCCGCTGCCAGGCTCTCTGGAGGGGCCCGAGGACAGACGTTCCCAGGACCAGTGCCAATTCTGGGGACACGGTTGAACTCTATCCACTGCATATCGCCCTTCAAGACTAATTGACTTATCCTTCCAGTATCACTACCCTCTGGCCACAAGGCCTTCTGACCCATGGGACCCTGGGACCCCACCCAGACTAGCTCTTGGGAGGTTGGGCCCCACACTGGCCCATGTGGCCACAGAGCCTCCTGCCTGAGTAAGGATCCAAGTTGTAAGAAGGCAGGAGGGGGAATGACAGCAGCTGGTGGTGGGGGGCAGCTCAGGTCCCCCTCCTCCCCTCATGGGTGCTGAGAAGTAAACGGAGGCCCACAGTGGGGGAGAGAGACAGAACCGGGGTCCCGCCAAGAGTCCCATGGTCTGAGCTTGGGTCTCAACTTTGCTACTCCATCCCTGGGAGGCCTTGGGAGAGGCCCTCCGGCCCATCTCCAGGCTTCAGTTTGCTCCTGTGTACACTGGGCAGAGAGAGGCTTGGAGTAGATGAGGGCCAGGGCCCTTCCACTTTGTGTCTGGGTGACCTGTTATGTGTCTGCAGGGCGTCGAGTCGACAACTGCCCCTCCATCCAGGGGACTGGCTGAGAGACAGGGATACATAGAGACAAAGAGACAGAAACAGAGAGAGACAGACAGATAGACACAGGGGAACACAAAGACCCAGAGAACAAGAGATACAGAGAGATGGGAGAAACATGAGGTGGGACAGAGATACACAGAGAGTGAGAGATGCTGAGAGAGAATGAGAGAGAGAGAGAATGGAGGGGAGAGGAACTCAAAGGAGCAGAAAGTCCTAGAAGTATACACAAGGAGGGAGAGAGAGGATGAGAGAAACAAAAAGAATAAGAGAACAGCACAGGGAGATGGAGAGAGGGAGAGAGAGTGAGAGATGCCCCAAATAGAGACAGAGATAGACAGAGGGAAACAGAAAGAGAGCGAGAGAGAGAGAGAGAGAGAGAGAAAGAGATGGATGCCTCAAACAAGAACAGTTGTTGATCTCTGGCTAGAGGAACTGAGGCTGTGTTAAATAACAAGGAAAAGTGAAGGGCAAGATGCTGAGGGGGGGGCCTGTGGTCAGGGAATGTATTGTACTACAAAGCAACTGTCAGCAAAGTGGTATGGCTCAGACACTGAGGAACAGAACAAAACAGAAAGCTCAGTCACAGACCAACATCTAGAGAGAAGTGAGTTTGTGATGAATGTGGCATTTCAACCTGGGAGACAGTGAAGGATATACTATTTGACAAATGCTTCTGGGAACTTTAAGGGAAAAATAAAGTTAGTGAATGAATAATCAGTCCATTTTCCCACCAGTTCCTCTCTGCCCAGTTTGAAATGTCACCAATCATCATATACCCTGAAACACATTCCAGATCTATTAAAGAGATAAATAAGAATATCCAATAGTGCTCTTGGGTTTCTTGTATGTCAGGCCCTATGCTAAGCACTTAACGTGGTTAGTACATTTAATCCTCACAACAACTCTTTGAGGTAGGTGCTACTGTAATCATCACAGTCCATATGAGGAAATGAAGGTACAGACAAGTCAAACGCCAGGCTAAAAATCACACAGATGGCTTGGGGTGAGGTTGGGTTTGTCCCAGACAGTCTGGCTCCAGTACCCACACTCTTAACCTCCACAGCAAATGGAAAAAATGAAGCCATAGAAGAGACTAGAAGCCAACACAGGTGAACATTTATCTCATTTTCAAGTGGGAAAGGACTTTCTAAGCACAAAACCAGAGACAGTAACCACAGAAGAAAAGAGTAACCCATTTGACTATATAAAAACATCATAGTATCACAAAACTCCATAAACAAATAGAAACAGTGAGCGATGAATTGGGGGAAAATATCTGCTATACATGTATGGCTATTGGAAGGTTAATATCCTTTCTAAATAAAAAGCTGTGACAAATCAATAAGAAAAAATGATGAACACCCCATTGGGACTAAGGATATGACCAGACAACTTAAGAAAAAATACAAATGATGAATAAATAGTATAAGTAAATCAAAGAATGCAAATGTCAACAACGTGGTAATATTTTTTCTTACCTGGTATGTTGAGGGAGGATTTAAAAATGATAATACCCACCCAGGGTTAGCTTGAGTACAAGAAGCATATAACAGGACAGCCTTTTGGAAGAACGATATGCAGAGAGGGTCAGACACCTTAAAAATGCACACGCCCCTTGTCCCAGCAACTCCATTTTCAGGAATCCAAGGAAGTAGTCAGGGATGATTATGGGGGAAAGAACTAGAAACAATCCAAATGTCCAGGAATTGGCATTTGGTCGAACCAATCGTGGTTCATACCAGTGAGGACAGTCTTGACAGCCATGAAAGATCCTATGTTGAAACAATTTTTAGTGATCTACAAAGACGCTCTTATTAATTGAATAAGGCAGGAAGAAAACCAATAGAGAGAGTGGTTCTAATTTGGTTAAAAAAAAAAAATACTAACAGCCAGCAGTGAGCGCTTGCTAAGCCTGCAGAGATGAGCTCGCCCCAGCCCTGAACAGCCTGCTTGGTTCCTGGACACGGACTCTGGAGACACACACACACACACACACACACACACACACACTCACGCACACATGGTCCCGGGGTAGGACCACACAGTTAAACTACGATTGACGGTGGCACAAAGTGCCCCCCAGGAGGTCCTCTCGTGCCATGCAAGCCCAAGTTCAACTGAGCGCTCAGCCTGACCTGACAGCTCACTATCCTCCTTCGATCGGGGCAAACAGAACTCTGGTAAAATGGAAATGTCCTCATCGACGTTACTCAATCCACTATTACTAGGCACCAATTGTACAAAGCTCTGTGCTGGAAGCTGGTGGGGGGGAAGGCTAGACAAGAGAGCAGGAGAGACAGTGGGAGAAAGACGGAGGAAAGGAGATAGAGGGAGCGTGGTGAAGATGGAGGAGACAGAGACAGGGAAGCTGGGCAGAGCCAGAGAAAGGGCGGTGGAGGGTCTGAGTGCCGGGGAAACGGTGGGCGGGTGGGGGGGGGCGCAGAGCGACACGGAAAGAGGGAGACAGGGCGAGCAGACAGAGAGGGATGGGAGCTATCAAGAGACAAGAGGTGAAGAGGACGGAGGGGTGTAGTTGAAATTTCCAGTTACACCTGGGCAGTTTCAAGTTGTTCCAAGCTCTGAAATTTGTAAAGACTGGCAGTTGGCCTATTTAAAAAAAAAAAATCCTGCCCATCTACATAGCAATCAATTTATTTAACGTTGCCTCTGCCCACGCATCGATTAAGCACTTTCCCAGTCTGCCGGCATTTATTATTACTATTATTATTGTAAAAAAAAATCTCTTACCTGGCTGAGCCGCAGGAGCTGTGTGTGTCTTGACGGTTAACGGAGGGCCCCCAACCCCCCCCTCCCCGGCCCGTGCCTGCCTCACTAACCATCTCCTCCACTGGACCCGCATCTGATGGAGGAGAGCGGGGACACTCACCTTGGTGAAGTGGACTGACAGAAAAGGATCAGCCTGGCTTGTGGGAAACTGTCACATATCAAAAACAACTTTGCTTTTATACCGAGAAGAAAAACCACGGTGTGGAAGCCACAGACCTCTCTCTCTCTTCTAATAATCCAATTTTTTTTTTTTCGATGAGTGTGTGTGCTGATAATCACGGGGTGGGGGGGGTTCTCATAGTTTTTTCTCTCTCTTGCTCTCTCTCTCTCTCTCTCTCTCTCTTGCGTGCTCTGTTTCTCCTCTTCTTGATTATGAGACTTAAACGGAAATTTTGAAATTTTGGGTTTTTTCTTTGCCCTTTACGAGTCATCTGAAAATATGATTTCTTCCTCTTGCCACAGAGGTGAGAGGTATCAATGAGATAACAGGGCTCATGAGAAACCACAGTTTTTTACACAAAAGTGTGTAGAGTTAGAAAAAAAAAAAAAAACAAGGGAAAAAAAAAAAAAACTCAAATAAATCACGGAGGTGTCCCAAGCAGGCAGAGGTACCACTCTGTGAATGTGATGGGACGGGAAAAAAAACAGGGAAAGAAACTGAATAGGGCTGGGTTTCCAGAGGCTTTGCCCTGCTCCATGCCTGTTTCCCCTTAGGTAGAATTGATGGTCATCACTGCTCTTACTGCCCAAGGAGGGGGAGCTCTGCAATCCATCTCCCCACAGAGGGGGGCATGGAAGTTATTTCACAGGGGAAAATGCACAAGTCACAGAATCTAACAGTCTGAGAATTACTGCCTCCCAGAATCCACTTAGCATCACTGAGTGAGGAGAGGGAGAAAAGTCTTGCCTTATAACATCATAGGGCCTCAGAGCTCTAACCTGGAGGGTACCCTACAGGGAAGGTCCTGATGAGGCCCCCGGTGTTAATGCATCCGTCCTCATGAAGCCCAGAGGCCCCTTAGGGCCCCGACCCTCTCCTAGTCAGGGACACCATGACCTGATGCTTCTGAGGCCCTCAGCCTTTGCGATTTTCTACTTTGAAAAATCCCAGTTTCCAAGGTTTTCAGATGCCATATATCCATCATCATCCCCATAGCTGACATTTATCTCCAATTTTCCACGAGCCAGACACCGTGCTGGACGATTCTCCCAAGTGATCACATTCAATCCTCACCACAGCCCTTTGCGGTCCATCTTGTCATCATGGCCGTTATACAGATGGGGAAAACAGAGGCGCGAAGTAGTCGAGTGACTTGCCCAAGATGACAGAGCTGGCAAGTGGGGGCTCTGCCTTCTTTGGTGCTGGGCGGGCTTAAAAACCCCCAGGTTTCCTTGGGCCAAACAGTCTTGGGTCTTAAATTCTAGGCTGCAGTGACAGGGAAGTTCTGAGATTTGGAGATTCCTCTGGGGGCTTGAAGCTTGTGAGGTTTTATGGTTGTCCAAGAATTGGTGCTGCATTTCCATACTTGAGCAGTAGCCCCCTTTAACCAGTGGTCAGCAGGGGAGACCGGGCCCCAGGGGCTTCTCCTGAGAGGTCATGGCTGCCGCTCCCAGCCCCCGGCTCCTCAGCGCCCTGCATGGCCCAGGGTTCTGTCATCCAACGTCTACTCCAAGCCCTCTGCAAGACTGGCTTCAGGCCTGGGGGAGAGAAATTGGAAACCGCTTTTTATTCACATGGTACCAACCTAGTGGCCAAGACCCACCCCTTTGCCCCTTCACCTTCCCCGCTCCCCCCCACCCACTTCCCAAGCCCTGAAAAAAAGGAGAGCCTCTTTCCTTAACTCTGACTCACCTTTCTGGAAAAGCCCAGAGGGAGCCTGATGGTCTGGCTTTGTGAAGATAAGAAAAAAAAAAGGTGAATAGAAAAAAAAAAGACCTAAAAAAAAATCAGCCAACAACAATTAAAAAAAAAAAAAAAAAAAAAAAAACCCAACCCTCCCTACCATTAGTTCAAAACAAAACTTTCACTGGTTGAGGTTTCTGAGTTGGTGGGACACGTCTGAGACCCAAAGACGGCCTGTGTGCACTGGGCAGCCAGAGGAGGCACCAAAGTGGGATGAGGTCCTCAGGTTGGAGGCTTGCAAGGGGCTTAACAGGTGTGGCATGTGGTTGGGAGCAAGTGGGTGTGAGGCGCTTGTTCATCAGGAGTTTTGGGGAGCTACCTTTAGGATGTTCCCAAGGCTAACGTTCCCTTGCTCTGCATGGACTTGGGTCTGAACATTCCTTATACTTCCTGTAGGACTATAAACTAGGCCAGTTCTAGAGGCTGAAGCCTCATTCCTTGCCCCAGGACCTGTCCCCTTTCGAGAGAGGGGGCTGTTTTTCTTTTATAGGGTCAGAGGTGTGTGCTGGATCCTCTTTATACCCTCCCTAGACAATCTCTCCCTTACCATCATTTGCTCCAGGAGAGGAGTGGCCAGAGAAGTAGGGGGATGACTGAGTGAAGGTGGTGGCCCAGGGTTCCAGGAGGTCACTTGAGGGGGACTCGGGGTGTGTGTGGGGGTGATGCTGCTGCTGCTGAGAGCCAGGACCCTTGCAGAGTAAGGGCTGGGGGGTTGAGTGGGCAGAGGGGGGCAGAGCTCACCACCTCCTCTCCGTACTGGACTATATCCTCTTGTGTGGAAGGCCTCTGGGGGAGAGTACACAGGATTACACAGACAGGTCTGTGAGAGTCCCCAGAGAAGCGGGGGTGGGGGGGCTTTGACAGACTCGAAGGAGGTGAGGGATGGAGCCATGGAGATATCTGAGTGATTCCAGAAGAAACAGCCAGCTCAAAGGTCCTGAGTGGGAGTGTGTGATTTGCTCGAAGTCTACGAAGGCGGTCAGTGTGGTTAGAGTGGTGTGAGCGAGAGGAAGAGAGGTAGAAGGTGAGGTCAGAGAGGAGACGCGGGGCTTAGACCCTGCAGGACTTTGTAGCCCATGGTAAGGACTTTGGCTTTTACTCTGAGTGAGGAGGAGGCCACAGGAGGGTTGTGAGTAGAGAAGAGACATGAACTGCCTTAGGATTTAAGAGGATCCCTCTGACTGCAGAGTATGGAACAGACTGTAGGAGTGAAGATGGAAGCAGGGGCACCAGACCTGAGGAGGCTACTGCAGTAGTCCAGTGACTGATGATGGTGCTGGCAATGGAGGGGGTGAGGGGAGGCTGGATTCACGAAACATTCTGAACGGAGAGTGCCCAGAATTTGCGGAAGGCTGAGAGCCTTGGGGCCAGACCGGGACACAGATAATGCCCTAACTAGAAGTAAGAAAAAACCCCTCCAATTCTATCTTGTTTAAGCCCCTATTCTTTTGTGATTTTTTTTTTCCTGTTGCTTGCAACTGAACATATTCCTTCCTGATCCATGACCCCACTCTGGACACTGAGACCTGAGGAGGGGGAGGCTACTGGGGGGACCTCCTCTCTCCTCAGGATGTCGCGTGTCAGCACCTTGCATACAGGAGGTGTTTGGAAAACCCTCCCAGGATGGAGGGGAAATGTACGAAGGGCCATGCTCAGTGGACAAAGCTACATTTCAGTTCTCACAGGAGGCAGGACCTCAAAGGAGAGTGAAAGGGTGAGGAAGCAGGAGCAGCGCTGTGGCAGAGGGAACGGCAGGAGCAGAGATGGGGGACAGAAAGAGGGAAGTGAGGCCACTTTGGGGTGTGGAGTGCCAGTGGGGCAAGAAAGGCAGGACTTTGGTTTGTGATTACATTAGATGTCTACCAACGTGTCCAACCAACTCCTGGCGCCATACAGTCAGGCTCAGTGTTTTGCTGAGCTGAAGTCTGAAAAAGCTCATTTTCCAGAAAAGGTCAATTTTTCATTTGGCCATTCATTCAACAATGGTGCCAAGTCCTGGAGAATGCTGAGGGTGACAATCAAGAACATTCTTGGCTAGTGGCATTGCTCAAGCAAAGGTTCCCAGGTGGGCAGGAAAGACCCAGTTACTGCGACAGGAGAGTCCGTTTTGCTTTCTTAGACCTCACACTAGGGTGCAGTCTAGGTCTTCAGGGACTCTGGGCATTTACAGCCCTGGGGCAAGGAGAAGTCACGGAGGGCTAAGGAGATGGTATATCCAACCACAAGAGGCATACTCTTCCCAACGGCTGCGTGCACTTCAGGGCTCTGCGGCCCAGCCACCCTACAGCCCAGACCGCCTCCTCTGGCCTCTTTATTGGCTGTTCCATCCCCTCCTTCACACAACCTCGAACACCCCGGTTGGCTCTGCTCTTGCCCGTTCCGCCTCCGTGTCCTTCCATCCCGCTAGACTTCGCCGCCTTGGCATTGGTTCATTTCGTTCTAGCCCTACCCTTTGAGGTCTCAACTGCCTTGATTCTGGCTCCCTCATTGGCTAGCCACCATCTCTCTTCCTAGCTCCCGCCTTCGCCGTCCACCCCCATTGGCCTTGCCCCTCCAGTCCCGCCTCCGAGGCCCTTACACCGCCTCTTGGGTCTCTTTCTAGCCTTCGTATTCGCTAGTTCAGCCCTAGCACCGCCTCTTGAAGGCATAGTGCAAGCTCACACGACTCCCCACCGGCTCGCTGTAGCCGTTATCTTTTCGTCATCTCCTCTACGCCACCGGCGCGTGGCTCCCCATTGGCTGTTCGCGGTCTCTGTCTTCGTGTCCCAGCGCCTACGCAACCGAGGGATCTCCTGCTTTTCGGGCCCCGCTGCCCCCATCGCCTGTAGTCATTCCATTTTCCCCGCCGCACACATGCCGCTCCCGCTCACACTCCCGCACTAGCTGTCTTACTTTTGCTCTTTCCATGCCGGACCCCGCACCACCCGCATTGAGGCCGCCCCATTGATTCCCTGATCCTCCCGCCTCCTGCACCGCCCACTCTCGGGCATCCCCATTGGCTGCGTGCTTCTCCCGCACTCGCTTCACCGCTACGTCATCCGTGCGCGGCTCCCTATTGGCTTTCTGCTATACCTGTCTTCGTCTCACCGCCTACAGCCCCCGTGAGCCATACCCCCCCGCGCTGGCCTTCCCATTGGCTGCCCGCCCCTTCAGGCCCTGCCCCCGCCGGTCCCGCCACCGGTGCCGTCGGTGCCGCCGCCGCCGCCGATATGGCGCGCCCGGCCCCTGTGGAGCCCCCGCTGCGGCATCCCGCGCCCCCCTCGCCGGCCGCGGGCGAGCCCCGCACCTCTGTTGAGGCGGCGGTGGCCCCGCGGAGAGTGCTGTTCGCCGACGAGGCCCTGGGGCTGCCGCTGGCGCAGCTGCGCCGCTACCGGCCGTGGGGCGGGCCCGGGGCGGGCAAGATGGCGGCGGCGGCCGGGCAAGATGGCGACGGCGGCGGGGCTGACGAGGACGACGATGGCGAGGATGGGGATGAAGGGGAGGAGGAAGAGGAGGCTGGCCCTGCGCCCTCGCCGCTGTGCCCCGTCCCCGCTGGCGGGGGGTTTTACCTGGTGCCCACATTTTCGCTGCCGCCCGCGCCGGGCCGTCTGGAGCGCTTGGGGCGCGTCATGGTGGAGCTGGAGGCGCTGCTGCCGCCTCCCGGAGCGGTCCCCGGGGGTGCCGGGGTGTGGGTGCCTGGGGGGCGCCCGCCGGTGCTGCGCGGGTTGGTACGCGTGCTGAACCGCTCCTTCGAGAAGGCGGTGCACGTGCGGGCCTCACACGACGGCTGGGCTTCTTTCTGCGACCACCCAGCGCGCTACGTCCCGCGCAGCCCGCCGGGGGCAGGAGCGGGAGGACCAGGAGCAGGAGATCCCATCCTGGATCCCGGCCTGGGCCTGGGCTTGGGCCCTGGCCAGGCGTCCGCCTCCTCGCCCGACGACGGCGGCCGCACTGACCGCTTTGCCTTCCAGCTGCCCTTTGCTGAGGGCGCGGGCGATGGGGCGCGCCTGGACTTCGTGGTGCGCTATGAGACCCCCGAGGGCACTTTCTGGGCCAACAACCAAGGCCGCAACTACACAGTCCTGCTCCGGATCGCACCCGCTCCCACACCCACTGATGCCGAAGGGCTGCCCCAGCAGCAGCAGCTGCAGCAGCTGGAGCCACAGCCCGAGTGCCAGGGTCCCGTGGAGGCTGAGGCCAGGCAGCTGAAGAGCTGCATGAAGCCGGTGAGGCGCAGGTAATGTCTGCCAGCGCCACCTCCGCCAACGCAGGGCTGTGTCTAGGATGGAGGACCAGCATCCCGACCCCGGAACCCCTCAGGCCTGCTCTCCAGGACGGGGAGGAGGGCGCATTCAGGCAGTCCAAGAGTAACGGAGGCCAAACATGTGCTAGGCTCTGTTTTAATTACGGGGGTTTCATTCATTTATTGAATTCCACTGTAAAACCCTGAACAAGACAGACATCTTGCCTGCCCTCAAGGATCATGTAGGCTCCGGTGGGAGACGGTTTGAAAAAAACAAGCAAGCGGATAAGATACAGAGGGATAAGATAGTTGCTGAGAGGAGAGTGAAATAGGGTAAGGGGATAGTTGGGAGGGAATAGCTGCTTTCCCGTGTTCAGGGAAGGCCTTTAAGGAGGTGAGTCCTGGATGATGGGAAGAAGAGTCATGCGCAGATATCTGGGGGGTGGGGTGGGGAGAGTTTGTAGAAAAGGGAACAGGGAGGACTGTTCTGAGGAGGTGCCACTTAAACTGAACCCTGAATGATGGAGGAGTGGTTATGCACACGTACGGGAGCAAAGGTGTTCTAGGCAGAGGGAACTGAGTACAAAGGTCCTGAGGTGAGACTGAGCTTGGTGTGAATGGTGAGCAGTGTGCTGGAGTGGACAGAACTTCAGTGACCTAGTAGGGTGGACCAAGGGCCTTGCCAGTGGGGGACAGGGAATCTGATCCCCATTTGACAGAGCAGCAAACCGGGGTTCCAGAGGGAGAAACTGTATGAGGAAGTGATGGCACCCTGCTTTTCCAGTTCCACCATGGCTGACCTTGAAGCCTGTGCATCTCTTTACTGTTACGTTCTAATCTAGTACGAGGCCTCCTGCAGGATTGAGGGGCTGAGTCTGTGCTCTCACAGGGAAGCAGTGACTGGCAGACGCAGAACCAGGTGGGCCTGGACTCAAAGCTCTTGTCCTTTGTTTTTGCCTGTGACCATTCAGAGCCTGGGAGAAGGGGCCAGTAAACCCCAGGAGGCCTCATAGGAGACTAGATTTTCTCAGCCAAGCTAGGAGTTCTTTGAAGGTAGCAGCTAGGCCTGATTCTTTTGGTGTGTGGAGGGGGTCACCTAAGCCTAGCCTGGGATAAGTAGAGTCTCTGTTCACGTGTGGGAAATGCACACATTTCTCTGCTTCTGGGAGGACTGGAAATGGGAATGGGAAAATGCGTTCTGGACCTTGTATATATGCTTGATCAGAAGCCTCTGGTTGCAGCAAGATGTTTGTGATCCTGGCAAGGCCTTAGGCTGTGAGTGAGTGGTTCAGAAAGGTCTAGCTTGGGGCTGGTGGGCGGGTGTGCCTGGGTATGTGAGCAAGCAGGCCAAGTACCCACTTACCGACCTGTGAGCCCCACAGTAATCTGAGACTTAGTCAAAAGGGGGCAGGCAGCATGCCTTTCCTTACAGAGTTAAGAGAATGGATTCTGACATCAGAGTGCCTCGGTTCAAATTGCAGCCCTGCCGTCTGTTGGCTTTGTGACCTCGGCTAACTCATTTAACCGCACCGTGGCTCAATACCCTCACCTGTAAAACAGACAGTTACAACACCTACTGCGGAGGAGACGAGTAAAAGCCCTCAGAACCAAATCTGGCTCGTAGCAGTGCCAGCAAGTGTTAGCTAGTGTTTATATTTAGGGACTCACACATACAGTTCCTTGGATACCCCTCCCAAACTCTGCTCTGCCCATCACCTGCTGTGTGGCCTTGCCTCAGTTTCTTCATCTGTAAGCCTCAGTCTTCTCATCTGCTAAAGGGGAATGACAGTCACTTTGGTTGGATTGAATGCAGCAAACATGGGCAAGGCACTGAAGGATGGTGGTAGCCGTGGAAGAGAATAGTGGCCAGCATTTACTGAGCTCTGTGCTGACAGCTTCGAGTCTGTGCTCGCCTGAGTCCTGCTGTGCGTGCTCTGTGGGGTATAGGCGCTCAGATTATGCACACTTAATAAAGGGGGAGACTGAGGTAGCTCAGGGAGGTGAGCCAGCTTAAGTCCACTCAGCTAGTGAGTGACAGGACCGGGGAGGACATGCTGGGACTTTTTTTTTTTTTTTTTTTTTCTACTACTCCTCTGGAAGGTCTGACAGGGTTCAGGAAGACTTCTGCATGTCATTCCTGGTGTTCCCAGCAGGTCATGCTTTCCTTTTAACTTCTCTCTCTCTCTCTCTCTGTCTCTATCACTCTTTTCTGTCTCTCTCTCTTGGCTTTTTTTGAGGTGTACAAAGTGTACTGATCTTAAGTATAGGGCTCAGTGGATTTTTACATACATATGCTCGTGTAGCCATCACCCAGCTCAAGGTTTGGAGTGGTCCCAGTGCCCAGAATCGCCTTCATTTCTGTCACTCTTCCCAAGTTGCTTCCCAGGTGGCTGTCGTGGGAGCCCTGTCTGCAAGATGTGACAGTTTGGGTAACAAGAGTTTGGTCATTTTAGAGTGTAAAAGGAAGAGAACCAGAGAAATCAAAAGCTCGCAGGGCCAAGGTGGGTGGAGAGGGTGTTTTTCTTTTAAAATACACGGGTGGTTTTAAGGAGAAATTGAAGCAGCCCGTTCAGACGATTGTTTTGGTATCTGGCCCCAGGTCTGTGGTTCCTAACATGACTTGTGATATTATTTTAAGTGGGCAGATGGCTTTTTGATAGCTTCTTTATCTTTTGATCTCAGCTCTTGCAAAGGGGAGGTTGGTGCTCATTGCAAGATCAGCGGTAAGATTTTCTTTGTAGGTCGGTGGCTTTCTTGGCGAGTACATTTCAACTTATTATTGTTTTAAAAGCTGTGTGCTGCCGGTGACTTGGAGCGCTGTTGAAGAACAGCTACCGCCTGCCACCCAGCCCTCTTGGGGCCGGTAGCCGATCTCAGGGGGGAAGGCCGAACGTGCAGGAGCCCCGTGGCAGAGGGCTTCTTCTTCACAAGTGCCGGCTGCGGGCCCCCCCCGCCCCCCGTACCGGGCATGGCCACGTCAGGTGGGGGGCACAGGGGAAGTCTGTGGTAGCCATGGGGATACAGCTCAGAAACTGGAAAATGGCTGCATTCCCTGGATCGCTGGACCAGGCTTTTGATAACTCTTAGGCTTCGAGATGATCCATCAACAAGCACTTGTTGAGGGCCTACTATGTGCTGGGCACGGTGCTAGGTTCCAACAGGGAAAAAGATGCAGACTGGCAGTAAGCTGTCAAAGGTTTTGTGGTCGAGCTGGGTGGGCGAGGCAGGGACGGAGGGCTTGGTGTGTGTGACGCTTGGCAGAGACCCTGCTCTGTGCTGGGCATTGTGCTGAGGGTTTGCGTGCAAAGGCCTCATCTAATCCTTTCAACATTCCCTGAGAGAGAGACTGTTTTATCCCTCTTTCCTGGATGAGCAAACTGAGGCTCCCAGAGTCCAGAGTCCTAGGGCTGGTGTCGGGAGGAGCCCTCCTGATCTGCCTTGGCTTAACACCCTTAGGAGGTGTCCTGTTCCTCTTAGAAAGAAAGACCAAGAAGGCCTCAGCATGGCCTTCAAGCACCCCCCTGCCCTGTCCCCCAGTCTGGCCTCCGCAGCTGCTAGTCTCACATCCCACTGTCCTCTGCCTTCTGAGCTTCTGTCACCGTGGTCTTAACAAGGTGCCTTGCCCCTTACTGCTTCAGGGCCTTTGCCCATGCTGTTTTCCATCACCGGGAATGTTGGTCCTGTGCTCCTTGCGGTCTCCTCGTTTTGATCCCTCGGTTCTAAGAGTGCTTCCCCTGGGAAGCCTGCCCATCCCAACATCCTCAGGCCCCGATGTTCTCATAGCATGGATCAGGCGAGCCCTGCCAGAGAATGTCACGTAGCAGAACAAGTGTGTGTTGCCACAACTTTAAGATCATTTCCCACCCTGCCTGGCAGTTTTAGTCTATTTTTCTGACCCACTCTTGTCTCCACCTTGCTGTGACTCTTTTCAAATGTTCTTTACCTTCAGACTTTACTTCCTGCTTCAAAAAACAAAACGAAGCCGTAAGAATGGAACTCCCCACAGCTCGCAGCCCCCAAACCTGCAAACTAAGTTCCCTCCCTTGTGTTACAGGGGAGGAGGGGGCCCTTTTACTCCCTCAGGCCAGTCCCCCCACTTGTGCCCTGGGTTCCGTTTTCTGCTACCTGCTCCAGAACTTGACCCTTTCTCTCCTGGCAGCTTTTCACCGCCCTCCTCACTGATCCTCTCTCTTGGCCTTTATACATGCTAGCATCTCTACTGTCTGAAAAACCTGTCCTTTGACCTCCCCTCTGCCCCTGCTGCTCCTGGCCGGCATCTAACCGCCCCCCTCCCCTTCACTGCCGACCCCCCTCTGAAGAGTTGCTGACACTCTCCTCCTCCATTTGCTTCAGCCCCCCACATCTACCAGATTCCAGAGGTGGCTTTTGGTTTTCTTCTTGAAGTGGCTGAGCACTCCTACTTAAAACACGATCTTTCCCTTTTCTTGGGACCACGCTCTGCTGCTTTTCCTCTTAACCCCCTGGCCCTTCTCCTTGCTCTTTCCTTCAGCCTCACATAGCCAGACTCGGTGTCTCCACTTGGCTGATGTCCCAAAGATGCGTCCCGCAGTTGAGATCGAATCCATCACCTCCCCAACAGTGTTCCAGAGTGGCCTCTCCCCGACCCCTCCCTTGCTTCTCTTCCTTCTAAGCATCCTAAGCCCATCCTGACCCTGGAGTCTGGGCCAGGGCCCTTTGTTCCAGGGCATTCTTCCTTTCCTGAAGGCACTGACCTCAGTTTGTAGTTAGACCTTCATTAGGGGATTATTGGATGACCCTCTCTGCCCTCTTAGTCTGTAAGCTCCGTGAGGGGTAGGGACATGGTCTGCTTTTTGTTCACCACTGTATTCCTGCAGGGCCTGCCACGGTGCCTGGCACTTAACAGGTGCTCAATAAATGTTTGTTGAAAGAATGAGTGTGAGTTATTTTTTTAAATGTCTTCCTCCACACGAAATTGTCAGCTTCCTAGTTGGGTGTGATCACCATTGTATCTCCAGGGTCTGTCAACTGGGCCGATGCACAGTAAGGCCTCAATGATTTTTAGGTCACCTGTTGCTGAATGGATGGGGACCCAACTTGCTGTCTGAGTCGGCAGTCTTAGGGGAAACCAGAACAATCAAAGTTGAGACAGGACAGGCCAAGGGCCATCTTGGTTGTCTGGAAAGTCAGGATTTAGTGAGAAAGCGATCCTCTTTTACTCCACAGACAATTGGTAGGGCATCATGGTTAAGGATGTGGACTAAGGCCACATGCTATGGAAGTGGCAGAGCTGGGCTCTGAGCCAGGGCGGTCCTGCTCTAGTTCCCCAGTTCTTAACGGCTGTACCAGGCTGGGTGGTGTGTCTTACCGGCGGGGCATTGCCAGGCAAGTTGCTTTCCTTTTCAGAGCCTCAGTTTCCCTCAGTGGGAATTTGGAGGGGATCGCTGTTTGTTAGCACTTTATAGGCGATGTTCCACTATTTGCTCAATCTACCCCACAGCCCTCTGAGATAGCTATTACCGTTATACCTTCTTTATGGAGGAGGAAACTTGAGGCATCAAGAGGTTAAGTGACTTGCTCCAGGTCACACAGCTGGTAGGTGGCAGAGCTGAGGTTATTCAAAGTTACATGTCCTGACCCTTTATTGAACTGTGAAATCAACTTCCTGGATCCCAATGAATATTAAAGAAAAAGAACTAGCATAGGAAATAATCAGTGTGTCTCACAACACGTAGTAAAGGTAAGTGCCGTTTCATTCAAAGAACAACTGTTTTCCAGTTCTCTATAAGTATGTATATTTACACGTGTATGGGTGTGCTGGCTTATGATGTAAAATGTATTTCTTACTGTGGGTCACCGCCAAATGAATGAAGTCACTGCCGTGAAGGAAGCTCATGACAACGATAAAGTGCTCTCCTTCCTCCCACCCCGCTGGATGGGCTCTAAGTCCCAGGTTGACACCGACACAGACCCTAGTTGGGGAAGGCAGAGCAATGCCCCCACAGAATGTGGTGGCTTTCACAGCCGCTTCAAACCCTGCTCTTTTCAGAAAGCAGATGGCTTGGGGTAACCGGGATTCCAAGTATCGTGGGGCAGGTTTCTGAGGCTACCTGACCCCTTGGAGAGTCAGCATTATCTTCGAGCTGACTACATGGGAGCTGGGGTCTGCTGAATTTCCCTTTGGGTTTCAGCGCGTGACCCACTTAGGGCTGGCCAAGTTCTTGGAAAACGGCATCAGGGGTGCTCCCAGAGGACTCGGGGTGGTGGGGGCAGTGATGTGACTGCTCTGAAAGTCTGCTTTGCTCTTGCCCATTGGGGGTTGTCAGCCCTCCCCCGCTCGCACTCTGGCGATTGACATTTTTGTTCTGTCTCGGCTGGCCCAGGCTGGGGCCAATGGCACCTCTTTCTGAAATCTCACCTTCTGGTCTCCCCGGATGTCGTCTGAGGTCAGCAGTCATTGAGTTTCCTGATGGCAGGAGGAATTTCACGCCTAGGAGACTGGTGTGGCCCTTCTAGGCTGCACTGTCTTGACCAAGTGCACCCCAAGGATGCATCCCGGGTGTGGGCCCAGGTCCCCGGGCCTGTCCCCGGCCCACCATTTCCCTACTGCCCTTGAGGAGGTAGCACGTGGCATTTGTAGGGCTGGTGCCAAAAGAGCAGGTTTCCTTCTCGAAAACTAGCAAGCACCCTGGAGGTACAGTTTTGTTCTTAATCTCCTCCCTCGCCATTTTTCTAAGAACCCCTCTTCTCTGTTACTGATCAGTGAGTCAGTATACACTTGTACTCCATTTCTCTTACTATCCTCCTTTTGATTAAAGTCATAGCTGCCCCTGAATGTTTACTGTGAAAGACAGTTCAAGGATATTTAGGTTTTCTCTTTTTTTTTTAGCCCACAGTTTCGAACACTGTCTTCAAAATGGAGCCCTCTTTGGATTGTTATCAGTGTGGTGTGTAGTTAGTGGGTGTAGAGACACGGTTCCTTGAGCCTTAGTTTCCGCATTTGTAAAAAGGGAAGGGTGCTGCTTTGAAGGATAGATGTGAAGGTTTTCAAATGACTTGGTGTATCAATGAAAAGGGCCCACGTTGGAGGAGATGAACGATAAATGCTTGTGCCTTCGGCTTTCATCTCTCTGACTTCAGAGGTATGGAGAGTGCCCTGTGTACTTCTGCTGACTTTGTGGATCTTGGGATTGGCTGAATTGCTTGACCTGATTTTTGGAAGCTCCCCCTCTTCTCACGCTCCTCAGCTGCAGAAGAGATGCTCTGGGGGCTGAGAGATTTGTTTTATATTTGTTTTTCTTCTCTCTCTTCTTCCTTCAGCTGAACTGTGGAATTCTTTTCCTTCTGGTTGGCTGCATCCCGTGTCCCCCCCACCCCAACCCCTGCTTTTTCTCTCTCACATACATCTAGGACTCTGGAATGGTATTTCAGAGCCTGGTTGTGCATGTCAACATTGGGCCAGATGGCAGGAGATGGCTTGCCTAGTCCTGCCCCTGGGAGGGAGGGCTGCCCTTCTGTTTGTGGGTCTTCTTGAAGAAGCTTGCTTTAGAAGATCCTAGAAAGGTGACATTTTCTCTAACAAAGGACTACGCCAGCAAAAGAAGTCCGTAGAAATCGTGTTGGGCCCACAAGCCCAAGGACCTGGATTTTAAACTTACTGGGAGGACTGGTGCAGGACCAAGCTGGTTTGTTCCAAATCCCCCTTTCTTATCTGTGATGCTCGGGAGTTGGTGGCCAGGCTTCTGGAGTCACTCACTCCAGGGCCTTGTAATATTCAGATTCAAATACCTTTGGTGAGATGCCCAAGCCCTAGTCCATGGAGAAAGACAGACGGCCCCTTCTGGAGCTTCCAGACTCTAGATCCATGTACCTGGCTCAAATTTCCTCCCTGAGGGAACTTGCCGCCACTTCCGTGTCTGGTGGTCACCTAGCCACGTGTCCCACGAAGGCAGGGAAACTGGGAATGAATATATGGGCAAAAGGCAGGTCCAAAGAAAAGCCTGAATGAAAGAGGAGGGAGAGATCTTGTCTGTTATTGCTGCCCCCCTCTATCTACTTCTGGAAAGGATCGGAGATGGGGTTGGGGTAAGACCCCAGTTTCCCTTGTCCGGGAAGTGGCAGTTTGTTGATCGAGAGCCTGGATTTAGACATGGGAGCTAGAAGGCTTAGGTTTCGGTCCTCGCTGCCTGACCTTGAGCTGGTTTCCTCGGCTTCCACGTCATCATCTGCGAGACGCGGATAATAATACTACGTACTTCACAGGATTAAAAGTACCTACCTCACAGGATTGTCGTGAGGATTGCATTAATATACGCGAAAGCACACAGAACAGTGCCGAACATCATAGTAGGTATTCTATTCAGGTCAGCTAGTGATCCTCGGCTTTTGTGAGGTAATTGATTATGTGTTTTCAAAAAGTTGCAACCGTCTGCAGAAATGTCAACATCATCGTATTACCTTTTCGGAACGAAAAGGTCTGAGCAATTGCCTCAGCTCCTCTCAGTCTCTGCTCATGTTTTTGTTAACGCTTCCCTCTCATTTGCCTTCATCGGTAAACATTTGGTACTCATTTCTGAGAATGAGAACAGCGATTTCTCCATGATCCCTGTGACCCCACCCCTGGCAGAGACTGGCTGAAATACACTTGCCTTATGCCACTTAGACCTCGGGGCCTGACTTGCCTGGCGGAGGAGGACCAACTTTAATGAATATCTGCCGTCGATTCAGCCCCCGCTCCGTGCCAGGCCCCGGTGTCTGCCTCGATGGCCTTGACTGCCCTGTGCTTGGTGTGCACATCCTGGCTGTCCTGTGCTCTGTTTTAAGGTGAGGAGGGTGAGGCTCCGAAAGGTTAGGTGGTCGGCCAGGCTGATAGGGTGACGGGTGGAGGATTGGTGGAGGGACCCAGGTCTTTGTGAGCCCGGGTTACTTCCTTTTTCTGCTGGCCTCCGTGCTGTTCTCCAGTTGCTTCCTTCCTCCCACTTGCTGCTTTCTGAGTCCCCCAGTCCTCACCTGCCCTTTCTTGGAAAAAGCGGGTCCCTCTACGGCTAGGGATATACCCTAAAGAAACGATCCAAAATGCTCCTAAAGCCATGCCCAATAAGGTCTGCTGGCGTCTGCTTCGTGGGAGCAAAACGAAGGCCACAACCTAGCCGCTCAGGAGGACGGGAACGGGTTACGTACGTTCCGGTGAGCCGCTGTGAGCGTAAACAGCCATTTCAAATGTTGACAAAAGGGTATATGCTTCTGCTTACGGTTAGGGACAGAGCCAGCTGCGAAATGCCGTCTGCAGAACCTAAGTTGGTTTTGTAGAATATCTGGAATGAACTTTTCCAACATGGTACTAGTGTTGGCCTCTAGCTGATGTGTGACTTTTTCCCTTCTTTACGCTTTCCTGTGTTTCATAACATTTCTACAACATGTCTGTAGGACTTTTCTAATGGGGGGAGTAAAAAGGTGGCAGGAGGGAAGACGGCCACTGTCGCCTAGGAGTGGGCCACCACAGAGGCTCGGAAGGTGCTGGTGGGTGGCAGAACTGGCCTCTCGGGACACCAGATCCATGCATTCTCCCCTTTGTCCCACTCCCCAGGCCTACTGAGGAAGAGCTGAGGATGAAGAGTGCGAAGGACAGCACCCCTGCTATGGGTAAGCACTTGGCGGGCTGTGGGGGTTTTAGCTTATGTTAACCGTTTGCTTTCTTTCTCTCTGTTTTCTCTATACGAATTAGGAGGTTCCCTCTGTCTTAGACTGTCACGGAAAGCCTCAGAGGCAAAGCTGCCAAGTAGCCCCAAGAGCAGCCTTTCCTAACTAAACCAGGCCTGCTTGCACACCCGCCTCACCCCAACACTACCCTTCTCTTCTCTCCAGCAGAGCGCCCTAGTGTCCAGGAGTCGGTGGGTCCCCTGGTGGCCCCCACCCCTCTCCGTCCATGGCCTCAGATGACGCTTCAGGTAAGCAGGCCCCGGCAGCCTGTGGATGGACAGCCCAATGGGAGACCGGGTGGCGGGGGCCAACTTGCTCCAGGTCTACCCTAGGTCGGAGGGAGGCCCCCCAAAGCAGAACCCGATGGCGGAGGGACAGAGTGCAGTTATTCACCTGAGTCTTCGGTACGTTAGCAAATATTTACTGGGTGCTTGCGCTGTGCCAAGCAGTTCTGGGCCCTGGGAATATGGTAGCGACCAAAAAAGCTGTCTTCCCGGGGCTTATTTATATTTTGGTGGAGAGAGACAGGACAAAACAAAATAATAGTTAAAATATACGCTATTTTAGATGATGATGGTGCTAAGGAAAAAAATGAAAGGGATGGGGAGTGGGTGTGTGTCTCACACGTGTGTGCACGTGCGTGCGCGCGTGCACACACACACACACACACACGGGGGGTGGGGGGAAGGTTTGTGAGTTTAGAACAGGTGGCCAGGGGAGGCCTTCGTGGTAAGTGAGATTTGAGCAAAGATCTGGAGAAGGTGAGAGTGAACCACATGGGTTACTAGGGGAAGAACATCCCAGGCAGGTGCAAAGTCCCCCAGGCAGGGCCATGACGAATGTGTGAGGAACAGAGAGGAGCAGTGTGTGTGGGGGGCGTGGGGGGGCAGCAGGAGGTGAGGTCAGACAGCGGGTGGGGGACAGATCATGTAGGGTCTCCTGGGCCTTGGAGAGAACTCTGGCTTTTACTCTGAGTGACTGGAGAGCAGGAGGTCGTGAGCGGAGGAGGGCCCGTGATCTGACTTAGGATTTAACAGGCTCCCTCTGGCTGTTGTGAGGACAGTAGGCTGTAGGGGCAGAAGCAGGGGGGACCGTGAGGGGGAGGCTACTGCAGAGGTCCGGGCCAGCGATGCCGGCAGGGGAGATAGATTCTGGAGATGTATGTTTGTGTGTGTGTGTGTTTTAGTACAAAGGTTTTCAAACAGACACAGAAGGAAAGAGACTAGTATAATGAACTCACATATGCCTGTCACCCAGCTTCAATGAATTTCAACACATGTCCGTTCCTACTTTTTCCATACCCCCTCCGCTCCTCCCTTGCCTATGGAATTATTTTGGAAAAAAATCCAGACATTAGCTCATCCACAAATATTTCAGTTTGTACCTCAGAAAATTAAGCACTCGTTAAAAAACAAACCAAAACAAAACAATCCCGACAATGCAGCATCACGCCTCGGGAAATCAACAGTCAGTCTTTAGTATCATCAAATATTTGATCAGTGTTCAAATTTCCTTATCTCATAGGTGTTGTAGGTTCCAAACCAGGTCAACACATTGCATTGGGTGGATGGGTCTTTTTTAGATATTTAAATCTCCCTCACTTTTCTGGCAGTTTGTTTGTTGGAGAAACCTTGTTTGTCCTGTAGAGTTTCCCACAGGCTGGTTTTGGCTGATTGCATCACATGGAAACACATTGCTTACTCTTTTTATTAATATGCTAATTCCATTTAATTAATGTGATCTATTAAATTTAATTTACTTTATTAAACTATCAATTTTGTTAAATTGATTTATTAAATACAATCTATTATTATGAAACTAATTTAACTAGAATTGATTCTAGTTAATTCTCTTATTCCCATTTCATTTAGTAACTGGAACTCTTCTCTAAAGAAAAACTTTCTCATATCAACCGTTTGGCTGCCTTGAACATATATAGTTCGTATTGAAAAAGCTGTATAAATGCTTAATTTTTTCCCTTTTATTTACCAATCTTCAGAAGAAGTGAACTTCTCCAAAGGTGACCAACTAAAGGATTTTTGGTTTTGGTGTATTATTACTAACTCATGAATTTTAAACATATTTGCTAAGTTTCAACCCATTGCACTTATTTATTTATTTTGATGTTTAAATTGAACTCTCTCCGGTCAGTGGGAGCTTGTTTACATTGGTTCCAGAGTCCTTTTGAACACATCCCCATTATTCTTGGACCACTCCTTCACATTCTAGAATGACAATGTGTCCTAGATTCATCTCGTGCTCGCCCTGCCCCAAGCCTGGGAGCAGCCATTTAGTTAGAAAGCTCTGGTTCCTTTTAGGGGAGAACCGTATTTAGAAAGCAGGATCTGGGTGCTCAGTGTGCTTGTTGCTGCTAGATAGGCCATTGTTTCTAGGCCTTGTCAAAATAAATGTTTTTGAAAGAGAAAATACATGAATTCATGTGGATATTCTGGATCTGTTTTAGAGGTTAGCCGACAGTATTTACTGAGAGCTATTCACCAAATGTTGGTGCCCGCTGCCTTCCTTAGCTTTATGATCTGCAGGAGTCCCCTTTTACTCCATCTGATTTGGTTATTTTAATATAGATGACAGGCTTTAGTGTTTGGAGAATTAGAGAGGGCTCTTTAAGGGGGGTTTTATCTGGAAACACCTGTGGGGCTGGGTGTGGGCCGTCGCGCACTCTCACTGTCTCTGCTTGTCCCCTCCCCTCCTCTACTTCATTCCTTTCCCTTTCTCTCCCCTCCTGCCCTGCCCCCCGCCCAATGGCTCTAGGTTTCTGAAGTTACAGTGTCTGGCAAACCCCCAGAGGAAGGTGACGTCCCCAGAAGCAATCCGCCTGTGGCTTTCACGGAGGTCCCCCAGGCACCGGCCATCAGGATCCTCCCCTCTTCCTCTCTCTGTGGCCTGGGTGGCTCCCCCAGGGACCAGGCCTCGGGGCCCGATGCAAGTGAGGGGGCAGCCGGGCCTCTCCTGGAACCCAGCCAGCAACAGGTGGAGGCCACGTGGGAAGTATCGAGAGAGAATGGAGGGGGCCGAAAGGACTCCGTGGTGGGGGCCGTTGTGGATGAACCCCCTGGGGGTCTGGAGGTGGTGAGTGGGTCGGAGGAGCTGCTTGGCGAGGACACCATCGACCAGGAGCTGGAGCAGCTCTACCTGTCCCACCTGAGCCGCCTGAGGGCTGCTGTGGCTGCAGGTGGGGCAGGGGCTGGCGGGGAGGGCCCCACAGATGGGGGGGTATCCCCCAGCCATGCCCCGGGCATGCTCACGGACCGCGACCTGATCTTGAAGTGGCCTGGCCCCGAGCGGGCCCTGAACAGCGCCCTGGCGGAGGAGATCACACTGCACTATGCGCGGCTGGGGCGTGGTGTGGAGCTTATCAAGGACACTGAGGACCCTGACGAGGAGGGGGAGGGCGAAGAGGGACTCTCCGTTATACCCCCCAGCCCCGAAGGGGACACCCCCAAGGAATCGCCTCCGGAAATCCTCTCGGGGGCCCATTCTGTGGTAGCCACCATGGGAGATGTGTGGCTCCCGTGGGCAGAGGGCTCGGGTTGTGACAGCCCCGGGGTTCTGGGTGCGGAGGGTCAGTTCACTGGGGCTCCAGAAAAGGGCATGGGCAAGGACACCGACTCTTTGCGTATAAGTAGGGTGACAGCTGGGGTGACCGGCTCCCCAGGGGGGAAGCAAGGCCGGATGGAGTTTACCACCGAGTGGGCAGACAGCTTGGTTCCTATACCTGGTAAGGAGCTAGCTGCCCCAGTCCTACGGGGGCAAAGTGTCACCCTCCTTGGTCCCTCCGGGGCCGAAGTCTGTCCTTCTGGCCTGGCCAGGCCGCACGTGAGCTCCCAGGATGAGGAGGGTTCAGGCCCAAGCCTTGAGCCCCCAAAGAAGTCTCCCACCTTAGCAGCCCCTGCAGAATGTGTGTGTGTATTTCCTCCCCAGCTCCGGGGGCCCTTGACCCAGACTCTGGGGGTCCTGGCTGGGTTGGTGGTGGTCCCTGTGGCTCTGAACAGTGGTATGTCCCTCCTGGTGCTTGCGCTGTGCCTCTCTCTGGCCTGGTTCTCGTAGAGGCTGCTTGTGGGGGGGCAGCAATAACAGGCTTCCCCCCCTCTCTGGGGTGTGGGGAGAGGCAGTCGCTACACTCCCCCCCCAGGGGATTCAGATATGATGTGTGGCCTGTATAGTCAGGGCTCTTTTGCTTCTGAGAATGCCCGACTGGAGAGAGACCTTCCGGTCCCTGAGGACTTGTTGGCCCGGGGCTCCCTGCGGTGATACCGGTGGAGGGGAACGGGGCACGGTGGACGGTATGAGATAACTTCAGAGAGGAGCTGGGCATGTCCTCCCTTCCCCCCCCCCCCGCCCCCGCCCAAGCCTGTATTTATTTTTGTATAATTCTCTGGATGAGGGAGAGTGGTCGTGAGCTGGTCTTGGGGCACAATTACCCAGAGATATATTTATTAACAGCCAACCTGTGCAACCTGCTGGAGCTTTATTTTTAATTTAATTTATATAGAGTACCTATTATTATATGCCACAATAGAGCTCTATGAGAAATGATGTGTCTTGCTGTACAGTGTTCTCCTGTTTGGGCCTGAGTGTGTGGGGTGGTCATGTTCTGTGGGAGGGGCAGGGTGGGGAGTTGGGCGTGGGACACGTTCATGCCTGCTGCCACGGCTTCAATATGTGTCACCTCACCTTTATGGTCCTACCCCCTGTGGTCCAGTGGTCTTTGGAGGGGCGGGTCCTTCGGTATTTTCTATATTCTGCCAGGGAGGGAGGAAGAATGACTGATTGCCATATGAGGGTTTGGTGTGCAACACGTGGCCGCAGCGGTGGATGTGGGAATACCGGCTGTGAATCAGCCACAAGGTTTTGAGGTTCCTGGGGAAAAAAAAAAAAAAAAGCCTTTGACACCAAGAAGGAGACCCCTCTGTCCCCAAGATTGGAAAGGTCTCACAAGGGACAGAGGAGTTAATGTGCTGTGAAGAATTCATACCAGAGTTGTTGTCCACAGATTTTGCCTTTCTAACTCAAAACAGGAAACCCAGAAGCTTTGAAAGAAAGGATAGATATATTTACTGCATGCAAATAAAAATCTCTGCATTAGCAAAACAAAACACCATATATTTATTTACTTCCCTTCACAGCAAAACTTTACACCAGCTTTCTTCCATTCTTCTCCAGGGCTCCAGGGCTTTTCTGAAACAGCCCCAATCAGATTGTTTGCCCAGCCACTTCAGCAAAGTGCTGAAGTCACTGGTGATATAGGATTGGTCTATCAACAGCCACATCCCAGTCTTCATCTTCCTTGACCCATTGGCAACATTTTACACAGTTGAGCATCCTCGCAATCTTGAAATCTCTCTTTACTTGGTTTCCAGGACACCACACTTGCTTAGTTTTCCTCTTTCCTCGTTGGCCACTCTTCTAGAACAGTGCCTGGCACCTAGTAAGTCCTCAATAAATGCCTACTGAATGAGATAAATGATGGAACAAATAAAGGGATGTGGGAAAATACAGAGACATGGTTAGAGAACTTGGTTGGGCATTCAGTGGTGACAAGCTCAGTTCAGTTCCACAAATGTTGACTGACCACCTCTCCTCTGCTCTGAGGACACGGGAAGGATCTTACAGTCTAGTGGGGGAGACAGATACAGAGAAAGGATTTTAGCACACTGTGGTTAGCGCATTAGCAGCGATGGAGGCCTCAGAACAGATGGTCAGCCCAGCGTGGGGACTTTGGAAACCTTTTTGGAGGGCATGGTGCCTGAACTGAATTAAAAAATGAGAAGGAATCCACCAGGTAGTGAAGGGGAAGAGAGGGTAGCCCAGTCAGAAGGAATAGCATTGCAGAGGTCTGGAAGTAGAAAACAGGTACTGAAAACAAATTCAACCCACTCATTTTATCTGTCTTTCAATGAGGATATTCTCACTTGGTCAAATACCAAAGTCCAAACATGTGTCCATGGTCTTCCATTGATGTGATAATTTGCTCAATGTCCAAAAAGGCAACTTTCTGCCAACTGGATTGAGAAGTTAGATATAATGGACAAATTAGTCAAATTACTACAAACATGTAACTTGCCAAAACTGTCTCAAAAAAAAAAAAAAAAAAGAGGAAAGGTTGAGTGGTCCTATGACCATTAAAGTAACAGAACCTATAGCCAGAAGTCTTCCCACACAGAAACTCTGGGCCCAGGTGGCTTCACTGGTGAAACACTCAAGGAACAAATCATTCTGATTTTACAAAAGGGATTCCCTAGCGCCATAAAAGGGAGCGTTTCTAATTCGTTTTATGGGGCTGATAGAACATTGATACTAAAACTTGATGAGTGAAAAAAGAATATTACAGATCTCAAGAAAATGTACAAATACCTTAAACTAAATAGCTGCCTGTCTTGGTCTGCTTAGGCAGCTATAACAAAATAGTGTAGACTAGGTGGCTTGAAAACAACAAGCATTTATTTCTCACAGTGCCAGAGGCTGGGAAGTTGAAGATCAAAACACCTGCAGATTTGGGGTCTAGTGGGGACCAACGTCCTGGTTCATAGATGGCTGTCTTCTTGTGGTGTCTTCACATAGTGAAGGGGCAAAGTTACTCTTTGGGGTTTTTTTTTTTTTAACGATTTTATTTATTTGACAGAGACACAGCAAGAGAGGGAACACAGCAGGGGGAGTGGGAGAGGAAGAAGCAGGCTTCCCGTGGAGCAGGGAGCCCGACGCGGGGCTCGATCCCAGGACCCTGGGATCATGACCTGAGCCTAAGGCAGACGCTTAACCGACTGAGCCACCCAGGCGCCCCTAGGGTTTCTTATAAGGGCACTCATCCCATTCATGAAGCCTCCACCCTCATGATCTAATCATCTCCCAAAGGCCCCACCTCCTAATACCATCACATTGGGGATTACATTTCAACATAAACTTGTGAGGGGACACAATCATTCAGTCTCTAGCACTGCCTACATCCAATATATTTAAAAAGTGTAATATAACCAAGTTGGATTTATTCTAAAACTGCAACGTGGTTTAACATTTGAACTCAGTCAACAAAAGTTTATTCATTAACATATTAAAGGAAAAACCACAATAATCTCAATAAGTATAGAGAAAGGGTTGGATAAAATTTAACATCTATTCATGATTTTATTTTTTGAAGGATTTTAGTTATTTGTTTGAGAGGGGTGGGAGGAGCAGAAGGACAAGGACAAGCAGACTCCACACTGAGTGCAGAGCCTGTCGTGGGGCCCAATCCCACAACCCCGAGATTATGACCTGAGCCGAAATCAAGACTTGGATGCTTAACTGACTGAGCCACCCAGGTGCCCCTCTATTCTTGATTTTAAAAACCTTAGCAAGGGACACCTGGGTGGCTCAGTCGATTGAGCATCGGATTCTTGATCTCGGCTCAGGTCTTGATCTCAGGGTTGTAAGTCCAAGTCTGGAGTTGGGCTCCACACTGGGCCCACGTGGAGCCGACTTAAAAAAAAAAAAAACCTTAGCAAATTAGTTGAATACATTTTCTTTTTTTAATTTAATTTTTAAAAATTTTTATTTATTTAATAGAGAGAGAGAGAGGGAACACAAGCAGGGGGAGTGGGAGAGGGAGAAGCAGGCTTCCCACTGAGCAGGGAGCCCGATGCGGGGCTTGATCCCAGGATCCCGGGATCATGACCTGAGCTGAAGGCAGATGCTTAACGACTGAGCCACTCAGGCGCCCCAGGTGAATACATTTTCTTAACATAAACGGTATCTATCTATAAGGATTTATAGTAAACTACATACTTCAAATGAAATTTTAAGAGCTCTGACATTTGGAACGTGGCAAGGATGCCTGCTATCACCATTTCTACTCAGCATTGTACTGGAGGTCCTAGCAAGCACAGTAAGGCAAGGAAAGGCAAGGAAAAGAAATTAAAAATATTTAAAGATTGGAAATGAAGAACAGAATTGTCATTATTTGTAGATGATACCATCGACAAATTATTAGAATTATTAAGAATTTAAAAAGATTTCTGATACAAAAATGCACATTCAAAAATCAATTGCTTTTATATGCTAACAACAGACAAAATTTTAATAAAGATACCATTTATGGACTACTTAGAAATTAACAAAAGAGGGCAAGATCTTTTTTTTTTTTAAAGATTTTATTTTGGGGGCACCTGGGTGGCTCAGTCGGTTAAGTGTCTGCTTTCAGCTCAGGTCATGATCCTGGGGTCCTGGGATCGAGCCACTAGTTGGGCTCCGTGCTCAGCGGGGAGCCTGCTTCTCCCTCTCCCTCTGCTGCTCCCCCTGCTTATGCGCTCTTTCTCTGCCAGATAAATAAATTAAAAAAAAATAAAAGATTTTAATTTTTTAAAGATTTTATTTATTTATTTGACACAGAGAGAGAGAGAGCACAAGCAGGGGGAGCGGCAGGCATAGGGAGAGGGAAAAGCAGGCTCCCCACTGAACAAGGAGCCCGATGCGGGGCTCGATCCCAGGACCCCAGGATCATGACCTGAGCCGAAGGCAGCCGCTTAACCGACTGAGCCACCCAGGCGCCCCTAAAAGATTTTATTTTTAAGTAATCTCCACACCCAACGTGGGGCTCGAACTCAAAACCCCGAGATCAAGAGTTACATGCTCTACCAACTGAGCCAGCCAGCGCCCCAAGAGGGCAAGGTCTTTTAGTAAAAAAATATAAAACCTTACTGAAAGACATTTTAAAAGATTAAATAAATAGATACACATGTTATTGAATGAAAGAGTCAATGTCATAAAGCTGTCAGTTCCCTCTGAACTGTTTTGTAGGTTCAATGTAAATCCAGGCACGATTTCAATAGATTTGCGTGTCTGCGTATCATAACAGGTTAGTTCTTAAATTTATGTGGAAGTGCCAACTAGCCAGAACACCCATACTTAATGTAGGGTAGAGCAATTAAGCTGGTGTGATATTGCTGCAAAGGTAGACAAATAGACTAATGAAAGACCAGTGGTCTCAGAAACAGACCCACTTATATGTAGACTCAGAATAGGTAGCCAAGGAGGTATTGTGAGACCAGCAGGAAATGGTTGGACTTTCAATAAATGGAACAATCTGTTATCCATATTGAAAAAAAATGAAATTGGATCCTTACAACACAAAAATAACTCTAGGCAGATTCAAAACCTAAATGTGAGAAGCAAAACCAAAGAGCTTTAAGGATTTAATATAGAGGGGTACCTGGGTGGCTCAGTCGGTTAAGCCTCTGCCTTCAGCTCAGGTCATGATCTCAGGGTCCTGGGATCGAGTCCCGCATCGGGCTCCCTGATCTGCAGGGAATCTGCTTCTCTCTCTCCCTCTGCTACTCTCTCTCTCTCTGTTAAATAAATGGGTAAAATCTTAAAAAGAAAAAAAGAATTTAATATAGAAAAATACCTTCATAGGGCGCCTGGGTGGCTCAGTTGGTTAAGCGACTGCCTTCGTCTCAGGTCACGATCCTGGAGTCCCGGAATCGAGTCCCGCATCGGGCTCCCTGCTCAGCGGGGAAGTCTGCTTCTCCCTCTGACCCTCCTCCCTCTCATGCTTTCTGTCTTTCATTCTCTCTCTCTCAAATAAATAAATAAAATCTTTAAAAAAAAAAAAAAAAGAAAAATACCTTCATATACTCATGGTAGAAAAATTTTTCTTAAACAAGACACAAAACACTAACCATAAATGACAATTATAAAACACTCAATTACGTTAAAATTAAGAATGTCTATTGATCAAAAAACACCATAGAGTGAAAGCCACAAATTGGGATGCAAATTGAGAGAAGATAATTCAAACACAATTAACTGATGAAAAGCTCAAACCTAGAATATATTAAAAACTACAAATAGAAAAACCAGATGTGCGGGGCGCCTGGGTGGCTCAGTCGGTTAAGCGGCTGCCTTCGGCTCAGGCCACGATCCCAGAGTCCTGGGATCGAACCCCGTGTAGGGCTCCCTGCTCAGTGGAGAGCCTGCTTCTCCCTCTCCCTCTGCCTGCCTTTCTGCCTACTTGTGCTCTCTCTCTCTGTCAAATAAATAAATAAAATCTTAAAAAAAAGAGAAAAACCAGATGTGCTATGAAATGTATAGATAAATTATATATTCACAGAATGGAATATTGTATAATGAGAGTGAAAGATCTACAACTACATGGAATAGCCTGGATGAATTGCACAGACATGATGTTGAGCAAATGAAGCCAAACAGAAAAACAGGCAAAATGAATCCATTACCAGTGGTAAAATTATAAAGGAAAGCAAGGGAATGATTATCACCAGGTCCATGATAACGTTTACTTCTGGGGGAGGGAGGGAGGGAGGGATATAATTGGGAAGGGACCCCAGGAGACTTCTGGAATGTCAATACTGGTCTACAGCTTGACCTGGGTGGTTGTTCATGGATGTGCAATTCATTAATATTCATTGAAATGTACATTTCTCAGGCAAAAAAAAAAAAAATCACAAGTAAAACAAAATGCAGTGAGTCCTGGGAGTGATGTGACTCTTTGGGACTCCTCCACACCGGCTCTGAGCGCCCCAGTTTCCTTGTCTAGACCGTGAAGTGTAGGTGGCCTACTTCCTTCAGAACCTCCCCTGGGGTCAAGGTCTTGCATTCAGTCCTGGAGGTTACCGAGGCTCCCTCAGCCCTATCTATGGAAGTCATGTTTTGGGGACTTGTTTATTCTGTGTCTCCTGATACCAGCCATGGAGCAGGGACATTCACCTCTTGGGGGATGGAGAGAATCTGTCCATTTTGTCCTCAGACATCAGAGTTCATCTCCCCTTGGACCTCATTCATACATGGTTTTGTCTTATTTTATTTATTTATTTAGAGAGGGAGAGAGAGGTTATTTATTTATTTATTTAGAGGGAGAGATCGAGAATCCCAAGCAGGCTCCACGCCCAGCACGGAGCCTGATGCGGGGCTCGATCTCACAACCTTGAGATCGTGCCCTGAGTCAAAATTAAGAGTTGGACGCTTAAACCGACTGAGCCACCCAGGTGCCCCCGTATGTGGTTTTAGAGCCCAGAAGAGTTCATTTAAAAGCCAGGACCCCAAGTCTTGGTTGTGCGACCTTGGGTAAGTCATCTGTCCCCTCCCAGCCTCAGTTTCCCATTCTTAAAAAGGGGCTAATGCTCACTGAGCTTTGGGGGAAACATGTAATGGTGTCACTCATGAACATATTTGATTAATCTAGCAATTCAGGCAGTGTAGCAGGGCAGGCAAGAGGAAGGGCTCTGGAGTGGTACAGTCCAGGACTAAATTGCCACTATGTCACACGATAGGCAAGCTATTTAAGCTCTCTGTGCCTCCCTTTGCTTGTCTGCCATCAAGGGTAATAACTTGCTCTCTGCACAGGGTTATGGTGAAGGTTAAATGAGATAACACAGCAGTTACCTAGGGCAGTGCCTAGCACAGAACAAGTAAACGTCAGCTGTTATCAGCTCCCACCCCCAGAACTCTTGCAATCACTGTCCCCCACGACACCTCCTTCCCACCCTCAAGCTTGTGTATTGTTATAGTGGTGGATAATGCGAAGGGTGGAGGCCTCCTTGTCCCCCTGGCCCCTTCCCTGCCTGCTCCCTTGAGAGGCACTGGATCCCCACACACCCTCCCCAGGGGACCCACACCCTCCCAGTCTCCCCCACTTTTTCAGGTTAACCAAGATGACAGGGCCACCACCTCATCCCAGGGGCACCATCTTCTAGGGGCCACAGGACTGGGCATTTCTGTCAGAAATGTGGGCCTGAGAGGGAGGAAGGAAGGGAGTGGGGAGCACTTGTGTTTCCCTACCTAGTAGTTTCCTATTAATGATGTAAAGATTTGCAACAAACTTAGTGGCTGAACGCAACACAAATGTACTTTCTTACAGTTCCGGAGGTCAGGGAGGTCAGGAGTATCACAGGGTGTCCGTGGGGCTGTGTTCCTTCTGGAGGCTCTAGAGGAGAATCCATTCCCTTGCCTTTTCCAGTTTTTAGAGGCTGCCTGCAGTCCTTGGCTCATGGCCCCTTCCTCCATCTTCAATGCCAGCAATGGCCAGTTGAGTCTTTCTCACATCAAATCACTCTCTCTCTCTCCTGCCTCCTTCTTTCACTTATAAGAACCCTTGTGATTTACATTGCACCCAGCCAGATAATCCAGGATAATCCTCCCCATCTCAAAATGCTTAACTTGATCACATCTGCGAAATCCCTTTTGCCATGTAAGGTGACATATTCCAGGCCCTACAGTTTAGGATGTGACTATCTTTGAGGGGCCATATTCTGCCTACCGCTCACCCCTTCCCTCACCAGACCTCTGTGGTCACTGCCAGTGTCCCCACCCTGAGGCCATGGAGGTGGGCAGATGGGGGGCTTGCCCCTGAAGGGAGCAAGTTGCCCATCCTGTAGGGAGAACGGCTTGTCACCAGATAATTAAGATTGAGTGATTCTTGTAATGATAACAAGAACAACACTATCAGCATTTACCTCCCAGTTACTCTGTGCCAGACCCTGGGCCGATTACTTTACACGAATCATGCTTTTCTCACACCAATGCCACAATGTAAATTCCATTTTTATCACGAGTGTACAGATGAGGAAACTGAAGCCCTGAGTGCCTTCTGTGTTCTCATCAGCCCTGAGCACAGTCCTTTGCTGGGGCCTCCATAATCTTCCTCTGTCTCCTCCTCCTTGTTACTAGGCCCAGTATTTTGACCTCACAGGGGCCCCTGCTATCTGTCCTCGGGTCTCAGCCCTCAGCCTAGCTGTCACCTGACCGCAGAGTACAACCCCTCCACTTCCCATTCTGGATGTCTGGGGTCCAGGGAAGTCCAGGTTTAAACCTGAGCTTCCTGTGAAGTCAAAGTGGCCTTTCCTTTCATTCAGGGAAGCGGGACTGAAGCCGTGGTCCCACGGTGAGGTGTGAGTGTCACCAGGCTCAGCCGTGGACCGTTCATATTCTAACCTTTACCAGCAGGGGGCAACTCATCTCCAAAACCAGGAAGGCCTCAGGGAAGAAGACCGGAGGGAGGGACAGAAACTTAAGCATTCACACCTGAGAGGGTCACAGACGTCTGGGTACATGAGCCCCAGACTTGGGTGTCCCTCAGAGCCTCCCTCTCTGCGTGTGGACAGCTGGGGGCAGCCGAGGGCCAGCTCTGCCTCTTCTTCCCGGAGGACCCTGGTCTTAGTCACTGCAAATGGTTTTCCTCTTCCTCCTGCTCTTTTTCCTCCTACCAGAAGCTCATTTTTGTGGTTAAAGGGAAATTCTCCCACATTTGTAATCTTTTTCTCATTGGAAGGTTTCATTTTAGGCTTTTTCCCCCACAAGATGGACTGGTTCTGTTGCCTCGACCACAGGGCAGGTTGGGTTACAGCTTGGTCCGTCCTGAAGGCACAGCCCTGGATCCTGAAGGCATTGGGGCTTCCCCAGCAGAGCGTAGGTTTAGGAAAAGGTCCCTGGGTCCCCATTCAGATCCTGACCAGCTGCCGACTCTGCCTCCACCCAGTCCCCTCCCAGAGCCTAAATGCTGGGTCTACAACCCCTAGCTGGGGCACGTAGATGAACCGGGGCTGCTGGGCTGGGAGAGACACAGGCCTCGAGGAGGAGGCAGCAGAAAAGCTCTGGATGGCCCGAGGGGATGTACGGCTGTGGGGTGAGGAATGACCCATGAACACCTGCCCCCTCGCCTGCTGTGGGGCAGCAGACCGAGCGTCTGCCCTCCATGGGTCTCAGTCTCCTCATCTGCACGATGGGCACACTTACACTCCCAGCACACAGAGGACGCTTATGAATGAAGGGGGATCTGAAGTGATGAAAAAGCAGATTTGGCCCAAGAGGACGAGGAGCAGGTCAGAGTTGCTGGGGATGCCCTGACTTGGGTCTCCTCAGGCACAGCCAGGGGCTGCCTCCCTCGAATTGTTCAGGGCAGTCAGGCAGCTGGGAAGCTCTGAAATCAGAACCATGGGCCAAGGTCCAGTTGAGGTCCTCTCTGGCCACTTATGTCCTTCCCGTTTGTCCTCACCTCCGCCCACGGGCATACCAAGATGAACTCAGGGAGCTCACTGCCTCATCGGTTACTGCGACCCATCTGCAGTCATTAAAGTCGTGTGTCATCTTCACGACAGATTCCCATTAACACTTGTGAAACTTGTGCAAACAGTGGTTCACATGTTCTGAAATGGGTTTGATGATGTCTCATTATTTATTTATTTATTTATTTTAAAAAGGATCTTATTTATTATTTATTTGACAGAGAGACAGCCAGAGAGGGAACACAAGCAGGGGGAGTGGGAGAGGGAGAAGCAGGCTTCCTGCACAGCAGGGAGCCCAATGTGGGGCTCGATCCCAGGACCCTGGGATCACGACCCGAGCCGAAGGCAGACGCTTAACGACTGAGCCAGCCGGGCGCCCCTGTGTCATCATTTATTACACCAAAGTTTATGTAGTCACTCATCCACTGAATGGGTAGGGAGTATATGATTTAGGTTCTTGCCATCACATACTAGCTGTGGTGAGCACTCCGGGACATACATTAATGGTCATACAGTAACTCTATCTGTAGTAGCTAAGTGCTGGAAATGACCCAATTACACACTAATAGGAAACCCTGTGGGGCGCCCGGGGAGCTCAGTCGGTTAAGCGTCTGCCTTCGGCTCTGGTCATGATCTCTGGGTCCTGGGATCGAGCCTCACGTTGGGCTCCCTGCTCAGTGGGGAGTCTGCTTCTCTCTCTCTCTCTCCCCCTCCCCATCACTTGTAATAATAAAATATTAAAGAAATAAATAAATAAAATCTTAAAGAAATTTTTGGTTTTTACTGTTCATTGCTAGTATACAGAAATATGCTTGATTTTTGTGTGTTGGATTTGTATTCTGCAATGTTGCTAAACTCACATATTAGCTCCAGTACTTTTTAAAAAGTTTCACTTTAAAGATTGTATTTATTTATTTGAGAGAGAGAGCGAGTGAGCAGGGGTAGGGGCAAAGGGAGAGGGAGAGAGAGAATCTCAAGGAGACTCCACACTGAGTGCGGAGCCTGACGTGGGGCTTGATCTCACAATCCAGAGATCATGACCTGAGGCCAAAATCAAGAGGCAGAGGCCCAACTGACTGAGCCACCCATGCACCCCAGCTCCAGTGATTTTAACATAAATTCCATGGGATTTTCTATGCAGATAATCATGTCATCTGAGAATTGGGGTAGTTTTATTTCTTCCTTCCCAATCTATAAGACATTTATGACTTTTTCTTGCCTCTCTGAACTGGCTAGAATTTCCAATACAATGTAAAATAACCAGGGTGAGAGTGGACATTCTTCCTCATTTCTGATCTTAGGGGAAAAGGCACTGAGTATCATGAGCTGCCCTGGTAGACAATTACAGACAACACTGCATATGCGTTATCACAATTCGTTGGTAGGGGGATGAACTGTATGACTCCACTGGGAAAGGACTCTTAGAAGCTTGTGTGGCTTTCCTCAGGACTTCACCCCATGCACTTTTTCCCTTTGCTGATTTTGCTTAGTATCCTTAAGTCATAATAAGTATTAGCCTTGGGTACCTCTATATGCTGAGTTCTGTGTATCCTCTTTGCAAATAATTGAACCTGGGATGGTCTTGGGGACCCCAACACAAGTGTATACACGTTATAGATTATTATGTATTCTTCGTGAATTTTTATCAGTTTGTAATATCTGTCTTTAGCCCTGGTAATGTTCTTGGTTCTGTAGTTTATTTTGTCCTCTATTAAGAGTCACTCGAGCTTTTGTTTTTTATATATTAGTGCTTATCTGGTATATCTTTTTTCATCCTTTATTTTAACTTAGCTACATCATTATATTTGAAATGAGTTTATTGTACATAGCATATAGTTGGGTCATTTTGCCTTTTTTATAAGAAAAAAAATCCATCCTTGGGGCACCTGGGTGGTTCAGTTAGTTAAGCGTCTGCCTTTGGCTCAGGTCACGATCCCAGGGTCTTGGGATCGAGCCCCGCATTGGGCTCCCTGCTCCGCGGGAAGCCTGCTTCTCCCTCTACCACTCCCCCTGCTTGTGTTCCCTCTCTCGCTGTGTCTCTCTCTCTGTCAAATAAATAAATAAAATCTTAAAAAAAAATCCATCCAAAAAAAAAAAAAAATCCATCCTTAAAATCTTTGACTTGGATCATTTACATTTATTTTATTTTTTCAAAGATTTATTTCTTTATTTTATATAATAAATGAGAGAGAGAGTGAGCGCTAGTGCAAGGGGGAGGGGCATAGGGAGAGGGAGAGTCCTAAGCAGACTGCACTGAGTGTGGAGCCTCCCTTTGGGCTCGATCTCACCACCCTGAGATTACAACCTGAGCCAAAACCAAGAGTTGGATGCCCAACTGACTGCGCCACCCAGGCACCCCAATCATTTACATTTAATGTTATTACTAGATGTTTGGATTTATGCCATCGTGTACAAAATGTACCATTTTATCATTTGTTTTCTGTTTCTTCCCTGCTTTTTGCTTTCCTTTGGGCTATTTGAACATTGTTTAACATTCCTCTTAAATTTATCTACTGTGTTTTTGACTGTATCTCTTTGCATACCTTTTTTTTTATTTGACAGAGAGAGAATGAGGGAGAGAGAGCATATGAGAGGGGGGAGGGTCAGAGGGAGAAGCAGACTCCCTGCTGAGCAGGGAGCCCGATGTGGGACTCGATCCAGGGACTCCAGGATCATGACCTGAGCTGAAGGCAGTCGCTTAACCAACTGAGCCACCCAAGCGCTCCTGTTTGCATACTTTTAAAAGTGATTTGTCTAGGAGTTAAAATATACATACCTAACCCTTCCTAGACTACTAAAAATCAATATTTTTACCATTTCACATGGAATGTGGAAACCTTACCACCATACAGTTCCTGTTAGTCGCTCTTTATGTTCTTGTTATCTTAAATATTGCATCTAAATACATTTTTCTTTAAGTTTATTTATTTATTTATTTATTTAAGTCATCTCTGCACCCAACATGGGGTTCGAACCCATGACCCTGAAATGAAGAGTCACACGCTCTGCTGACAGAGCCAGCCAGGCGCCCCTGGCCTCCATTATTTCTGAAGAGACTTCTACAGTCATTTGGACCGTTGTGCCCCTATAAATAATGCATCCTTTTCCTCCGGCTGCTTTCAAGATTTTTTTTTTTTTCTTTGTGGATTTCAGAGTTTGATTATGATGTGTCTGGGCATAGATTGTTTGGGTCTATTGTGTTTGGTGTTTCCCAAACTTCTTGGATTGTAGGTTTATGTCTTTTGCCAAATTTGCAAAGTCTCCAGCAATTACTACTTTAAAAATATTTTTATGGGTACCTGGGTGGCTCAGTCAGTTAAGTGTCTGTCTTTGGCTCAGGTCATAATCCTGGGGTCCTGAGACTGAGCCCCAAGTTGGGCTCCCTGCTCAACACGAAGTCTGTTTCTCCCTCTCCCTCTGCTAGTCCCCCTGGATTGTGCTCTCTCTCTCTCTCTCTCAAATGAATAAATAAAATCTTAAAAAAAATTAAAAATAAAAATATTTTTAATCACCATACTGTGTCACCTCTCCTTTTGCGGTTCTGATGTTAGGAACTATAGATGTCATAGTATTTTGCCACATGTCTGAGATTCTGTTCGCTTTTCTTTCAATCTCTTTTTCTCGGAGTTGTTTTGATTGAATAATTTCTATTGATCTATCTTCAAGTTCGGTAACTATTTTGTCATCTCTATTTTGCTCCTGAACCCATCCAGTGAGATTTTTATTTGGTTATCTTATTTTTCACTTATAAAATTTCCATTTGTTTATTTAAATATTCTCTCTTGTTTCAAGATTTTTTATTTTTACATTTGTTTCAAAATTGTTCATGATTGCTTGTTGAAGCTTTTTTTTTTTACCACAGCTTTTTTAAAGATTTTGTCAGATAATCCCAACATCTCAGTTGTTAGCCTTAAAGACATAGCTGTCCATTATTTTACCAGCAAAAAATGGGTTTATTGGAGAATAGCAGAGAATTGCAAATTTGGGACATTCAAGCTACGGAAGAGACCAGAGGCAAGTCAGGTGGACAAAGGAGAGGAATGCTCTTTTACAGAGGAAAGGGGGAAGTTGTGAGGGGCTGTTATAAACAAAAAGTCCATTGGAATAAACTGGGAGTTCAAAGTGCAGTGGTTTTTTCATTGGCTGAGTTGTGACAGTCTCTCATTGGCTGGGCTGTTGCCAGGGGAGGAGGAAAGCCTTTCTTCCTCCTCCTGGGATAGTTCCGTAGTATGGAGTTGCAAAGTACCCCTCTTCCTGTAGAAGTCTGCAATTGGCAATGAGTGGTAGAGCATAAGATCTCTCCCTTCTGGCCTCCCAAATCAATTCTAGTGGGGTTTCCCTTTATTAATTTTCAAAACCCCCTTTTTGATCAAGGTCTTTACTCAAAAGCTTTGCTGATCAAGAGTTAGGTTTCCCATATTTAGTGATTTTGTCCTTCAGTGCCAGGAAGGACCTTTCTGGTTGTTGGGTCCTCCATTAGAGGAAAAGTGCATAACAACTGGACACCACTTAAGGCCACATCTGAGTAACAAGAAAGGCTACGAGGGAGAACTCTTAGACACTTCCCATCTGTAGTCCATATTTATCAGTACTGTAAGCATAGGCGGTCACCTCAAAGTGTTGAGCCAGCATCATCTTCTTGGCTACGTGATTTTTACAAAAGTTTGACAGGCAACAAGTGCAGAGTCAAAGGTAACATGCCAGGGGCGCCTGGGGGGCTCAGTCAGTTAAGTGTCCAACTCTTGATTTCGGCTCAGGTCATGATCTCAGGGTCATGAGATCGAGCCCCATGTTGGGCTCTGTGCTCAGTGGGGAGTCTGCTTGAGACTCTCTCCCTCTCCCTCTGCCCCTCCTTCTGCTCTCTATCTAAAATAAATAAATAAATCTTTTTAAAAAAGTAGCATGATAATTCCAAATTGTATGATGGTTCCAGAACCCTAGGTGTGTGCAAGTAGCCAATTGAAAATATTTATTGGCACTTATTTTGACTTAGGGGAGAAAAGTTCTCCCTATGGGGGCAAACAAACCCAGAGTCACGTACGCCTCCTGGAGGCCCCTGCTTAAAGAGGTCATGAAAGCAAAATAGTAAATACTGAAAGAGCCCACTGAGGTAGCTGAGGGCATTCGGGAAGATATGGTGCAGGTACAAACATGAAGCAATAGCTGATGAACTTTTTGCAAAACAGCAAAACCATTTACCCCATCCCCCCACCCACCTCCCCTCCAGCAACCCACAGTTTGTTCCCTATAGTTAAGAGTCTCTTATGGTTTGGGGCACCTGGGTGGCTCAGTCGGTTAAGCATCTGCCTTCTGCTCAGGTCATGATCCGGGGGTCCTGGGATCAAGCCCCACTTTGGGCTCCCTGCTCAGTGGGGAGCCTGCTTCTCCCTCTGCCTCTGCCTGCCACTCTCCCTGCTTGTGTGCGCTCTCACTCTCTCTCTCCTTCTCTCTCTCTTCACAAATAAATAAATATTTTTAAAAATGGAGCTGCCTTTATAAAAAAAAAGGGGCACTATGAAAAATTGCTATGGGTGGTTATTTAATTTTATGTATATATGTATGTATGTATTTCAAAGCATGGTTATTTTATTTTATTTTTAAAGATTTTATTTATTTATTTGACAGCACAAAGTTTTTAAAAAGTGGGGCAGCTGGGTGGCTCAGTTGGTTAAGCATCCGACTCTTGATTTTGGCTCAGATTGTGATCTCAGGGTCCTGAGATTGAGCCCCTCATCGGGATCTGCACTAGGCGTGGAACCTGCTTAAGATTTTGTCTCTGCCCCTCCCCACCCTCTCTTGCTCCAAAAAATAAATAAATAATTTAAAAAGATAAAAAGGTTTTAAAAAGTGCATACCTCACTTGTCCCACCTGTCCAGAGTATAATCCTGGGAAACCCATTCACACAAATGGATTTCATACAGTTTCCCCTGTCTTGTGGATATACATTATTTTAGTCATGGTTTGTAGGTTTTCACTGGGTCAAAGCTTTCCCTTGTAGACAGACCACTGCTGCTGTGGCTAAATTCTGTTAAAAAAGATTATCCCAACCTGGGGAATCCCTCTTGAACTTCATAGTGATTGGAGAATCCATTTTACCAGTCAGGTGTTTCAATGAGTCTGTGCTGTTTGTCTGGTTTTACAACACTTTCATGGTGCGTATCATCCTCAATCCTTAGGGTTAGTTGAATACACTAAAGGCACTATTAAGACTCAGTTGGCAAGATTTGTAGACACTCTCCAAATAACTTGGCTGAAAGCATTGTCCCTGGTCCTTGTAAATCTCAGATCCACCCCCTTGGAACTTACAGAATTTTACCCTTAGAGATAGTCACAGGATGTCCAATGCACTTGGCCTCTGCCTTCTTTAACCCACTTCAATATTGTAAAGGTCTAATTGTTTCTATTTAAAATAACCATGCTGGGTGCCTGGGTGGCTCAGTCAGTTAAGCATCTGCCTTTGGCTCAGGTCATGATCTCAGGGTCCTGGGATCGAGTCCTGCATCGGGCTCCCTGCTCAGTGCAGGGCCTGCTTCTCCCTCTCCCTCTGTCTGCCACTCCCCCTGCTTGTGCGTGCTCTCTCTGACGAATAAATAAAATATTAAAAAACTTTTTAATTCCAGTGTTATATTAGTTTCAGTGGTTAAACAATTCCATACATCACACAGTGCTCATCACAAGTGTCCTCCTTAATCCCCATCACCTATTTCCCCCATCCCCCACCCACCTCCCTTTTGGCAGAGGTAGGCACTTTTTGTGGCCTTATTAATATCTCCCCACCAATATTGGTTCATGAACACTATCATTTTGTCAGTAGACTGATGGTTTAATGCATCTATAGTGTAAAGCAAAAGGAATTTTAGGATTTCTGGTAGGGCCAGATTGTTATTTGGTCCAAACCAGAGTTCTCTCTCTCTCTCTCTTTTTTTTTAAGATTTTTATTTATTTATTTATTTGACAGAGAGAGAGACAGTGAGAGAGGGAACACAAGCAGGCGGAGTGGGAGAAGGAGAAGCAGGCTTCCCACTGAGCCGGGAACCCGATGCAGGGCTCGATCCCAGGACCCTGGAATCATGACCTGAGCCCAAAGCAGACGCCCAATGACTGAGCCACCCAGGCGCGCCCAGAGTTCTCTTTTTATATTGAACCAACAATTATTAGATTTCCAATATTGTTTTTCCCTCTCTGGGGCCAATTGTTGGGTATCTCTTGTGAATTTTTCCAAATTATCATTTGGGAGAACATCCCTTTGAAATATGACAGAGGTTTGACTATTGGTTTCCTGGAGGGACGCATTTTTGGTGGAAGTATCAGCAAGGTAGCTTCCTTTGGTGTCCAAGGAGTTGAGTCTGGAATGCCCAGGAACATTAACAGTAGCCAGAGCAGCTGGTAAAAGTATGGCATCTAATACATTTTGGACATAAGAGCCATTTAAATTTGTATTCCCATTGGAAGTAAGGAAACCTCATTTCCATATAACATTTCACAGTCATGGGCTATCCCAAAGGCGTACTGACTATTGGTATAAATGTTTGTGGTTTTACCCTTGGCCAAGGTACAAGCTTAAGTAGGGCGTCTAACTCAGCCTGTTGGGCTGAAGTAGCCAAAGGTAAAGGTGTTGTCGCAATGACTTCAAAAGGAGTTGCAATAGCATACCCAGCACAATATCTACCATTTTCATCCTTTAAGTAAGAACCATCAGTAAGCCATGAAAAGTCTGCATTGGTTAGAGGAGTTTCCGATAAATTGTCACAGGGAGTCAAAAGGCGATCTGTCGGTGTTAAGCAGTTGTGAAGGGTTTCTTCTGGATCTGAACATGGTCTTTGCTCCAAGATCAGGTGCCCTAACTATAGAACCTGAGTTTGAGCCAACTGCAATTTTTCTTTGGAGACTTTATGTCTCTTTAAGGCCAAAATTTTTTAACAGGTGGATGCGATCCTCCTGTGAAGAGGTTTGAGAAGGGGAGCAGAGAAGCAAATAATCTATGTATTGTAGCAAAGTAGAGCCTGCAGAAAACTTTACATCATCCAAATCAGCTTTTAAGGTTTGTGAAATAAGAACTCTCTCTGAAATCCTGGGACATGACTGTCCAGGTGTATTGCCTTTTTTCCCAAGTGAAAGCAAAAAGATACTGGCTATCCTTGTCAACTGGAATACTAAAAATGCCCTGCATGGATGAATTACAGTGAAAAATTTGCTTTCAGCGGGAATGGATGTCAGCAGTACATGGGGTTAGGAACAACAGGGTGTCAATTGATAACAATGTTATTTATTGCTCCAGGGTCTTGGATAATCTTCCATCCTCGGCCATTTGGGTTTTCTCACAGGTAAAATAGGGGTATTAGAGGAACTAGTGCAGGGGATAATGAGGCTCGGAGCTTTGTAATCTAGTATGGGGTTGATGCCTTGAAAGGTTTCTTTATTTATAAGGCATTGATTAATTCTAGGGAGAGGTTTTGAGGGATCTATTTGAATCTTGATGGGTGGTACACTGTGGATTCTGCCAATATCTGTTGAAGATTTTGCTTATAAAGAGGATAGTAGCTGCTCTGATAGGAACAAATGATCAGTGTCCCTGGACTCAGTTACAGTGCAATCAGAGATAGAGCAAACAAAAGATGTCAAGGGTCATTTAATTCCCCTGTTGGCTATTTTAATTGCTACTGTCAAATTCTGGAATTATTTCCCCCTTTTGGGAGAAAGGAATTCTGGCATGATACTTTTCTAAGAAATTTCAGCCCAATAAATGAATAGGGGTTGAGGAACGAAGGGGGAAAGGGTGTGCATCTCTCAAAGGGTGCAGACAAAAGGGAACAGGTTCAGAGACACAAACCTGTTGAGGTTTATTAGAGACCCACCCCTATTTGAACTTTAAGGACTCCAAGGCAGGGGCTGCTTTATAACAGTGAGACTGAACACCAAGAGTGTAGCTCTGGTGTCTATAAAGACAGAGATTCAGTCCCAGTCTCGAGAGTGGTTTCTCTGAGCTGATTGAGAGGGGAGAGCCCACGTGGTTCCTCGGAGGCCTGTCACCGGAAGTTAGAAGGACATTGGAAAGCCTGGCTAGAGGGCTGAAGGCACTTGGAATGCCTACGTTTATAACAGTCTTTTTTTTCCAATGCCCTGGTTCTTTGCAATACTAGCAGAAACTAAAAGGGTTTTGTTTTTGTTTAGGGGCCTTTATTTGCTGGAGTTGAAAGTTGAGAATTTTAGTGGTCTTTCTTTTGGGTGACTCATCTAGAGTGTGAGCAAGCTGGTTTGGCAAATTAACTAAACTTGGAATGGACATGGTTTCCCATTCCATCCTGGTCCTTTTAACTAAAAGAGAAAGATCCTGGTTCAGTCCATTAATAAACATAGAGTTAAATGCTACCCAGGTGGATTCAATATCTAACAAAAACCCAGAGTTTTCTTTGAAAACAATCTGAAGTCGATTGTAATAGTCATGAACAAGTTCATTGGGCTTTTCTGTATAAACCTGAATTTCGTTCCAATCAACGGTCTTAGGAAAAGCTACTGTAATTGCTTGGCAGAGATTTTTGGTGAGTGTTCTAGCATCTTGCCAAAAGTTGTGGGGTGGGGGGCGCGCGGTTATCTCTCTAAATATCTTTCCAGATGTTCCCATCAGGCTAGTTTCATCCAATGTTTGGCCTGGTCTTCACCAAAAAGCATGTAGACTAACTGATATAAAACTGAGAAACCAGGTTGGTAAAAGTTTGAGTAACTATGTTACATTCTGCAGCAAACCTATAGGGGTCCTCAGTCACTTTAGGGAACATTTTAACTATAGTCCCCAATTTGGCCTTAGTCCAGGAAACGTAAGAAATTTGGGGCTTATTTGGATCCCCCAAATGTTTAACTTTAAAGGAGTCACGTTTTAATAGGTTCAGGGAGGAGGAAGTGGGGAGAGTTTTGGAGGGAGAGGGAAGTTTGGAGAAAGGATTAGAATGAGGGATTGGGATATAGAAGAGGTGGAGTCGGTGCAGACAAAATAGAAGCAAATGGCACTGGAGATGGGGCCCGAGCACAAGATGTCTGCCATATGTCAGGAGACAAAGAAAGCAGTGGAGTGGGGAAAGAGGTCTCAGAAGCCCTATTCACTTCTTTTAATTGTCCATTTGCCCCAGTTAATTTATTTTTATTTATTTATTTTTTTAAATGAGGCACACGCCTCAAGGCACAATGCTCTTTTTTTTTTTTAATTTTATTTATTTATTTGACAGAGAGAGACATAGCGAGAGCAGGAACACAAGCAGGGGGAGTGGGAGAGGAAGAAGCAGGCTTCCCGCAGAGCAGGGAGCCCGATGTGGGACTCGATCCCAGGACGCTAGGATCATGACCTGAGCCGAAGGCAGACGCTTAACGACTGAGCCACCCAGGCGCCCTGCCCCAGTTAATTTAGAAATAGTATTTCATGGGGCGCCTGGGTGGCTCAGTCGGTGGAGCATCCGACTCTTGGTTTTGGCCCAGGTCATGAACTCAGGGTTGTAAGATCGAGCCCTGCGTCAGACCCCGCACTTGGTGTAGAGCCTGCCTGAGATTCTCTGTCACTGCCCTTCCCCCAGCGTGCTCTCTCTCTCTCTCAATTAAATTAAACTAGATTTGATTTAATTTAATTTAAAAAGAAATATTATTTTCCAATGAGGCAAACTTAGAATCCTGAAAATGTTTGGAAGCCTCAGGCTGCTAATTAAAATAAGCTTTTGTTGTTGTTGTTGTTGTTGTTGTTTGTTTTTGTTTTTGTTTTGTTTTGTTATTTTGAACAGTGGCTTTCTAATGTAATTTTGAGAAAAAGAAGTTTTGGGAGATCAAAAGTCTTCCATAATGGCCATTGGTGTACTTTTGGCTAAGTTGGTCCATTTAGATAGAAATGCACATGAGGAGGGAACTGCAGTTTTTAAACATGAAACTGGCCAGGGTCCCAGAAAGAGAAGGGTGCCCTTAAAGTATTTTGATGACTGGGGTCCCACTTCTTAGAAGTTTTTCAGGAACAGCCTGGTTCCAGAAGGAATCATCTCTCTCTCTCTCTTTTTTTTTTTTTTAATTTGACACAGAGAGAGAGAGAGAGACAGTGAGAGAGGGAACACAAGCAGGCGGAGTGGGAGAGGGAGAAGCAGGCTTCCCGCTGAGCAGGGAGCCTGATGCGGGACTCGATCCCAGGACCCTGGGATCATGACCTGAGCTGAAGGCAGACGCTTAACCGACTGAGCCACCCAGGCGTCCTTCCAGAAGGAATCAGACCAAAGGCAGCACAGTTCCAGTAGGGACAGTCTGATTCTGAAAAGGAGTCAGGCCAAAGGCCAACACAATTCCTACAGGAACAGTCCAAAGGCTAACATAGTTCCAGTAGGCACAATTCTAACAGGACCAGTCTGGTTCCAAATGGAGTCTGATCAAAAGCCAAAGAATACTCTCAGATAGGACAAAGCTTTAAAACAGATCTCAAATAATGCCCGGAGAACTCGAAACACAAAGTGAGCAGAACTTGAATCCAGGAGAAAACTTACCCTTAAACTCTAGGGTTGGCAAGAAAGCAGTGAGCATAGCTGGCTCTGTGGTTACCAGGACAGATTTTGCTCACCAGTCTTGGAGTTGTTGGGGGTCTTCTCTGGATCCCACTTCTGATCGCCAAATAATGTTAACCTTCAAAATAAAACTGTCAGTTATTTTATCTGTAAAAATGGGTTTATTTAAGAATAACAGAGAAGTATAACTGGGGACATGTAAGCTATGGCAAAACCATAGGCAAGTTGGGAGAACAAAAGAAAAGGATGCTTTTTTATAGAGGAAAATGGGGAGCTGGGAGACACAGAGTTCACTGAAATAAACTAGGATTTCCAAGTGTACTGGTTTTTCATTGGCTGAGTTGTGACAGTCTCTCATTGGCTGGGCTGTTGCTGGGAGAGGAGAAAACCTTTCTCCCTCCTGCTGGGGTAGTAAAGTAGTATGGACTTAAAAAAAAAAAAAAAAGGTATCTTCCTGTTGGGGTCTGCAAATGAGGAGAAGTGATAGGGTGAGAGATCTCCCTTCTGGCCTCCTACCTCCATTTTAGTGAGGCTTCCCTTTCTTACTGTTCATACAGCCTTTTCTGCATGGATGTCAGTTGATTGCCTTTCTCATGTGAGTTGAGAATTTTTTTTTATGTGAGTTGAGAATTTTTCTTGGTTCTTCATATTCTGAATAATTTGAATTATATTCTGGACATTTTGAATATTAGATTATGAGACTTGTGGTCTTGTGTAAATCCTGTGGAGTATGTTTCGATTTCTGTTTCATCAGGCATTTTCTCTTCACAGGCAGGCACAACAGCCCTTGTCCTTGTGTCTGGAGCCAGGACAAGGGAATCAGGTTGGCCTTGGAGGGGAGGGGATTAGATGTAGATGAGGCAAGCCCTGGGGGAATGATTTGAGGTATCTGGGTCCTGGGGGCACCAGAAAATGCCAGCAAAAGGCAGATTTGGGAATCCTAAGTAGGCCAGGATAAAGGGGTGGGAAGGCCCCTACTCACACACCAATGGGCAAGAGGGCATGCTCAGTGCCGCATGCCTCCGCATTGACCATTGGTGTGGGGCATGTGCACTGCATACCTCATGCTGAGTTATGCTGACCGCATCATACCCTGTGGATTCTTTCGTTCTGCCAGAGACTCAGTCTGTAGGTCCCCTGATAAATCCTCCCTGGAGGGTAAGTGTGAGTGGGGGTGAGGGGGGAGCCAGTGGGTTTCAAACAGGTAGGGTCTGTGTGGTTCCTGGCCTCTGAGCAGAAATATCCTCAAGGTCGTCACCCTTTTCTTCACAAGTGCAGCACCCACCATGGCCTTTGATATCATTGCAGGCAGGGACAAGGGAGGACAATGGACTTGGGGGGGTAGACAAAATTGGGGCAAATATTGGAAAGATTTAAGGTATCTCTGTCCTAGAAGACTCAGGAACTGCTAAGAGAGGGCAGATCAAGAATCACCAGTGGGGCCCGGATGAAGGAGTGGCGAAGCCACCGACCACCCAGCACACAAGATACACTGCACCTGCCCAGTGCCACCAACTTTCCCATCGCCCTTTGGCGTGTGTGTGTGTGTTTGTGCAACACATTCTGGGTGCAGAGCTGTGAAGCTCCCACCCCCGCGACACACAGGTGGGTTGCAGTGAGCCTGCCTACTAGCATGTTCTTTTAAATCCCCTGTTGGCGTGGGGCTCGTGCAGTGCAGTCTGGGTGCAGAGCTGTGCAGGTCGCGTCTTATTGTCTGGATTCGTTCTTGGTGTCTGAGACTCAAGTGGTAAGTCTCCAGATCAGTGCTTTCAAGAATTTAAGTGTGAAGAGGGAGCCAGCAGGCCTTAAGGGGATAGGAGTGGTGTGGTATCTGGCCTCCAAGGAGGAAGGTCCTCAAGGTTGTCCTCCTTTTCCTCCGGGTGTCTCCGCAGACATGACCATTGTCTGTCTTGGTGGGTGTGGGACCGGGGAGGATGGCGGATGTGGGGGTGGGATTGAGAAGAAGATCGGGTGTCCTGGGCCATGATTTGAGGTATCTGAATCCTAGAGGTGCCAGGAATTGCCGACAGAGGGAGGAATAGAAATATTCAGTGGGGCCGGGATGAGGGAGTGGGGAGGCCGGCACCCCCCAAGACACGCGGGACACACTGCACCTGCCCAGTAGCATACTCTTTTATATCCTCCATTGGTGTGGGGTTCCTGTGGTGCGCTCTGGGTGCAGAGCTGTGCAGGTCGCGTCTTACTGTCTGGATTCCTTCTTGGTGTCTGAGATTCAATTGGTAAGTCTCTGTATCAGTCCTCTTAGGAATTTAAGTGTGGAGAAGGAGCCAGCAGGCTTTGAGTGGGTAGCTGGTGTGCCTTCTGGCCTCTAAGGAGGAAGGTCCTCGTGGTTGTCCACCTTTTCCTCAGGCTGTCTCCTCAGGCAGGGCCATTGTCATTCTTGGTGGGTTGTGGGGGTGAGATGAAGATCGGGCATCTTGGGGGCTTGATTTGAGGTATCTGTGTCCCGGAGGCGCTAAGAATTGCAGACAGAGGGCGGGTTAAGAATGCTCAATGGAGGGCGGGGGGGCGCCTGGGTGGCTCAGTTGGTTAAGCAACTGCCTTCGGCTCAGGTCGTGATCCTGGAGTGCCAGGATCGAGTCCCACATTGGGCTGCCTGCTCAGCAGGGAGTCTGTCTCTCCCTCTGACCTCACCCCGTCATATGCTCTCTCTCTCTATCTCATTCTCTCTCTCAAATAAATTAATAAAAAAAAATCTTAAAAAAAAAAAAGAATGCTCAGTGGGGTGGGGATGAGGGAGTGGGGAAACGCCACCCCATTCACAGTGCGGCTGTGCAGTAGCATGTTCTTTTAAATGAGCAGCCATTGGCGTGGGGTTCCTGTGGTGCGGTCTGGGCGCGGAGCTGTGCGGGTCGTGTCTTACCGTCTGGATTCGTTCTTGGTGTGTGAGACCCAATTGGTACGTCTCTGGATCAATCCTCCCAGAAATTTAAGTGAAGTAGAAGAGCGAGCAGCCTTTGGGTGGGTAGGGGTGGAGGGGTTTCTGGCCTCCAAGGAGGAAGGTCATCGAGGTTGTCCTCCTTTCCGCCAAGTGTCTCAGCAGCCATGGTCATTGTCTTTCTTGATGGGAGTGGGACAAGGGAGGATGGTGGGGTTGGGGGTGAGATGAAGATCGAGTGTCTTGG
>NW_023270164.1:12937826-13037926 GCF_011800145.1 Mirounga leonina
GCAGGCTTGGCCATTGTCTTTCTTGGTGGATTGTGGGGGTGGGGGTGAGATGAAGATCGGGGGTCTTGGAGCCTTGATTTGTGGTATCTGTGTCCCGGAGGCACTAGGATTTGCGGACAGAGGGCGAATTTAGAATATTCAACGGGGCCGGGATGAAGGAGCGGGGAAGCCCCACGGCCACCCCGTGCCGGCGGTTGGCAGTTTGCCTGCGCAGTAGCCCGTTCTTTTAAAATCGCCGCCATTGGTGTGGGGTTCATGTGGCGCAGTCTGGGTCCGGAGCTGTGCAGGTCCCCTCTTACCGTCTGGAATCATTCTTGGTGTGTGAGACCCTGTTGGTAGGTGTTTGGATCAGTCCTCCCAGAAATTTAAGTGTGAAGTAGAACCAGGAGGCCTTGGGTGGGTAGCGGTGATGTGGTTTCCTGCCTCCAAGGAGGGAGATCCTCGAGGTAATCCTCTTCCTCTGGCTGTCTCCGCAGGCATGGCCCTTGTCTTTCTTGTTGGGTTGTTGGGGTGGGGGTGAGATGAAGATAGGGCGCCTGGTGGCGTGATTTGAGGTATCCGTGTCCTGCAGGTGCCAGGAACTGCTGACAGAGGGCGGATTTTGCAATGCCCGGTGGTACCCGGATGAAGGAGTGGGGGAAGTCCCGCCCACTTGTGGCTGGTCGACTCTGCACATGCGCACTGCTATTCTCCTTCCCAGCGGCCATTTGCTTCGTACAAGTGCAGTGCTTTCTGTTTGTGAAGCTGTGTAGCTTGCATCCTACTCTCTGTATTCTTTCTCACTGACGGAGGCTGAATTGATTGATCCTCAGATTAGTCTCCTTAGGAATTTACGTTTGAGTGTGAGGGCTCAGCCAGCCGGCTTTGGGGCTAGTAGGGATGGCGTGGTTCCTAGCCCCTGAGGAAAAAGTCCTCACGATCATCCTTTTCATAGGGGTTGGGGTTGTCATGGAGGCACTAGGAACTGCTGACAGAAGGAATATTTAAGAATCTTCAGGGGGCCTAGGCAAGGGGTGGGGAAGCAGTGTGCATGCCTCGCACTGCTGCATCTTCACCCTCAGGTGTGGAGTAGTGCAGTGACTTCTGGGTGTTGAGCTGTGTGGGGTCTTGTCTGTCTGGATTCTTTTCTTGCTGCTTGAGACTCAATTGGTGGGTCGGCAGATCAGTAACTGTGAGGAGGGAACCAGTAAATTTTGGGGGAGGGTCAGGGCAGGGTGTTTCCTAGCCCCTGAGGAGGACAGTCTTCGAGGTGGTCTTCTTATGGACGTCGCAGCCACCATGGCCCTTGATGTGGTGGCAGAGCAGGACAAGGGAGGAGGGTGAGCTGGGGACAGATGAGGGTCAGATGAAGATGGAGTTGTCTTGGCATTATTTGAGGTATTGGAGTTCTGGAGGCACAAGGAACTGCCAACAGGGCACAGACTCGGGAGTTCTCAGAGTCTGAGGGGCCCTGGGTAAGTGGCAAGTCCAGTGGTAAAGAAACTCCCTAGAAAGGGGGATTGTTGTGTGGTTGCCTCCCTGAGACTTGGAGTGTACCAAACAGGACCAAGAGAGGAGAGTGCCACGTGCAGTCTTTATTGCAGGCACTCAACTCTGCGATTCTAGTGCAAAAATAATTGGAGACAGTCTATCAACAGTGAATGTGGTTAAGTATCCCAGTAAAACTTTATTGGAGGTGTGGAAAGAAAGGGCTTAGTAAATCAGAGTGTTCGAACAATAGTAGGTACTCAGTTCTTCATTCTCTGGTGGTATTTTCTTTTTTCTTTATTAAGGTGGTATTTTCTTAAATGTCTCCATGATGGTGAATCAAGTTGTGAAACCAGATCCCTTTCAAAATATATTCTTGTCTTAATCACGTGCCTTACTTAATTTCTCCGTCAGCCTGGCCGTGATGTGAGCAGTTGCCTTTGCAAGCTGCCAGATTTGGTGTGAGTGGAGAGCATGCACAATTAAATTACCATTAGACTAATTTTAAAAATATTCTCAGTGTTGAGAAAAAAAGCACATGTCTCCATTTGGCCACAGAAGTGGTTAAATGTAACTGTCCTCTCAAGTGTATTTTCCAAATCCCAGTATTTTGTTTTCAGTGTGGAATATGAGTTGGCAAGTAAGATCAACATTCAGACCTAGAGCAAGACGAGATGATGAAAAATCTTCGCAGCTGGTTGGGCCTGTGGTTGTAAGTACTTGAACTTTTGTTTTTTATTAGTACAAATTTATTTTTGTGGAAATGTTGAACTAGTATAGATATACTGATAAGGGTTTTCCATGCTAAGGAGCATTTCTCCAGGAGCATTACATTATTTTTTGGATGGATGCGGTTATGTTCCTGGGAAATATACCTGATGACTTTCTTTTCATGCTTATAAACAACCGATTGCACATACCCATCCCAACATAGATGAAAATGGCTTCCAAAGCCTTTGAGGATGACGCTTTTGGAGTAGCCTCTGTGGGAAGAGTAATTTTATTAAGAATAAGTATATTGAATAGTATTGGAGAAATGTCTTTAGATTTTTGTTGTTGGTGGTGCCATTAAACCATTTTAGAAATTCCTTTTCTGTGTGACCTCTTCACTAGCTGTGGAGAGTCTGTTCTGCCAGTCTTCAGGTCTTTTTTCTGGGTTATTTACACTTATGTGATTATTATCTAGGTGTATATATGGGATGAAGTGAGCTTAGAATCCTCCTACCCTGTCATCTTCCATTGTATTCTAGGTATTTATATTATTGATGTGTATTAACGACACAACTTTTTATCTGTTTACATACATATACGCATACCCCTAGGCCCAGCGGCCTCGTGCTGAGCAACCTCAAGGGGAGGAGCCACTGACTGAGCGTAAGGATATTCTACCTGATCAAGAGAAAAAAAGAGCATCTGTGGTTCAAGGTGAAGGGAAAGGGAAGGAGAATACCCTCTTGGGGGGGGGGAGTGCATGTGCATTTCGCCCATCGTGATAGACTTGTGACAGAAGGGAAGACAACAATAGAAAGGAATCTCAAACATTGCCTGGAAATCGGCTGGAAAAGTGAAGAGGATATAGTTTGCAACCTAGGGCGGTTTCTCAGTATAGTAAGCTTCCCCCATTTTATAAATGAGAAAATGAAGGCTCAAGGATTGTGTTTATCAAAGAGCCATTAGACTACTGAAAACAAAATTTGTGTTTTTTTAAAGTGGTTCTTACAAAAAGTTTACATTTTTCTATGGTTAGAGAAACCAAAAGAGGGTCCCCTGGGTGGCTCAGTTGGTTAAGCATCTTTCGGCTCAGGTCATGATCTCAGGGTCCTGGGATGGAGCCCCGCATCGGACGCTCTGCTCAGCGGGGAGTCTGCTTCTCCCTTTCCCCCCTGCTCGTGCTCTCTCTCTCTCTTTCACACTTGATCACTCTCTCAGATAAATAAAATCTAAAAGAAAAACCAAAAGGTTAATTATCCTGAAATTAATATGAGAAATTATTTCTCTCAGACACATAGTATTCCCAGTATATGGTATTTTTTTTTTTTAAGATTTTATTTATTTTGAAAGAGAGAATGAGGGAGAGAAAGCACACGAGAGGGGGAAGGGTCAGAGGGAGAAGCAGACTCCCTGCCGAGCAGGGAGCCCGATGCGGGACTTGATCCAGGGACTCCAGGATCATGACCTGAGCCCAAGACAGTCGCTTAACCAAGTGAGCCACCCAGGCGCCCCCCAGTATATAGTATTTTGAAGCAAGATCTTTACATAATTCAGGCCACTGTTAAAGGTTTCTAGAAAATGACTGACCACAATGTCCATTCATTTCTTTCTACCCTGCCTTTATTCTCACCGTAAAATAGTATACTTATTGTTACTCACAAATAACTTTGCTCTTCCTTTTGGTTCTTTGTTGTGCATGGGATTCACTTACGGAACATTACACATAGGGCCTTTGGACCTAAGTATAACTTTATTTTAACAAAGTGAGATTTGTCATAGTTCTGCAAATACACTCAGCTAATTCTTCAGAAAATTACATTTTAATTGTAGTTTAATTCCTACCCATGGTGTAGACTTCAGACCTCGTAGAGTTGCTGCTCACTGCCCTTAGTACACTATGGCAAAATACTAGAATTGTACATATATTATGGTTTATCCTTAGACTGTCATTTAAAATAAAGGTTTCATAATACAGGAAAACTATGTAAAGTCCATTCATAGTTGCTACTAATGTTGCAGAAAAGCTCCTCCATACTGAACTGTACACTTAAAAATGGTTAAGATATGGGGTATTTTATGTTACACATTTTTAAACCACAATTAAAAATGAAGTAACTACTGGCTTCTGAAGTACAATGTCATATATTTTCTTTTTATTCTTTGTAGTTCCAAACCACAAAATTTACAGAAAATTTACAAGGGTAGTACAATTATACATATATTTATACAAAATTTTCGCCTGGAGTCACCGATTGTCAATATTTTTTACCACTTTGGTTTCATATCCTCTTCCCTTTCCTTTATATATATACACACACGTATTGATATGTTTACTATTACTACTGTTTAATCATTTACATAAAGTTCAACTATTATGATCCTTTACCCAAAGTACTTAAGTATGTGTATATCCTCAGAACAATGAAAGTCATTATCTGGGCTAACCACTGGACAGAAACTTGACGGCGGAAAACCTTTGATATACAGTGTAAATCAATTTCCCCAGTTGTCCTGATAATTTTCTTTCGTATAATTGTTTTGGATCCAGAGTCCAGTTTAGGATCATGCATTTGCACTTAGTTTTTTTTAAAGATTCATTTATTTGAAAGAGCAAGTGAGAGCGGGGCAGGGGCAGAGGGAAAGAATCTCAGTCACACTCCCTACTGAGCCTGATGCACATGTGCATGGGGCTCCATCTCCCGACCCCTGAGATCATGACCTGAGCTGAAATCAAGAGTCAGATGCTTAACTGAATGAGCCACCCAGGCGCCCCACATACAGTTTTTTTTTAATCTGGAATGGTTCTGCACATTTTTGATGACAAAGCAATTGGTGTTCAGAATCTTTATCAATTTTGGGTTTTAAGACTTTTCTTTCCCCTCAACGTTTATTGACGTCTGCTCTTGCCACATCACGTGCTAAGTATGAGAGACATGCTTTCAGCCTTGAACTCACAATCTAGTCAGAGACTCAAGTCACTGGCAAGTATAATGACAAGTACAGTGTAGATAAGTACAAAGGGGACACCTGAGTTGTCTGAGGGCAGTTTTGAAAAAGGAAGAGGGTAATAAAACCCTGGTTTACTAGTTTCTGGTAACGGACCCCTGATATAATGCTCTTGTAATTCTTACCACATTTACTACCACACTAGCCTAAGGCCTTTATTTCATAACACTGAGGAAATGAATATTGTTTCCTTTATTCATATCTCATGTTTTACCTCTTAAATTAATCACCTTTTTATTTTCAAGGGCCTGCCCCGGAACCTAATCAAAAGGAACTGGCTGGTGAAAAGACTGGGTGTGAGCGTGGAGATGGTCCTGCTGTCAAAGGGAGGGGACTTGCAAATCTAGAGCCCCTTAAGATGCCCGAGGCAGGTATGTGATCCATTAAGCATGCAAATTATAGCGCGTCTGTTTTCAGCAATGTTATATATTTAGTAACAGAGGTAACTTTGTTGTTAATTCAATAACCGAGTTCACATATAAAAATTATTTGAAATGTAGTTCAGATCCCGAATGGCTGACTTACAGACTATTAGGCATAGGTTGGGTCAAAGCCATATAAATTACAAAATAGGAAAACAATTTCTTTTAAATATAAGTTCTTTAGCCAAGAGCTGATAATTTCAGATACTTTTAGAGAGATCTCCTTTTTAAAAAATTTTTTAAAGACTTTTATTTGACAGACTCTGAGAGAGGGAACACAAGCAGGGGGAGAGGGAGAAACAGGCTGGTGGGCTCTCACGACCCTGAGATCATGACCCTGAAATCACAGCCTGAGCCCAAACTGAGAGTTGGATGATTAACTGTGCCACCCAGGTGTGCCCCAAGGAGAGTTGTTTTTTTTTTTTCTTGAGAAAGAGCACCAGGCACAGGCACTAGCAGGGGGGAGGGGCAAAGGGAGAGAGAGAAGCAGACTCCCCGCTGAGCAGGGAGCTTAACATGGGACATGGGGCTCCATCCCAGGACCCTGGGATCATGATCCGAAAGCAGATGCTTAACCGACTGAGCCACCCAGGTGCCCCCAAAGAGAGATTCTTAATAAAAGACTGGTATGAATCATTGGGAAAAAGAAAAATAATCCAACTAACAGATAAATCCAAGAGATTGCTCTTTTAGAAAATATTTATGAATAGAGGATCCACTAGTTTACATAATTTTGAAGAAAATGGACAAAAGCCCAAGTATACGCAGTAAAGAATATGAAGAAGACAGTAACAGATATTGAATATATATTTGGCTTTCCAGTTTCTTCCTTTTTCTCCCCCCATCCTGCCCCCCTTTTTTTGGCCAGCCTGAGAAATGGTACTGTTTCCTTCACGATTTGACGTTACCTTGATGGTACATGACTTAAAACTGGCGTGACCATATAATGTGTGCAGACGGGCACACACTTAAGCGTATAAAGAGGCACTGTTCATAATTACGGCAGGCATATGGGTGAAAACAGGGACAGATGGTCACCCTACTTCAAACAACCACATAAGGGCTAAACTAGCTTAAAGTACCGTTCTGCACTTTCCACAATACAGTCAAAACAAATGCAATACTAGCCTTTCTATTTATTTCACTTAAGCAATTACAAGCACGCCATTACTGTTTTAGATAATCTTATATTCTGAAGGTTTTCTCAAATAAAAACATTTAGTTGGTAACTTTTTAAAAGCTGCTTTTGTTTCTTAGGTTTCTTGTTGGTTGGTTGGATTCTTATTAACAGTATAAGAAATTTTTGCTTTCTATTCAAAACTACCTGAGTAAATGCATCGGGTTTAATCTTTTCTGAACTTGAACCGTTCCTTTCTTTGTGGTATTAGAAAGTGTCATTTCTATGCCTTTTAGTGTTGTCTGAATAAAGTTCTGCAAAGTAATGTTACGTTTCTCTTACAGGTGAATGGAAACCGCAGATTTAAACGAAGACAGGCTGAAGCCACGTGGGCACTTCTTGTGTTGAAAAGTGGCTAAAATTCTCTCAGTAAAGTTTTGTTCTTGTGTTGAAAAGTGGTTAAAATTTTCTCAATAAAGTTTTGCAGTTTTGTCCAAAGAAGTCTTGCACACCTTTTGTGAAATTTATTCCTAGGAATTTGAGGTTCTTGAAAATAGTACTTTTTTTTGTAATTTTATATATATATATTTTTTGTAAGATCAACAGTGAGTTTTTTTTAAAGATTTTATTTATTTGACAGAGAGAGACCCAGCGAGAGAGGGAACACAAGCAGGGGGAGTGGGACAGGGAGAAAGGCTTCCCGCAGAGCAGGGAGCCCGACGCCGGGCTCAATCCCAGGACCCTGGGACCATGACCTGAGCCGAAGACAGACGCTTAACGACTGAACCACCCAGGTGCCCCAGAAATTTTGTATTTTTAAAGTTTAATTTTTAAATTTCAGTACAGCTAACCTACAATGTTACATGGGTTTCAGTGTATAATTTCGTGATTCGACACTGTGGAAAACAGTATGGAGGTTCCTAAAAAAATAAAAAATAGAATTACCTTATGATCCAGTAATTCTACTGGGTATTTGCCCAAAGAAAAGACATAATTTTTGTATATTGCTTTTTTTGTCAAGCAACCTTGCTAAATATTAATACCAAAAGTTTATCTTCAGATCCTTTACAATTATCAAAATATATAATCCTATCATCTTTGAGTAATAAGTTTTTCCCTGCCATCTTACCTTATTTTACTTATTTAATTTTTGTTCCTGCCATTTTATTTTTTTATTTCTTTGTTAAAGATTTTTTATTTATTTGACAGAGAAACAGCGAGAGAGGAAACACAAGCAGGGGAAGTGGGAGAGGGAGAAGCAAGCTTCCCGCAGAGCAGGGAGCCAGCTGTGGGGCTCAATCCCAGGACATTGGGATTATGATCCGAGCTGAAGGCAGACGCTAAACGACTGAGCCACCCAGGCGCCCCTGTTCCTGCCATTTTAAATATTACATCTTTTATTTCCTTCTTTTATGGCATTAGGCAGACCCACCCAGTTTAGTGTTGAATAGGACTGGTGACTGGGGACATCCTTGTGTTCTCCAGGATTAGAAATGGAAAATTTTCAACATTTTACCATGATGTTCACTGTACATTTTTTGTAGATACTTTATCAGAGTAAAGTCATTCTAGTCGATTTCTAATTTGCTGGCAGTATTCATCTTGAATATATGTTGAATGTTAGCAAACACATAGGGCATTTATTGGGATGATCCTAAGATTATTTCCCTCTCTTAATGTGAATTGCATTGGCAAGTTTCTGTGTTTAAGCCAACTTTGCATTCCTAGGGCAAAGAACTTGATCATGAGTGATCTATGTCCTGGTGATTTGTTCAGGATTTTAATGTATGTGCTCATGAGTGACACTAGACTGGCTTTTTAATTTTTATATACTCTGTTGGACTTTGGTATCAAGGTTATGCTGGTTTCATAAAATGAATTGGGATGTAGAATGTGTTTTTCTATTTTCTGGAACTCTAATGCTGAGTCAGGTAGGGCTAGGCTTTATATTCCACTGTTTCTGGATTGCTCGTCTATTTTTAAGCTGGACCCTACATAAACAGCAGTGATTGAAGGGACAGGTCCAGGTTCCCATCTCTCGAAACTTCATGAGGTTCCCAGATACCCTGCAGGATAATCTGTAATGATTCTTTTTCACTCTGAAAGCTACCTGCTCCTGTTTCTAGACCGATACTAATCTATATCCAGAAAGTTAAAATTCTTGGCTTTTTAACTTTCCTGGATAATTTTGATCTGTGCTGTAGGATCGTGTATGGCTGACCAACCCAGGGCCGTGTACAGTTACAACAACTGCATTTACTGAGATCTTTAATAACAGGAATAACAACTCACATTTTTTTTTAAAGATTTTATTTATTTATTTGAGAGAGAGACAGCATGAGAGGGGGGAGGGTCAGGAGGGTCAGAGGGAGAAGCAGGCTCCCTGCCGAGCAGGGAGCCCGATGCGGGACTCGATTCAGGGACTCCAGGATCATGATCTGAGCCAAAGGCAGTCGCTTAACCAACTGAGCCACCCAGGCACCCAACAACTCACATTTTTAAAAAAGATATTATTTTTTGATAGACACAGCGAGAGCAGGAACACAAGCAGGGGGAGTGGGAGAGAGAGAAGCAGGCTTCCCCACGGGGCAGGGAGCCCGATGCGGGGCTCAATCCCAGGACCCTGGGACCATGACCTGAGCCGAAGGAAGACGCTTAACGCCTGAACCACCCAGGCGCATATTTATAAGGTGTGTATCATCTGTTAGTCACTTCTCTGTACTAGGTTCTGTACGTTTATGATGTCATCAAATCCTTAACAAAGAAGGGAAGTCAGAATTGTCCCAGAATTGACCATCTCTGCCTTCAGTAAGAAGCAGATTTGGGGATTGAAGTTCTAAATTCAAAGCCTTCGATCTTTTCTCAGTAAAAGCTTCTGAAAGTGAATGAGGAAGAATCTGATGACCTATATGATGATTTTAGTTACAATCTGATGTTTATATAAATATTTTTTAAAATATTTTTTAATTTTTTAAAAAGATTTTATTTATTTGACAGACACCGAGAGAGGGAGCACAAGCAGGGGGAGTGGGAGAGGGAGAAGCAGGCTTCCCGCCGAGCAGGGAGCCCAACGCGAGGCTCGATCCCAGGATCCTGGGATCACGACCTGAGCCGAAGGCAGATGCCTAACCGACTGGGCCACCCAGGCACCCCTAAAGATTTTATTATTTGAGGGCGCCTGGGTGGCTCAGATGGTTGGGCATCTGCCTTCGGCTCAGGTCATGATCCCAGGGTCCTGGGATCGAGTCCCGCATTGGGCTCCCTGCTCCTTGGAAGCCTGCTTCTCCCTCTGCTTCTCTCTCTCTATCTCTCATGAATAAATAAAATCTTAAAAAAAAAAAGATTTTATTATTCGACAGTGCACAAGCAGGGGGAGTGGCAGAGGGAGAGGGAGAAGCAGGCTCCCCGCTGAGCAGGGAGCCCGATGAGGGGCTCGATCCCAGAACCCCGGGATCATGACCTGAGCTGAAGGCAGATGCTTAACTGACTGAGCCATTTATGTGAATATTACGTGTATATATATCATTTGACTTAAAAGGCTTTGTTCTCATCTTGAAGAGGTATCCTAATATGTGCCAAACAGACCTCATGTGGTGCCCCAGATGAAGTCATCAGTAAAAAAAAAAAATTTAAAAATCACATGATTATGTTGTGCTACAGAAAAATATAACTAGAGTACTAAGGCCATTTGAGACCGTTGTTTATGGGGAGACCGAGGAAAGAACTTGTGCTGCAAGCACAGTGGTAAAATGCTGCACTTCCTGCAAACATATCTTTTAAAATTATTCAGAGATGGGAGGGAGCAGCCACAAATCTCTTCTCCAACAAAATCTTTCATTTGCCTAATAGACCTCCCTTAGAATCCTCACCTGCCTGATTGCAACCTTCTACCCCTATTCCTATACACAATGACAGCAAGTTTCATCTCTGAGACTCCCATTTGTATCTTTACCCCCCATAAAACAGTTAAAAAAAAAAAGATTTTATTTATTTGGACAGAGAGCGAGAGAGGGAACACAAGCAGGGGGGGTGGGAGAGGGAGAAGCAGGTTCCCTGCTGAGCAGGGAGCCTGATGCGGGGCTCGATCCCAGGACCCTGGGATCATGACCTGAGCTGCAGGCAGACGCCCAACAACTGAGCCACCCAGGTGCACCCCCATAAAACAGTTCTGAAAAGAAACCTAAAACAGTTGTGAAAGAATACCCTACTTAGAATCTACCCTGCTTAGGGAATGGCAGGGTATTACAGAAAGCCATGATTAATTCTCCCTCTTACAGAGGTTTAATGTTTCCTGACCCCAAAGGACTGAAAATCCAAGGTTCAAATACAAAGGGACTAAATGTAGGGGATCCCCATTTGCCACAAAATAGGTGAGCGGTCACCCGGTTGTAAAGCTGGCTGAAAAAATTAGGGCCTCCGAAGAAGAAAAGGAACCAAGGGGACTGGCTGAGGCAAAATAACTTGGATCCTACCTCCTTTGTCTCCTTATGGGCTATGCCATGAACTAGGCATGGGTTTCGGTCCTGGCTCTGACACTGTGATGGTACGAAAAGCATTTACATCCTTTGGACATCTAGGTCTGTTTCCTCATTTTTTAAAAAGATTCTATTTATTTGAGGAGAAAGAGAGCATGAGCTGGGGGAGAGGCAGATGGAGAGGGAAAGCAGACTCCTCGCTGAGTGGATATCCCGATGCGGGGCTCGATCCCAGGAACTGAGCCAAAGGCAGACGCTTAACCGACTGAGCTACCCAGGGGCCCCGTTTCTCTTCATTTCTAAAAGAGGAATTACAACGATTGCTGTGATGAATAAGAGAACATACTGGTACATATAGTGCTTGCTCTGGGGACTATCACACTGGTGGGCCAGACAGATGTAAACCAAAAAGCAGTTGAAGTGCAGAAGAGAAACACAGGGAAGGAACCCAGGAAAAAACAGTGAGTGGGGTGGCCAGGAAGCAGGAGGAAACCAGGAGAGGAGACTCACTGTAGGCGTGAAAGAGGCCACCTGGATTCCCATGTCCATTGGTCACTGGGTTTGCATATGTGATCCTGCTGATAGGAAGCTGGGTGACATCTACCTTAATACTTAACACCAAAATAAGCAGATTGGTCTCACACTTAAAAACTAAGATAATCAGGGGGCGCCTGGGTGGCTCAGTTGGTTAAGCGACTGCCTTCAGCTCAGGTCATGATCCTGGAGTCCCGGGATCGAGTCCCACATCGGGCTCCCTGCTCGGCAGGGAGTCTGCTTCTCCCTCTGACCCTCCCCCCTCTCATGCTCTCTATCTCATTCTCTCTTAAATAAATAAATAAAATCTTAAAAAAAAAAAAAAACTAAGATAATCAGACTGGCACTGTTGTGTTGATCCAAAAGATATTTTTTGAGAGTCTGGTCTGGTCATCTACCCTTTTGAATATGGGAAGATTTTAGTGAATGAGCCGATGCAGCCCCCAGATGAGGGCTGATCTGATCAAGTATCAGTGACAAAAGACTGTGAAGAGAAAAACAGACATTTATTTAATGTAATAAGTTTTTTTTTTTTAAGATTTTATTTATTTGACAGACAGCGAGAGAGGGAACACAAGCAGGGGGAGTGGGAGAGGGAGAAGCAGGCTTCCCGCGGAGCAGGGAGCCTGATGTGGGGCTCAATCCCAGGACCCTGGGATCATGACCTGAGCCAAAGGCAGACGCTTAACGACTGAGCCACCCAGGCGCCCTCTCTGTAAGATTTTATTTATTTATTAGAGAGAGAGTGTGTGTGTGTGCTTGCTTGCGTGCACAGAAGTGCACAAGGGGGGTAAGGGGTAAAGGGAGAGGAAGAAACCAACTTCCCCCTGAGCAGGGAGCGCAATGCGGGACTCCATCCCAGGACCCTGAGATCATGACCTGAGCCGAAGGCAGACGCTTAGCGGTCCGAGCCACCCAGGCGCCCCTAAGACAACTTTATTTTAAATTTAAAGTTTTCATAATTTTTTTAAAGTAGGCTCCATGCCCAATTTGGGCTTGAACTCACAACCCTGAGATGGAGAGTCACATGCTCTACCAATTGAGCCAGCCAGGTGCCCCCTCATAATGTTTTTTTTAAAAATCATATCTCATTGAATCTCAGATGCTATAGATTGTGTGTCACACTACTAGTTTATTTTTTAATTTAAATGCAATTAGCCCACATAGAGTACATCATTAGTTTCAGATGTAGTCACACTATTATTCTAGGTAACACTTAAGAAAGAAAGGATGCTGCTAATTAAACTATGACCCAATGCCTTCTCATCTCAGTGGCTGACTGCTTCTCCCTCTCCCCCCTGCTCGCTCACTCTCTCTCAAATAAATAAATAAAATCTTTTTTAAAAAATGATTTGAACTTATAGAAAATTTGAGCTGACTGTATTAGTCCAAATGGCGTCCTGGCCCTTCAGCTTCTCCCAGCTGCCCTGAACATTCTTCCTGGGGTCCTGTGCACAGGGGCTCACTCCCCATGGTGCCCACCCTGAGGGCGCTCTGGATGTCTTCTTCAAGATGGAAGCAGGAGGGGTTAGCCACCAAGTGAGCCTCTGCTCGGGGATGCCCACATAATGTCAGGTGCCTCCCTCCCGACTGCTGGAAATCTGGGAGTCCCACCGGCACCACACAAACCCTCAGGTGTCACAGTCTAGTGCAGGAGGCTCACACATATGTACAAGCACAACAAAAAGAAAGTGAAAGGCGCTGCAGTATGTAGGTTTGAGAATGGAACACTGGATCCAGATGGCCTTGGTTCCAATCCTGGCTCCAGGATTTCCCAGCTGTGTGACCTCTGGCAGGTTGCTAAACCTCTCTGTTTCTCAGGTGCCTCGATTGTAAAATGGAGAACACAATACTATCTCATTAGGTTGTTGTAAGGAGTATTATATGAGTTAATATTTGTGAAGAATTTAGAACAGGTCCTGACATATAATAAATGTACAGTAAATGCTTGCTAGTGAAAAAAATCTGGAGCATTGAATTACAAGTACAGCCCATGGAAGTTTAAGAAGGGACACGGGAAGAAGACATAATGGTCTCCTCACTGTAAAGCAAAGCTGATGCTAGCACTACCCTCCAAAGTTATTTCCTTATATCTTTTTTTAAAAGATTTTATTTATTTATTTATTTGTCAGAGAGAGTGCCCGCACAAGCAGGGGGAACCGCAGGCAGAGGGAGAAGCAGGCTCCCCGCTGAGCAAGGAGCCTGATGCGGGAATGGATCCCAGACCCTGGGATCATGACCTGAGCAGAAGGCAGATGCTTAACCAACTGAGCCACCCAGGCGCCCCTCCTTACATCTTTCTTGAAGTGTGGTCCTATGGCTAAGTCCCCATCCTTTAGCAGGAAACGTGTCCTCTCCCAGACCAGAGCCAGTCCTCTCCAAGGCTACTCATCTAGGATAGCCCTGGGAGTGATGTAGAGCCAGAAATGAGGTGAGCAAAGCCCAGCCCCATTCCTCCCACAGGGATCAGACGCTAGCCTCTTGGAGTTGCATGTCCAGGTGTGGTATAACATGAACCCCAGTCATTAATTTTATTTTGCAAATCATTAGCTATAAACGGTCATTTAGAGTGTTTTCCCCCGGTAGTTCGTTCATACCAACCTTGTGCACACAGCTATGTGCACGTGTGAGTGTTTCTTTAGCACACAATCTTACAAGTAGAATTGCTGAGTCAAAGGAGTCACTCAGGCAACAAACACCTAAAGAGTGCCTAGTAAGTGATGGACACCGCTCTAGGTGCTGGGGAGACATCAAGGAACTAAAAGTCACACGTTCGTGGGAGCTGACGTTCCAGTGGAGGAAGTTTCCAGTTTTTATCTTGACAGATGTTGCCACAATGCTGTCCAGTTACCAACACCCTCAGCCCACCCCTGGAGTGGGAGCTTTGAGGCAGGCGGATGGATTCCTTGGCCTTTGCTCTCTGCAAGATCTTCAGGGTCAGGGCTGGGGACGTCCATGTGCAGTGTGTCTGTGTCACGGGGAGACCGGGACGGAAGGGTCCACTGGGGGTGGGGGGGGTGGAGAAGGAGGGAGAGAAATGGTTCACAGGGTCTTTGCGTAGAAGCCTCCTTGATCACACCACTAGGGGGCCTACCGGAGGTAGGGAGGAACAGTCCAAGATAGAACCGTCCTCCCAGGTTCTACCCCTTCAGGAGGTAGAGATGGAACAGTCAGCTCTGGGAGATACCACTGGGTAGGGGGCGTCTATTCTGGAACAAACCATTGTGTGGGCTGGAGAGGCGCTAAGGGCTGCTACCACCCCCGTGCAAGGGGATTGCACACAAGCCCCCGATGGAGGCAGGAGTGGCACTGCCTTGACCGTCCGCAGCCCCCGCTCATTCTCCCGGTTCCCATCCAAGTCCCAGGTAAGCTCCCATTATAGCACCGAGAACGCCACCTTTCCCAAGCTGCCGTCGCAGCTTCTTCGGCCCCGCCCTTCTTGGTTCTTTGACTTTCAATCGGTGGCTTGCTCGTGCAGGGCCTAGCGATTGGATCCCCGGAGAAGGGAGCGGGCCCCGAGGCTCGTTTTGGGATCTGATTGGTCAACGCGGGCTTTCCCCAATCCCAGGCTTATCCCGTGCGCGGAAGGGACGTCAGCTTCGCCCCCGTCGCGCGCCGAGCCCCAATCGGCCGCTGGTTGGGCGCACGCGCGGTGGTTGCTTGGCAGGAGTTCGAGGCGTGCGGCGTTGGGGCTTTCGTGATGGTGAGCAAGTTCGAATCCCGTGTCCGTGCCTCAGTGTGTTAACTTGTCAAAGGGGCTGAAGGTGGTACTCCTGAAGCAAAATTCAGAGATCACTGGCACGTAGCCATGCTCCCCCTCTTAGTGCAGCGGTGTTGATGGCTGACCTCGTGTGTTCCCCGTTCATCCTGAACTCAGTCACAAGCCCAGCCCCGTCCCCTCGCAGTCATTCTTGCAGTGCTTCCATTCTTCTCTCCACTGCTGAAATTGCATCATCGGAAAAGTCACTTTATTAAGCAGAAATCCTGCCTGGTGGACCGCCCCTGACCCCAGGACCACAGAGCAGGGCTCCTTGGAGGAGCCGGGTCCCCCAGCAATTGGTGCTTGGAATTGGATATTTCGCCGTGTGGGTTTTCTTTTTGCTGTTAATTCCAGAAGTATGTTAAGGACCTGGAACCAGGTTATCTTGAAACCATACTGCAATCTAGTTTTATTTTTTTTTAAAGATTTTATTTATTTGTCAGAGAGCGACAGAGAGAGAGCAAGCAAGGGGAGCGGCAGGCAGAGGGAGAAGCAGGCTCCTCACTGAGCAGGGAGCCCGATGGGGGACTTGATTCCAGGACCCCGGGATCATGACCTGATCGGAAGGCTTAACCCACTGAGCCACCCAGGTGTCCCTGCAATCTAGTTTTAAAAAGCAACATTAAATTTTTTTTTTTTTTTTTTTTTTTGTGGGCAGCAAAGTTTATTGAACGATAGGGTAATGCTCCTTTAGAGAGAGGGGACCTGAGAGCATTGCTCGCCACATTAATCTTTATCTAAAGGCAACAACAAATGCTTGTGTTCACAACATTACATTTCCAACATTTCCTTTTGTGATGCATAATAAAGTGGGGGAAGCTACATAGTCAAAAAATAAAAGTAAACATGAAAGTATGGGACAAAAAAGCAAACTCTAAAAGTGAATGCAAGCATACGCAAATGAACCTAACTCTTGATCAAATTGATAACTCACGGAGACAGTATTCTTCCTGATTACTTTCTCTGGCTGTGTTAATATGGGTCATCACACAGAGGAAGGGCTCCATCTGCCCAGCCTTCAGTACACAATTTTGTTTTCTTTCTGTCAAGATTTCTGAATGCTTCCTGTTTGTTTCAATCAGGATGCTGTCATTTACCTGAAGCCCATTTCTCTAGGACAAGGGCAGACTGGAAAAATAGTCTGTTTATATCAGTTACTTGTCTGAAATTGCCTTGGAGTACAAGAGTCAGAACTCAAAGAACTTGGTAAGAAGGTGGCTGGAGCAGACTCACTCTCCTCTCAGGTACCCTCACCATTCCAGCCCCTGGAGTAGCTCCGGTCACTCTAGCTGCTGAGGGCCATAACCCCAGTGTGGTGCTTGTCATTAGGTCGTTCTTAGAATTCCACACTGATCTCTCTCATTCTATATCAGAGTGACTGCTGAAAAGCCATTATTTATGTAACTGCCTCTACTTATGACTGTCTGTCCTACGGGCTCTTACATGGCTCTAAAATCCCCACATTATACTCCTGTTGTGGTGAATGCATAGGAACGGGACTGTTTACATTGCTATTAGCAGCTGTTAATAGCTGCCCAGACAAACCCAAAAGCCAAAAACCAGCACACCCTGCTGGGATTTTGAGTGGATTGTGTTGAATCTATAGACCAGTCTGGGTAGAATTGATACCTTAACAATACTGAGTCTTCTGATCTATAAACGAGGTATACCTGGCCACTTATTTATGTCTTTAATTTTTCTCAGCCATGTTTTGTAGTTTTCTGTGTATAGGTCTTACATATCTTTTGTCAGAGTTATACCTGAGTATTTCATATTTTTGATGCTACTGTGAGTGGAACTGTTTTTTTTTTTTTTAAGATTTTTATTTATTTATTCATGAGAGACAGAGAGAGAGAGAGGCAGAGGGAGAAGCAGGCTCCCAAGGAGCAGAGAGCCCGATGTGGGACTCGATCCCAGGACCCTGGGATCATGACCTGAGCCGAAGGCAGACGCTCAACCATCTGAGCCACCCAGCGCCCCTGGAACTGTTTTCTTAATTTCATTTTCAAATTTGCTAAAATTTTGTTTAGAATTTTTCATTTCGTTAGCATTTTTATAGCTTCTATTGTATTTTCTACATGGATGATCATATAGGTGATCATAAGAACTTTTTGTTTTCCATTGTGGATGTTTTATTTCTTTGTCTTACCTGACTGCAGTGGCTATGACTTCTAGTACAGTATTGAATAGAAGTGGTGAGAGTGGAAATCCCTGTCCTGTTTCTAATGTCAGGGAGAAAACATTCAGTCTTTCACCATTAAGTATGATGTTAGCTGTGATTTTCCATAGATGCCTATTATCAGGTTGAGGAATGTTTATTCTATTCCTTGTTTGCTGAGAGGTTTTATCAGAAATCAGTGTTGAAGTTTTTAAAATGCTTTTGTCTACCTCTGTTGAAATGATCATATCATTTTTTTTTTCTTTTCATTTGTTAGCATGGTGAAATAACATTGGTTTTCAAATGTTAAACCAGCCCTGCATCCCTGGATTAAACCCTAGCTCCCATGATGTGTTATCCTTTTAATACATTGTTGTATTTGATTTGCTAAAATTTTGTTTAAAAATTTGTGTCTATAATTACAAAAACATTGGTCTGTAGTTTTCTAATGTCTTGGTCTGATTTTTGTATCAGGGTATAATGCCAGCCTCATAGAATGAGTCTGGAAGTATTTTCTCCTCTTCTGTTTTTTTTTTTTAATTTATTTATTTGACAGAGAGGTAGAGAGCACAAGTAGGCAGAGCGGCAGGCAGAGGGAAAGGGAGAAGCAGGCTTCCCGCTGAGCGGGGAGCCCGATGCGGGGCTCAATCCCAGGACCCTGGGATCATGACTTGAGCCGAAGGCAGACGCTTAACCGACTGAGCCACCCAGGCGCCCCTTCTCTTCTTCTGTTTTAAAGAATTTGCATAGAACTGGTATTTTTTTCCTTCTTAAGTATGTGGTAGAATTCTCCAGTGAAGCCATCTAGTTATTTCTTTTTTAAAAATTTTATTATTTTTGGGTGCCTGGGTGGCTCAGTCGTTAAGTGCCTGCCTTTGGCTCAGGTCATGATCCCAGGGTCCTGGGATTGAGCCCCGCATCAGGCTCCCTGCTCATTGGGAAGCCTGCTTCTCCCTCTCCCACTCCCCCTGCTTGTGTTCCCTCTCTCGCTGTCTCTCTCTCTGTCAAATAAATAAATACATGAAATCTTTAAAAAAATAAAGATTTTATTATTTTTAAGTCATCTCTTACACCCAACATGGAGCTTGAACTCATGACCCTGAGATCAAGAGTCACATGCTCTTCCAACTGAGCCAGCCAGGCGCCCCCCTCCCCTTAAGTATTTGGTAGAATTTGCCAGTGAAGCTATCTAGTTATCTTTTTTTTTTAATATTTTATTTATTCGTCAGAGAGAGAGAGAGCGAGAGAGCGCACAAGCAGGGGGAGTGGTAGGCAGAGGGAGAAGCAGGCTTCCCGCAAAGCGGGGAGCCCAATGCGGGGCTCGATCTCAGGACTCTGGGATCATGACCTGAGCTGAAGGCAGACGCTTAACCGACTGAGCCACCCAGGCGTCCCGCTATCTAGTTATCTATTTCTTTTTGAGTGAGCTTGGATAATTTTTTCTTTTGATGAAATTGTCCATTTCATCGAAATTGTCAGATTTATTGGTATAAAGTTAATATTTCCTTAATTATCCTTCTAATACCTGTAGGACCAGTAGTGACATCACGTCTCTCATTCCTGATGGTGATCATTTGTGCTGTTCTACCTGGTAATTCATTGTTGACTCTTGCCTCCTGGTTGACTTGCCCCAAAGAAGAGGCTCCACGGCCAGTCTTGTAAACTTGCCTGAGGATTTGCTCCATAGTCATGCTGATCATCTGTCTCTCTCTGATCCTCTTGGTACTTGAGAGTGTGAATGGAACTACCTACTGTTCTTATGCTTCCTAAAATTCTAAACTCCTTTGTCCTTTCATCCCAGCTAGAGTATGGGCTCTCTTAAAGCAAGAAAAAGGGTTGGTACCCCCTCTTTTTTTACATCCCTCTGGGTGCAGTGTGATGCAGAGCTGGGTACACAGTAAGTACACAGTGCATAAGTGAGGACTGATCGTCCCCGCCTATAATAGACATTTGGGGTTTTTTTTTTGACATGACTCCATTAATGTCCAAGTTGAAGCTTTTCCCCTCCATAAAAAGCTTCCTGTTTCACAGCAGTTGCAATTGCTTATGAAGACTATTTTGAAGTGTGGGTTGATTTAACTTAAGTCATCATGGTTGCTGAGTGAGAATCACAAAGTTAAGGAGAATTTCAGAGATGACAATATTTTACTTTGAGGGGGTTGGATACAGGGTACAAGACAGAGAACCAGACTTTGCCGCTTTATGTAAGCCTGGTTGAGGAAGTCAAAACTTCAGCTCTCCTCCTGACTCTTTGAGCTGGGCATTGGATTGTGTCCTAATGTTCAGAGATACCCAGTTTCTGAGAAAAGGAGTCTTTTTGAGGTGAGGAGAGGAGACCTGTGTGACATCTGCTCTTGGATTCAGTCAGGGACCCTCTGATGAATCCCCAGGCTGGGGGCTGGGCTGCTGTTAGGAAGCGCGCAGCAAAGCAGGAACTTCTGGTTCCAGTTGGTTCTTGCCAAAAGCCTCAAGACATTTGAAGGAGGTGAGATCTGGCGCGCAAAAGAAAAGAGCTTTTGTGCAGCTCAGAGCATGGCACTGAACAAATTGCAGAATAGGCAGCCCCAGAGGAAGGTGCTGCTATCCCAGTGACATCCTGAGAGGCTGGATCCACCTGCAACAGGCCAGGCACCCATTTGGTACAGTTGCGGGGAAGAAAAGATGCATCTGTCATGCTCTCTTCCCTCCCGGAGGGATAAACCACCCCAGGCAAGCACTCTGGAGGTCACCATTTGATCATTTCCACAACCAGGGCTTTGGGAGGACAGAACTGGTTGGTGCTTTTGAGCCGGTCCTTGAAATGAGTTTCCATGCAGGGTCTCAAAAGGAATAACCAAGCGGGGCAGTATTGACTTCCCCAGGGAGAGATACTGGGCGCGCCAGGGAGCGTCAGCCTAGCTAATTCACCTGTTCATTAACCGGCTCCCTTTTATTCAGATACTCAGTGCAAGACTGTGTTAACTGCTTCTCCGGAATGCTCTTAATCCTCACAACGTCCTTTGAAGAGATGTGGGCCATTGTGACCTCTGTTTTGCACATTAGCAACCCGGGGCACACGACACGTGACCTGCTTCTGGGTCACACTACTAGTGGAGGATGGAGCCAAGGCTCCAACCTTGTCTATCCGTGTCCTGTAGCCATAGTCCTTCGTTAATAATAGTTAAGAACTAGCTCTTAATGAGCACCTGGGCTCTGTGACGTTAGCTAATTCATTTCATCCCCACAGCAACATTTTCAGGCAGGTGCCATTATTTCCCCATTTTACAGAAAGAGAAACTGAGGCGGGAAAGGTTAGGTTCCTTGCCCCAAAGTTACATAACACATAAATGGATTAGAATCCTGGCAGTCTAGTGCTGGAGCCCAAGTTCCTAAGCCACCCCCCCACCCCCGCCAATGCCTCTCAAGGGTCACATGACATGAAATGTTGGCCCAGCATCAACTGCCCACCCCGCAGCATAACCTGAGTGTTAAAACATGCCTTAGCAGAAGTGACCATGGGATTCCAACTCTGATGTGTTCTGCTGCAAATCACATTACTGGTTCATTCGCAGAGTCAGGACTATAACCCCGCCTTTCTGACTGGGGGTGGGGTGGGATAGCATGTAGAGAATAACACAAAGGCCCTATAAAAGGCCCCAGCTATTCAAAAACCTCTCTCTCTCCTATCTCCAATGAATTACTCTTTGTGTTAAAACCTCTTTCCCTAAAGATCATAACTGAGGAAGAAATACGGTGCCAGATTTATTCCCCAGCTGTCTGTGGTCAGCTTGCTGAATTGGCTTGCAGGGTGTGGAACATAGAACAGGGCAGTTTGGATGGGGTGAGGGTAATGGGGAGGTTCTGGAAGGAAGGACAGTCAGGAGGCAGTGAGCAGGGCACTGGGGACTGAGCAGGACTAGTGAAGAGGGAGAGGAAATCTGATAAAAGAGGAAAGAGGGTCCCCAGAGGAGGACAGATAAGAGGCCCCCCAATACTTAGTGTTTCCTCCATCATCTCCCCATAGCCTGACCCTGATCTTAGGAAGCCCTCATGCCCAGGATTTAGCTAAACAGCTGGGGAGGAGGGGGACATCAGTGCCACATGCCATCAAAACCCAGCTGTGGAATGAAACAACAAAACCATCTTGTTCCTTTGTGAAGGAATTTCAGGCATCATCAGCTGGTTGGCTTGGGGTTTTCGCAAGGGGAGCGGCAAGTTGGAGCTGGTCTCTGGAGTGTCCTTGGGGTCTCACAAACTCCGCAGGCAGGAAAGCTCATTCTGCTGGGTGCCCAGAAGTCTGACTGTTCTCAACACCAGAAGTGGCAACAATGTGGACTGTATTTCTGATTTTATTTGCTGCTGTCTGCAGCCGTACCTGCATCCCATACTGTTGTGGGTATGGCCTGGGTGCTGCGCATTTCAGTGGCCTTTGTCAGCAGCTGCAACATTAGGACATCGGCTTTTGCAACGTTGTAGGTCCTTGTCCACTTCATGAGTTGCTTGGGGAGGAGGGTTTCTGTCCTCAGACTGAGGGATTCCAGACCAACATGCCGTTTATAGGCGTTCATGTCCAGATGCAGAGGGAAAGGTGCCATCCCACCTGACCTCGTCTCTGTGGGGCTGCCCTTGAGACCCTAGGCCTGGGCCCCAGTGCCCCCTACCCCACCCTGAGATCTGGCTGAGCCCCACGCAAATATACAGACCACAGCTGGGAGTGGGGCCCCTCAAACTCTCCGTCTTCATATGGAACCCTTTGTAGTGGAGTTGAGAACCGTTAATCTGCCAGAACTTCAGTGGTCTCGGTACTGTCACCGTCTGAGACCACTAACTACCAGTTCCTGCTGTTTCTCAACCTCCTGGATGAAATCCGTGGACTATCTGTGGAAGCTCAATTTTAAGACCCCTGGTCTGTTTGTTACCTAGGTGATGTAGGTGAGAGAGGGCTTGTAGGTGTGCTTGGATACTGTGGTTACTCAGTGATCGCCGTAGCTCTGTTCAGTTGCCCACTGCATCCAGCTCTTCATGACCCTCTTGTAATGCCCTGATTACTGGGGATCTGCGGGCAGGGCATAGAGTAGACTGGAGGGGGAGGGGCTTGGGAACAGATTTGGTGTTCAGAAGAGAACAGCGTGAACCCACTGAACCAGCAAAAGGGGAAATTATCCCAAGCCTCAACTCAAGATTTACTTCAGTTTTATTAAGCCATAGCAGTGTCCACTAGATTTCACTCTTGCCAAGTAAATACAGATTAAATATTTTTTTTCAGTATGATAGAGTTTAGAACAATGTATTTTTAGGACATTATCTTGCATCACCATTCCTATAACTTGCATGTTTAACTTCCCTTTGGAAATCCCACAATGCTCTTTAAAAAAATATATTGTAAGCTTAAATTTTTTTTCTACCACTTGCGTTACAATTGACATTCCTTACATGGCACACACTTAAAAGTGTAGGTGATTTTTTAAAAGATTTTATTTATTTATTTTTTTTGAGAGAGAGAGAGAGCGCACGTGCACAGAGGGAGAGAGAGGGAGAAGCAGGCTCCCTGCTGAGCAGGGAGCCCGATGTGGGCTCAATGTGGGGCTCGATCCCAGGACTCTGGGACCATGACCTGAGCAGAAGGCAGCTGCTTAACCGACTGAGCCACCCAGGCGCCCCTAAAGTGTAGGTGATTTGATGAGTTTTGGCATATGCATATACCTGTGAAACCATCTCCACGATCAAGATAGTGAACGTATGCATCACCCCGAACAGTTTCCTCATGTCCCTTTGGAACTCCTCCCTCCCAGCCTTTCCTCCTACTGTCCCATCCCCATGCAACTGCTGTCTGCTCTCTGTTTGTATTTCCTAGAATTTTATATAAATGGGATCATACTGTATATATCCTTCCTCGTCTGGCTTCATTCACTCAGCATGATTATTTTTAGATTTATCCATGTTGTTGCTGTGATGTGCTAATTCCATAGCCCTCTCTAGCAAGTCTTAAGTTTCCAATTTTAACACTCTTCATTCCTTTGGCTAAAGGCTCTGATGACATTTATAATACGCACACCCTTGGAAAAGGTAAAATTTAGACATTATCAACCATCCAGGTGAAGATCTTGTCAGAACTTTTTTTTGCAGAAGTGGTTTTGTTAGAAGTGTGATAGCGGTAAGGTGAAAAGAATAAGGCTTCTAGGCATATGAGAAGTGTCCCTGAGGGAAACCAATAAAGCAGGGAAAGGAGGCTTACTCCTGAAAACAAATGTTTCCTTGCAGCCTCCCAATGTTGTGTGTATCTGCGAAGCACAATAAAGTAACGTGCAATAAAACAAGGTGTGCCCAGGGGTGCCTGGGTGGCTCAGTTGGTTAGGCGTCTGCTTTCAGCTCGGGTCATGATCCCGGAGTCCTGGGGTCGAGCCCCGCATCGGGCTCCCTGCTCAGCGTGGAGTCTGCTTCTCCCTCTCCCTCTGCCCCTCCCCCTGCTCTCTCTCTCTCAAATAAATAAATAAATAAATAAATAAAATCTTAAAAAAACAAACAAATAAAAAAACAGGGTGTGCCTGTAGAGGGCTGGCCCTGTGGCTTTTCTCAGCTTACTTTAACTTGCCTGTCAGAGAACTTTTCCACAGGCACTCGCCTTCATTTGGTAAATAACTTGACCAGCCTCACCAGATCCCCTAGCTTTATAATGCATCTTTTGTATAAATATATATCGATAAATACACTTGCTGACTCCTGTATGCATTTCATGTAAGGTCTCTTTTGAAAGCACAGATTTCAGTTTTCTAGACTATAAAATATGGATGTTTCTTTACTTTCTAAATTAGGTACTTTAGGGTGCCTGGGTGGCTCAGTCGGTTAAGCGACTGCCTTTGGCTCAGGTCATGATCCTGGGGTCCTGGGATTGAGTCCTGCATCAGGCTCCCCCTGCTCAGCGGGGAGTCTGCTTCTCCCTCTCCCTCTGCCTGCCGCTCCCCCTGCTTGTACGCATGCTCTTCTCTCTGTCAGATAAATAAAATCTTTAAAAAAAATAAATTAGGTACTTTAGTTAGAATGTTAAGGTATCCATTTTGTAGAACCATAACTACCTTGAAAAACTGTTGTATAACTATTTTCAAGAGCTCTGACTGTAATCCTGAAGAAGTTTCTAACCATTATGAGAGGAGAGGAGCTGATCACTGCTATAAACATGAATTCATGCATCCTAGTGGCCACTTTACCCCTGAGAGGCCAGTTACAAAAGATGTGAAGCAACCCCTGAGTCCCACAGGTGTATGGGGGTGAGGGTGGGTAACAAATACCATAAAAGAGCAACAACAACAAACCTCGATGACAGCATTAGGAATAGTCATTTTTATTTTATTTTTTAAAGATTTTATTTATTTATTTGAGAGAGAGAGAGAGAGCACAAGTAGGGTGAGGGTCAGAGGGGGAAGCAGACTCCCCGCTGAGCAGGGAGCCCGATGCGGGACTTGATCCCAGGACTCCAGGATCATGACCTGAGTCGAAGGCAGATGCTTAACAGCTGAGCCGCCCAGGCACCCCCAACTCATTTTTCTTTTAAAGCACTTATACCCTTGATCAGGGTGTCTCAGCCAAGGTTCTGTTGACATTTGGGGCCAGATTTTTCTTTGTTATGGAGCCTTGTCTTGTGCCTTGTAGGATGTTTAGTAACATCTAACCACTTCTGACCTCTAACCCCTAGATGCCGGTAGCACCTCACCTGGTTGTGAACAATCAAAAATGTCTCTAGATATTGCCAAATGGCGCCTGAGGGACAAAATCACCCCCCTTGCTCTCCACTGAGAACCACCGCCCTAGAGTAAAAGGTTCTAAAATTGTCAATTTGAAAATAAAAAAGACAGCTTTATTGAGATGTAATGCACATACCACACAATTCACCTTTGAAAAGTGGCTTTTAAATGTATTTACAAGGTCAAGCAACCATTACCACAGTCTAATTTTAGACCAATTTTGTCCTCCCTTAAAAGAAACCTCATGCGCATTAGAAGTCAGCCCTTATTCCCCACCACCCCAGGCAACCACTAATCTACTTTCTGTCTCTGTGGATTTGCCTGTTCCAGACATTTCATATAAATGGAATCATACAGCTTGTGATTTTTGTGACTGGTTTCTCTCATGTAGCATAATGTTTTCAAGGTTCACCTACTTTTTAGCATGTATCAGTACTCCATTCTTTTTTAAGGCTGAATAATATTCCATTGCATGGATAAACCACATTTGGTTTATCCATTCATCAGGTGTTGGTCATTTGGCGTGCATCTACCTTTAGGCTATTATTATTATTTTTTTACTATTTTTAGATTTTATTTATATTCAAATTAGTTAACATATAGTGTATTATTAGTTTCAGGGGTAGAATTTAGTGATTCATCACTTGCATATAACATCCAGTGCTCATTACAAGTGCCCATCACCCATTTACCCCATCTCCCCACCCACCTCCCCTCCAGCAACCCATGGTTTGTTCCCTATAGTTAAGAGTCTCTTATGGTTTGGGGCGCCTGGGTGGCTCAGTCGGTTAAGTGTCTGCCTTCGGCTCAGGTCATGATCCCAGGGTCCTGGGATCAAGCCCCGCGTCAGGCTCCCTGCTCAGTGGGGAGCCTGCTTCTCCTCCCACCACCCCCCCCCCCTTGTATTCCTGCTCTTGCTGTCTCTCTGTCAAATAAATAAATAAAATCTTTAAAAAAAAAAAAAGTCTCTTATGGTTTGCCTTCCTCTCTGTTTTTATCTTATTTTATTTTTTCCTTCCCTTCCCCTATGTTCATCACTTTTGTTTCTTAAATTCCACATGTGAATGAAATCATATGGTATTTGTCTTTCTCTGATTAACTTATTTCGCTTAGCATAATATACTCTAGTTCTATCCATGTCATTGCAAATGGCAAGATTTCATTCTTTTTGATGGCTGAGTAATATTCCTCTGTGTGTGTGTGCATGTGTGTGCGTGCGCACGTGTGTGTGTATATGTATTTGTATATGTATTTCATATACCACATCTATATCTATATCTATATATACCATATATATAATGCAATATGATATGTGTTATATATATGCCATATATATAATGGAATATTTTATATATACACACACACACACACACCACATCTTCTTTATCCATTTATCAGTCAGTGGACATCTGGGCTCCTTCCATATTTTGGCTATTGTGGACATTGCTGCTATAAACATTGAGGTGCATGTGCCCCTTCAAATCACTATTTTTGTATCCTTTTGGTAAATAACTAGTAGTGCAATTGCTGGGTCGTAGGGTAGCTCTATTTTCAACTTTTTGAGGACCCTCCATACTGTTTTCCAGAGTGACTGCACCAGCTTGCATTCCCACCAACAGTGTAGGAGGGTTCCCCTTTCTCCGCATCCCCGCCAACATCTGTCGTTTCCTGACTTGTTAATTTTAGCCATTCTGACTGGTGTGAGACGGTATCTCACTGTGGTTTTGATTTGTATTTCCCTGATGCCGAGTGATGTTGAGCATTTTTTCATGTGTCTGTTAGCCATCTGGATGTCTTCTTTGAAAAGTATCTCCACAGAGCATGGGTGTGGGGAGACAGGAGGTGCAGGGCAGGGTTCCTGGGGACACGGCCTGCATTTCTGTGCCTCAGAGGTTTCCAAGACCTTTCAACAAATTAAAAAAATGATTATCAACTAAGCTTACAGCTTTAATCAAGAAGGAGAAAAGCAATCTCTTCCTCTGTGCTGCCCGTGGAGGTGGCAGCCATCTCCTACTTGGTATCATGGCCACCCTCAGAACCCCCGTGAAGCCCAAGATCATTAAAAAGAGGACCAAGGAGTTCATTCGGCACCAGTTAGACTGATAGGTCAAAATTAAGCGCAACTGGCAGAAACCCAGAGGCACTGACAGTAGGGTGCACAGAAGAATCAAGGGCCAGATCTTGATGCCCAACATCAGTTACAGAAGCAAGAAAACAGAGCACGTGCTGCCCGGTAGCTTCCAGAAGTTCCTAGTCCACGGTGTCAAAGAGATTGAAGTGCTGCTGATGTGCAACAAATCTTACTGTGCTGAGATTGCTCACAATGTCTCCTCCAAGAACTGCCAAGCCACTGTAGAAAGAGCAGCCCAGCTGGCCATCAATGTCACCAATCCCAATGCCAGGCTGCGCAGTGAAGAAAATGAATAGACAGCTTATGTGCATGTCGTATTTGTGTTAATAAAACCATAAAACTACAAAAAAAAAAAAAAAGATGGAGAAAAGCACAAAACAGTTTGGCAATTGATGTCTGCTTGTGTCTAGGGCACCTCCATGTTTAGTCTCCCAAATTAAAACCTTATTCTTTATCTCTTACAGGCCCCATGTCTTAGCTTGCAATGTGTTTCCAGTTTGCTCTTTCCCGTCCAGGTCCAGTTCTACCATCTGGATCTCTACTTTTATCTCCTCACTCCGTGATAATCACAGGTACCTTAATTGGCTCCTCTGCAGCCCCATCTAGTTTCTCCTTCTCTTGCCTATCTAGTCTGTCCCAGCCAGGCTAAGCCTTGAGAACAGAATTGCTGTGATTTGGTCTCCACCTTTTGGTCAATGACAGGAATTCAAGTTAATTCAATTCAATTCAATTCATTCATTCATTATCAGATACTTATCATGCCCAGAATTTACTGTGCTGGGAATGCTGGAGGAGTTCCAGATACACATTAAAGTCCCTGTCTTTCATTAGGACAGATAAGATAATTACAAAATACCCATTTGAGGTAGTATGTGGTAAGAGCCATGGTACAAGCACAGAGAGATCTTTGCTGGCGGGTGGGATTGTGGATGACTTTGTGAATGGGATGCACTGAAGAACTGGTAGGAATTCCTTATATGGAGATGGTGGTAGTAGGGCATCTGGTGGAGAGGATTCCATGAGCAAGGGCATGGAAATAGGAAAGCACAGATGGTGTAAGAGTTAAATAATTGAAGTAGATGAGTAATGAAAGATCAAGTAGTGCAGTTATGTAGACCAAAGAGAGTGGAAGGCTTTGAAAGCCAGGCCAAGGGGTTTGAAGTGTATGTGGTGGACATTGGAAAACAAGTGATCTGGGGCTTCTCTGTTATCATAGCTTTCCTGGCCTATTGTTAGGAGATGCTATTATGCAGTTGAGAAGGTTCTGATGAGAGGGTTTGGGGAATCTGTGAACTTCGTCATGAACTCCCTTCATGATTTCTTCTGGTTGCTTTATCTCTTTGGACCGGGTTTTCCTTGTCACTAAACCCAAGTATGTGGAACAAAATGATCTTCCCAGCATCTCTACTCCTGACTCTAAGCATGGACCAAGAAGCCCTGATGCTATTTGAAGAATTAGGGATGTTGGGCTATAAGGCCCGTGGAAAAATGGCAAGGATCATTTGTGGGATTTCCATGGAGAAATGAGTCATATTTGGAAACACTGGAAAATAAGAAAATATTTGTTTATAATCAACCCAACTTTCCTCCTGCACATATTTTTTCCCTTTCGTGGCTTCCTTCCCACCTTTAATATAGAAGGTTGTAAAATTCTTCAGAGATGAAGCGCATGTGCTTTGCCTCATCTTTTCATCCCTCGTGCATAGCACAGTGCCTGGCTCATAGCCTCTCAGTAAGACTCTGCTATATGAATAACTTCCAATTTCCATCAAAACCTGCTCTCAGGAAGGAAAAATATAAGCAAATTCATACTAAGGTATAAATAGCCGATAACCATTTAAATTAGGATACATCTACTAATAGAAAATTTTCTTAGAAGGAATGGAATAGCCCTTTGCTAAAATCAAAATCCAGCTCTAATAGTGGCATACATAGAACTAAGGGAGGTTTCAGGATGGTAGCATGACGTTTCTAGCTGGGTTCCCAGTCCCTGTTATCCCTTTTTTCCCCTAAAGGGGCCCCTCAATTTCCACCTAGAGGCTAAATCTTGGCTCATTCTCTACAAATGCCATCTGTTCTCAGTGGAAATTTTGGGAGCTCTGTTTTAACATTCTGGGGCTCAGTGTTGGGCTCTGCTTGCTTTTAAATTGATTTCTGGGTCTTTATAGCCCATTTCACAGAACTGGGCTTCTGTCTTGTTTCTTTAGCCTGCGTATCTACCACGATGATACGTCCCCTCCCCTGGATGATCTCAGATTAGAGCTCTGTGCTTAACTCTTTCCAGTATGCCCTAATACCCTTCCCCAACTGAATACCATGGCATCAAGTTTTGGCTTCCATAGCCAGTCCAGTACCCATCGTCTAACTCCCGGTTATAAGATGCCCCCAAGGCTGACTGACAACCTGCTTAGACTTCCAAGAATCACATTCATATGTAGTCTGCTCCTTGATACTCTGCCACTGTGCCCTGAGAGCTAGCTAGAATTCTTGGCACTTCAAATTGGAGCTTCCTCTCCCACCTCACCCAACTCACCTAACTAGTGATCTGGACTGCCCTGTACCATTTGCTCCCACAGCTCCTGGGCATTATATTCATCCAGCCACCACATCTGAAGGTGAGCCAGCTCCCTTGTGAGAAGGATTAGGTGAGTCTACTTCTAGGCTCTGGCTTGTCTTAATTGAACTTCTGGTGCCATGCCCTGGAAGATGGCAAACAAGGGCCCATTTATCTGGAGCTCCTGATGTCAGACCCTGGAGATAATAGCCTATCCTGCCAGGTTATAAAGAAAGCCACATGGCTAGCATCTTCCTGTGGGAGTCACCTAGGCAACTGAGGCTGCCCTGTTGTCACAAGATAATAATCTTCCATATGGATATTTTTCTCTAGCTAGACACCTTTTACTTGATTCAGATCTGGTTTATATTTCTCTAAAATTCTCTTCCTTGACACAGGAAAGTTGACTTAACTTCTGACTATGATCTTCCATCTGCTTCCTTGTGTTTTGTGCTTATTGCATTCAACTTAAGCAGAAATGAATTTCTGTTTTTTAAAGATTTTATTTATTTAGAGGCGTCTGGGTGGCTCAGTCGTTAAGCGTCTGCCTTCGGCTCAGGTCATGATCTCAGGGTCCTGGGATCGAGCCCCTCATCGGGCTCCCTGCTCGGCGGGAAGCCTGCTTCTCCCTCTCTCACTTCCCCTGCTTGTGTTCCCTCTCTCGCTGTGTCTTTCTCTGTCAAATAAATACATAAATAAATAAATAAAATCTTTAAGAGTGACAGAGAGAGAGAGCACAAGCACGGGGAGCGGCAGGCAGAGGCGCCCCCAGAAATGAATTTCATTGGCAGAAGGGCCATTATTTGCTCAGGGTAGGTAGATTTCTTTACAGTATAATTTCAGGCATTCACAGAAAATTTCTACGCTCAAAACATTACATTGATGCTAACTGCACCATCATCATTATTTCCATCTAAGCTCTTTAATGGATGTGGCTCAATTTCTACCCTATGTTTTCAAAGACTCAGAGTGACTTGGATAGGAGGAAACAGAAACAAGGCAAAAACTGTAGTTAGTAATTATTATGACTGCTGGCCTTTTGGATTCTCCCTATCATACACTGATGTTTTTAGAGGAATTTATTGGCTTGCACAATTGGGAAATGCAGTGTTCTATGCTTTGAGACACAGCTGGATCTAGGGGCTCAAATTGCATTGTCAGGGCTCCCCTATGTTATATCTTCTTTGGTAGGCAAGAAAGGTCCCAAGGAGGACTGTGATTGGCTGATTTGTGTAACGTGACCTCCCTTTATCCAAATACTGTGCCTAAGAGGGAGGTTGATGCTGACTGGCCAGCTTAGGTCACAGGAGGCCCAGCCTAATAGTCAGAAGGGGCAGACTTTTTTGGGGGTGGTAGATTTCTTAAAATTTTTTTTATTTTGAAATAAGTATAGACTTGGAGGAAATTGCAAAAAATAGTACAACCTCAGCCTCACCCAGCTTCTCCCAATGGTGACATCTTACATAGCTATAGTATACTATCAAGACTAGGAAACTGACATTGGTATATTACTGTTAATTAGAATATAGACCTCATTCAGTTTTTACCATTAAAAAAACCCTGCATTTAGATGTATGTGTGTGTGTGTGTGTGTGTAATTTTATGCCACTATTACATCAAGATCCAGAACTGGTCCATCACCACAAAAGAACCCCCTCATGTTACCTCTTTGTATTCACTCTACCACCAACTCTTCTTCACACCAGCAATGTAAGGAGATCCAGTTTCTCTGTGTCCTCACCAGCATTTGGTATTTTTCACTATTTTTTATTTCATCTGTACTAACAGGTGCCTAGTGATAACCACATTGTGGTCTTAATTTACATTTCTCTAATGGCTGGTGATGTTGAACATTTTTTCAGATACTTATTTGCCATCTATATTTCCTTTTTGATGAAATGCATGTTCATGTCTTTTGCCATTTCTGGTTGGATTGTTTGCTTTTCTGTTGTTGTGCTCTGAGAGTTTTTTTATATATATTAGATATAAGGCCTTTGTTGGATATGGGGCTGGCAAATATTTTCTCCCGGTCTGCAACGTGTCTTTTCATCTTTTTAACAGAGCCTTTCAATAGAACAAATGTTTTTAATTTTTATAAAGTCCAATTCATCAGTTTTTCCTTTTAAGGATTGTGCTTTTGGTGTCAAGTCTAAGAACTCTTTATTGAGTCCTAGGTCCCAAAGATTTTTTTCCTAATGTTTTGATTCTAAAAATTTGTTTCTAAAACAGTTTTACATGTTACATTAACTCCATGATCCATTTTCAGTTCATTGTACAAAGTTGGAGGTTTAGGTTAAGGTTCATTTTTTTGCTTATAGATAACCAGTTGCTCCAGCACCATTTGTTGAAAAGGCTATCATTCCTCCATTGATTGTTTTTGCATCTTTGTCAAAAACCAGTTGGGTGTTATTTGTGTGGGTCTATTTATGGGTTTTTTATTCTGTTCCATTGACTATATCTGTTATCTCTGTTAATACAATAATTACCTTGATTACTATAGCTTATGTAGTAAGCCATCAGGTAGAGTGATCCCTCCCAACTTATTCTTTTAAAAAAAATTGTTTTATTTTTATTTATTTATTTTTAAAAATTGTTTTATGTTCAATTAAATATTTAAAAAATTAGCTTAAAACTAAATTTAAATAAAAAATCAAGCATGTTTTGGGATTCCTGGGTGACTCCGTCGTTAAGCATCTGCCTTCGGCTTGGGTCGTGATCCCAGGATCCTGGGATTGAGTCCTGCATCAGGCTTCTTGCTCAGCAGGGAGCCTGCTTCTCCCTGTGCCTGCTGTTACTCCTGTTTGTACTGTCATGCTCTCTCGCTCTCTATCTCTCTGGCAAATGGATAAAATCTTAAAAAAATTCAAGTATGTTTTATTTAAAATTTAATATTGCTATTTTAGGGTTTGCGCCTTTCCATATATATTTTATTTTATTTTATTTTACTTTTAAGATTTTATTTATTTGCGAGAGAGAGAGAGAGCATGCATGAGTGGGGGGAGGGACAGAAGGAGAGGGAGAAGCAGACTCCCCACTGAGCAGGGAGCCCTCCACGGGGCTTGATCCTGGGACTCCCGGGACCATGACCTGAGCCGAAGGCAGACACTTAACTGACTTTGGGCACTCCTCCATGTAAATTTTAGAATAAGTTTGTCTATGTCTACAAAACACCTAGATAGGAAATGGATTAAACCTATAGATTTGGAGAGAATTGACATCTCCATTATTTTGAGTCTTTCAATCTATAAACATGATATATTTCTCCATTTATTTAGGTCTTTGATTTCTTTCATCAGCATTTTGTAATTTCAGCATACAGATCCTGTACATGCTTTTAGATTTTATAGTTGTGCCTTGAACAACATGGGTTGGAACTGCATGGGTCTACTTATATTTGGATTTTTTACAGTACAGTACTGTAAATGTATTTTCTCTTCCTTATGATTTGTTTAATAACATTTTCTTTTCTCAAGCTTACTTTGTTGTAAGAATACAGTATATGGTACACATAACATACAAAATATTTGTTAATGGACTGTTTGTGTTATTGTAAGGCTTCGGGTCAACAGTAGGCTATTAGTAGTTACATTTTTGGGGAGTCAAAAGTTATACACAGATTTTCAACTGAACAAGGGTCAGCACCCCAACCCCTGCATTGTTCAAGGGTCAACTGTATATCTAAGTATTTCATTTTCTTTGGCACAATCATAAGTGGTACTGTGTTTTAAAGTTTGGTTTCCACAAGTTTGTTGTTAATATATATATACATGCAATTGGTTTTTGAGTGTTGACTTTGTATTCTGAAACCTTGCCAGACTCACCTATTAGTTCTAGGAGGAGGTTTTTAGGAGGGTTTTTTTTTTTTTTTTTTGGTAGATTCCTTGGGATTTCTTTTTTTTTTTTTTAAAGATTTTATTTATTTATTTGAGAGAGAGAATGAGAGAGAGAGAGAGACCACATGCGAGGGGGGAGGGTCAGAGGGAGAAGCAGACTCCCTGCCGAGCAGGGAGCCCGATGCGGGACCTGATCCCGGGACTCCAGGATCATGACCTGAGCCGAAGGCAGTTGCTTAACCAACTGAGCCACCCAGGCACCCCCTTGGGATTTCTTATACAGACATTTACAAATAGGTTTGGTTTTATTTCTTCCCCTTAAAAAAAAAATCTGCATTTAAAAGTTTATTCTGTTTTTTCTTTTACCTTTTTGTCTTATTCCACTGGTTAGAACTTTCAGTAGAACATTGAATAAGAGTGATAGGGATGCCTGGGTAGCTCAGACGGTTAAGCGTCTGCCTTCGGCTCAGGTCATGATCCCAAGGTCCTGGGGTCGAGTCCTGAGTTGGGCTCCTTGCTCAGTGGGGGGCCTGCTTCTCCCTCTGCCTGCTACTCCCCCTGCTTGTGCAGGTGCTCTCTCTGTCTCTCTGACAAATAAATAAAATCTTTAAAAAAAAAAAAGAGTGATGGGATACATACATCCTTGCTTTGTTCCTCATCTTAAGGGAGAAGCATTCAGTCTTTCCCCATTAAGTATAATATTAACTGCAAGTTTTTTGTAACTACTCTTTATCAAGTCAAGGAAATTTCTCTCTATTCCTAGTTTGCTGAGCTTTTTAAAAAAATCATGAATGCATGTTGGATTTTGCAGATGCTTTTTCTGCTTCAATATATCTTCTTAGTGAACTGGTCCTTTTATTATTATGTAATGTCCTTTGTTTCTAGTAATTTTCTTTGCTCTGAAGTCTACTTTAATATTAATATGGTCACTCCTGCTTTTTTTTAAAAATTAATGTTTACATTATATTCATTTTTCCATCCTTTTACTTTTCACCTACGTATGTGGTTGTATTTGAAGTGGGTTTCTTTTTTTTTTTTTTTAAGATTTTATTTATTTATTTGACAGAGAGAGAGAGACAGCGAGAGAGGGAACACAAGCAGGGGGAGTGGGAGAGGTAGAAGCAGGCTTCCCACTGAGCAGGGAGCCCGATGTGGGGCTCAATCCCAGGACCCTGGGATCATGACCTGCGCCGAAGGCAGACGCTTAACGACTGAGCCACCCAGGCGCCCCTGAAGTGGGTTTCTTATAGACAGTATATGATTTGATTAATTTTTTATCTACTCTGCTAATCTCTCTAATTGGTATATTTAAACTATTTAAATTTAAGGTAATTATTGATATGTTAGGGCTTAAGTTTGCCATTTTATTATATTTACATGGTCATAAATATGTTAACACTGAATATTGCTTTAACCCCAAACCATGATATAAATCTGCTGGGAAGTTTGGAGGAAGGCAAACTATGTGCAAAATGCTGGGAGAAGAGAGGTAGATCTTTATCTTCTCTAGTAGGAAGTCAACATATAATAGATAAAATTGAAAATAAATAAGAAATATCTGTAAAATAATAGCACTGATAAATAGAGGTAAATAATTTTTTTTTTTTTTTTAGATTTTATTTATTTATTCATGAGAGACAGAGAGAGAGAGGCAGAGGGAGAAGCAGGCTCCCAAGGAGCAGGGAGCCCGATGTGGGACTCGATCCCAGGACCCTGGGATCATGACCTGAGCCAAAGGCAGACGCTTAACCATCTGAGCCACCCAGGTGCCCTAGAGGTAAATAATTTAAGGAAAGAGTTAAAAGGGTTGAATGTGGTTGCCTCTGGGGAATGAGAATCAGGGATGGGTAAGAGTAGAACAAGACATTGCATTTTTGGGGCACCTTGGTGGCTCAGTTGGTTAAGCATCTGCCTTTGGCTCAGGTCATGATCCTGGGGTCCTGGGGTGGAGCCCCATGTTGCTCAGCTGGGGGGCCTGCTTCTCCCTCTCCCTCTGCCCGCTGCTCCCCCTGCTTGTGCTCTCTCAAATAAATAAAATCTTAAAAAGAAGACATTGCATTTTTAAAAGCCTTAGAAAGTATCATTCAGGAAAGCTGCAAAATTTAGAAGACATGCCTCTCTCATTCCAAGAGGTAACTACAAAATGTGCCTCTAAAGAGAATCATAGCATTTTTAAAACTGTACAATTCAGCGTTTTTTAGTACGTTCACAGAGATGTGCAACCATTACTACTAATTCTAGAACATTTTCATCATCTTCCAAAGAAACCCTGTACCCATTAGCAGTCGTTCCCCATTATCCCCTCCTCCCAGGCCCTGGGAACCGCTAACATATTTTCCGTCTCTATGGATTTGCTTATGTTGACCATTTCATTTAAATGGGATTGTACAATGTGTAGCCTTTTGTGTCTGCCTTCCTCCACTTTGCATAATGTTTTCAAGGTTCAACCATGTTGTACCATGTATTAGTTCTTTATTATGGCTGAATAATATTCCATTGTATTGATACACCACATTTTGTGTATCCATTCATCAGCTGATGGACAGTTAGGTTATTTCCATTTTGGGTGACTGTGAATAATGCTGCTGTGAACATTCATGTACAGATCTTTTGTGTGGACATATGTTTTCATTTCTCTCGGGTATATACCAAAGAGTGGGATGCTTGGTCCTATGACAGTTCTTTGTTTAACTTTTTGAGGAGCTGCTGAACTGTTTTCTACTGCAGCTGGTCCATTGTACAGTCAGCTTCCCTATTGTTGGCTCCAGCTTTCAACTCAGCACTCACCAGATAAAGCCAAATCGGCTTCCCAAACCAGTCACATAGGATGCCCTGCTTCTTAGTAGCCCACCTCCAGCTTTTTAAAAAATTAATTAATTTTTTTTGGGGGGGAGGGGCAGCAAGAGAGAGTCCTAAGCAGACTCTGCTCTGAGTATGGAGCCCAATGTGGGACTCAATCTCAGGACCCTGAGATCACGATGTGGGCTGGAACCAAGAGTCAGATGCTTAACAGACTGTGCCAGCCAGGCACCCCACAGGCCACTTCTAGCTTTTCCTGCCAACAACCTCCAATCAGACCCGAGAGACTGCATATGCAAATGGACAGTGACCAGACCACATATAAAAATAGAACTTTGGGGCGCCTGGGTGGCTCAGTCGGTTAGGTGTCTGCCTTCGGCTCAGGTCATGATCCCGGGGCCCTGGGATTGAGTCCCGCAACGGGCTCCCTGCTCTGCCAGGAGCCTGCTTCTCCCTCTGCCATTCTCTCTCTCTCTCATGAGTAAATAAATAAAATCTTTTTTAAAAAATAGAACTTTGCCCTACAACCTGCAGCAACCTGCCCAGGAAACCAAACCCATATCAACAATAACCCAGGAAGCCAGCCTGCTGTAAATCATACTTGCAGGAAGTCAGATTGCTATCTCTAGTGACAATCCAGGAAACGAAACAACCAGCCCCAAATGGCCAGGACTTGATTAATAACTGACAAGCTTCCTTCATTGTCCTGCTTCCAAATTAGGACCAATGGGAGAAAGCTAAGTATGCACCCCTAACCAATCACCTAGGATGCCCTGCTTCTAGTTAATCTGCCTACATGCCAATGGCCTCCAGTCAGGGCACACCTGAAGCCTTCTCTCTCTCTCTCTCTCTCTCTTTTTTTTTTTTAACAAAAAGCCTTACCCTCTCTGTCTGCCTTTGAGTCTGTGCCAAAAGACAAGTGACAGTGTCTGATACCCTTGCTCTCAGAAGCTCAGAATAAATGGCCTTTGCTTTTCTCATTTGGCTTGTCTTCATTTATTTTCACAGGGCATACCTGAAGTCTTTACTTTTTTTCACTATAAACTTTCCCACTCCCCTGCCTTCCTTTGAATCTCTGCCAAACATAACCGATGATGGCGGACTCCGTTGCTACAGCAAGCTCTGAATAAATCCCTTTTTTTTTTTTTTTTTGGTTCTCATTTGGGTGGTTTTCGTTGATTTTCACAGTGGGATTGCCAGATAAAATATAGGATGCCCTGTGAAATTCGAATTTCAGATAAACAACAAACAATTTTTAGTATGACTATGTCCCAAATATTGCATCATTGTGATTTGCTAAATCTAGAACACTAAGCATATGTAAAAATGTAACTCCACACAGAATTCTCAGAGAGGAGTATCTTGACACAAGGCAGCTGAAGAATTCTGCTCGGCTGAGCCCTCTGGTTTGTTAAATGCCAATTAAATGACATTTCTAGTTTCTGTTATGTTGTGTTGTGTTGTGTTTCTGTACCAGAAAAGAGCTTTGCCTCCAATCAGTTCGTGCTTTCATTTGCCTCTATCAAGCTGGGAGACTTTCAAGTTACTGTCTGGGTTTTAGTCCCAGACAATGCAAGGCATTTTATTCTAAAAGTCCTTTGCTCCATGTGCGTTAATTAGTCGTTTCCCCAGTCCCTGCTGCCAGTCTCCCTGTGCTCTTCAATGGCGAGTCATGTCAATTCAGTTGCCCAAGTCCTTAGAGGTTCACACAGCTTTCATCATGGATTTATTTTTGTCCTGACCAGATGGCTCCAGGTTCCTGTGACTGCATAGGAGTCTTTTGGATTATGCTGTTTATCTTTCCCAGTGCCCAAGGTAAGGGTGGATCTTCATGAAGCACATTTGTCAACACGATAAGCCGTTCACCACCACTGCTGCCTGGTAACCGAAGTTATTAGATTTAATATACGTGTTCATAATCTCCATAGCAAAAGCTGGTAGGGGATAGTTGGCTTGGTTTTTCATGCAGCCAGTAGAAGGGCAGCAGCGGACAGGGCTCAGCAGAGAGGAAAGGGACGCTCGCTACAGGGGGTGCTGGAGGGCCTCCCCCGCCCCCGTCTGAGCCCTTCACCTTTAAGGAGGTGAGCCTGAAAAAGATAAGCAGAATATCTTTAATGAAAGATATATATATATAATAAACATGCGAAGGTAGGTGCGATGTTTAAAGAAACAATAAATCAAACCTGACACAGGCAATATTTCACTGTGAGATTCAGGAATTCGTCGACAGAGAACACTTGGCTTTTATTAAAAAATAACTCCATACATTCCCACACAATGAGAGGTCTCTTACATTGGCCCAGGATAAAGCTGACTATGCTCTGGTCAGTGCAGGTTTTGAAAACTTTGAAAAACATGCAGGAAGCCGCCCAGTACAAGATTCATGGCACTGAAACTTACACACATGTGCATGTGTGCACGTCCCCAGCAGAGCACATATAATCCAGGAATTATGAATTCCTCTTGTCAGGGGTTTCAGTCACCACAAACGTCTATTGTTCAAAATGCTGAAGGACCCATGATGGACACAGATTGTCAGATGACTGGTTCTCATTCCTAGATCAGTTCCTCTTATGGACCTACCCACGCAATGCAGAAGCCAAGTGGACTCTAACGGCAGGGGGAGCTGCTTGGCCTTTATCCTAGAGAAACCAAATCAAGAGTTTCTGACTTTGGGGATCTAGCTAGATGACTCTGTGCCTTGTTTTGGCTGGCCCCAGGGAACTCAAAGTCTAATAAAGTAGTATGCTTGCCTCATAAGCCAATTAGAGGCTTTTGCCTACAAAAGCCATTAGGACACAGTGCTGTCCACGAAGAGTGCTATATAAAGGTAAAAACATGCTGGAAATACTGTCCTGATTTAATCCAGACCTTGAAAGTTAAGCAAGGCAGTGAAGGGTGAGTTCTGCGTGTGTTTGGGGGTGGGGGTAGGGTGGGGAGAGGGAGATAGGGTACATTCAGAGTAAACAAAAATAGAAGCCAGGAAGAGCAAGGAATGTTTATGAAAGGGGGAGCAAAGTGGGTGTTTTGCAACTTGGTTGCAAGAGGGGATGCCAGAGAATGAAGAAGAGAAAGGAAATGTCAGGGGCGCCTGGGTTGCCTGGTCGGTTAAGTGTCTGACTCTTCGTTTCGGCTCAGGTCTGATCTCAGGATCATGGGATTGAGCCCTGAGTCGGGTTCTGTGCTTGGCGGGGCTTGAGATTCTCTCTCTCTCTCTCTCCCCCTCTGTGCCTCCCCCACCCCTCTCTCCTCTCTCTAAAATAAAAATAAGTAAATCTTTAAAAAAAAAAAAAAGGCAATGTCAATGATAGAGAACTGAAATCACAATAGCAACTACTATAAATTACCTGCTTTATATTTGCTAAGTGCTTTTCACCAAATATTACAATTAAAGCACACAACTCTCTGAAGTAGGTATTGTAATTCTTATTTTACGGGTGAGGAAAGTGAGGCACAAAGAGTTTCTATCACTCAAGGTTTCAATCTAGGGTATTGACCTGTAACACATCGTGTTGAGGAACTCTACTGGGCACCAGAAGGAGCTAAGATGGAAGGTTCTGATTACCAGGTCAGTCTGATTGTGTTCCTCCACACCTTCATACCTTCTTGCATTAAGCACCCTCACCCTCCTTTGCCTTCCCACAGTTTATTCATATTATTAAGCTCCACCATGACCATATTCTTTTTTTAATTATTTTAAAAGATTTTATTTATTTATTTGACAGAGAGAGAGTGAGAGAGCACAAGCAGGGGGAGCGGCAGAGGGAGAGGGAGAAGCAGGCTCCCCACTTAGCACCCCTGCGGGGCTCAATTCCAGGACCCCGGGATCATGACCTGAGCTGAAGGCAGACACTTAACTGACTGAGCCACGCAGGCATCCCCCACCGTGGCCATATTCTTGAAGTATTGGTTCGTATGTGTATTTTATCTGCACAACTCACAGTTTCCTTAAAGGAAGGGATCTTGTCTATCCTTTTGTATCTTTCCCAGAGCAGGGAGCTTAACACACACAATAGTTAATTGCTTGATGAGGATTCCACCAAGCATTTCATGTAAGCTCCTTTCTACCTGTAACACTTTTTATTTTTTGTTAAAGATTTTATTTATTTGACAGAAAGAGCACAAGCAGAGGGAGAGAGAGGGAGAAGCAGGCTCCCTGCTGAGCAAGGAGCCCGATGTGGGACCCGATCCCAGGACCCTGGGATCATGACCTGGGCTGAAGGCAGCCGCTTAACCGACTGAGCCACCCAGGCGTCCCAACACTTTTTTTTTTTTTTAAAGATTTTATTTATTTGCCGAGAGTGAGCAAGTGAGCGAGCAAGCGAGAGAGAGCACAAGCAGGGAGAGCGGCAGGCAGAGGGAGAAGCAGGCTTCCCGCTGAGCAAGGAGCCGGATGTGGGACTCGATCTTAGGACCCTGGGATCATGACCTGAGCCGAAGGCAGATGCTTAACCGACTGAGCCACCCAGGTGTTCCTGTAACACTTCTAGAGTGCCTGATTAGAGCACCTTCATCAACTTTACCTGGGAAGGCAGCTTTTCTGCAAATGTGCAGGATGCAGTGCTGGGCACTGGCACTTTTGTGATCTCCCTTAATTTTCTCTAGGTGTGTATTGTACATTTCCATTTTTCAAGAAAAGGAAACTGAGGCCCATAGAGGTTAGGTTAGCATGTGTCAAAGTGTTAGAGTAAGCAGTTAGTTAGGTTTTTTAAAAAAGATTTTATTTGGGGCACCTGAGTGGCTCAGTCGTTCAGCGTCTGCCTTGGGCTCAGGTCATGATCCCTGGGTCCTGGGATTGAGCCCGGTATCAGGCTTCCTGCTCGGCGGGAAACCTGCTTCTCCTTCTCACACTCCCCCTGCTTGTGTTCCCTCTCTTGTTGTCTCTCTCTGTCAAATAAATAAAATCCTAAAAAAAATTAAAAAAAATAAAAGATTTTATTTATTTATTACACTGACACTGAAAAAATCTCCAAGGTATATTGTGAAGTGACATAAGCAAGATTCAGAGTATTATGCAAACTTTATGTAAAGGTGTATTTGTGTTTATACACATCTAGAATACCTCTAGAAGGAGATACAAGACACCAAGAACATTGGTTGCCTCTATGAAGGGAAGGGAACCGGGTGGCCAGGGCATGGTGTAGGAGAGGGATGGTTTGAGGTAGGGAAAGACAGTGGTGTTTTGTTATAAAAACCCCTGGTGGCGCACCTGAGTGGCTCAGTTGGTTAAGCGTCTGAATTAGGCTCACCTGCTGAGTGGGGAGTCTGCTTGTCCTTCTCCCTCTGCTCTTCCCCCCCCTCCACTTGTGCTCTCTCTCTCTCTAATTTTATTTATTTATTAGAGAGAGAGAGAGTGGGGAAAGGGAGAGGGAGATGGAGAGAATCTCAGACTCCACACCGAGCACAGAGCCAGATGCAGGGCTCGATCTCACGACCCTGAGATCATGACCTGACCCGAAACCAAGAGTCAGACACTCAAATGTCTGAGCTACCCAGGCACCCCAGTTAGTTAGGTTTTAACAGGATGCCTGAAGGCCAGAAAACGGGGAGTCATGCCTGCTCTGGGAAAGTTCGAGACCTGCCCTGGCATCATTCCAAAAACAACACCACAAGAAGCTGGATCAAACCAGACAGGCCCATGACAAAGAAAGCCAGACACCCTGACCAAGTAAGGGAGAAAAGGCATGTAACCTTCTCCCAAGAAATCCCATCCCCAAGTAATAAATATTCCACCCCTCGTTAACAACTGTAAATACAAGATAGAGACCCAAAACTTCAGGGAGCTCAGCTTCCCCCTGAAGCTCACCTGCTCTCACATCTTGAGAGTGTACTCTCTTTAATAAGCTTTCCCACTTGCACTGCTCAACCACTGTGTCTGATCTTTCCTTGAATTCTTTCTAGCAAGAAGAAAGCCTTTGGTGACGTCCAGGGATGGGCTGGGTGGAGGCCTCAGGGCCTGGGGATCTCCCCAGCCCACCTGGCAATGAAAGAATAACCCAAAGACATATTGTAAATTATTATCGCACTGATTTGCTTGAACACAAAACTCTAATAACAGATTGATTTTATCTAACTATGGATTTATCTATAAGAAAGATGAGAGAGGAAAGAAGGAAAACAACAGCCGTATTTGGAAATGGTGAACATTGTTTTCCTCTTGTGGGGTAAGCTGGCAACCAGCAAAAGGTCAGTTGGGGGTGTTCTGCCCTCGGTCAGCAGACTGGGTCCTCGGGGGGGAAACCAATGTAGATGTTTATGGATTCCCAGAGGACCTTGGGAATTTAATTCCGAGCAAGGTGTGACAGGCTATGTCTGTGCTACATCTGTCACTGTCTTCTCCATCTCAGCTCTGCTAACCCTATACCAGCAACTGTCCCAGAATTTTTCAACTACCCCTCTCAGTCACTCAGCACTCAGCCATGTGGACTATGAGGGCTGCTGGTTCCTTCTGATGCTGCTCATGAGTTAACTGTTGCTTTGGGATCATGGTTATGCAGCAACATTTAAGAACCTGGACATTAGATGGTGAAGGAGAGCGAAAAGCCTAAGGACAATCACACTAAGGAATGGTGAAATCCACTGCATGTCCAATTTCTTAGTTTGCCTAAGCCCAACCTGGAGAGCAATTCACAAGGATGAGTTTGGTCAATATTAGTTAAGCAAGCAGCTTTTAAGTTAATTGATTGTACCACTTCTCCTAAGGTATTTATTGGGTGCAATAAGATGTGTTGCCCATTGCCCAGACTCCACTTTGGCTGGTGAGCAAATAAAACGTCTATCTGATAAATTTATGCTCATCTATTATACTTGTAATGCTTGAGCTATTTCTTTTGCTGTTTGAGCCAGAATCTGATATAAATTATGGATAACATGATCTAGTTCAGGAACTCCTAGCCAGAGCATAAATCCTTGCCCTAATCAGTGAAATAATGTCTTGGATACCTCCTGGTAAGGGAATACATCAAAATAGTAATAAAACGAGAGCACAGGGAAGTTCAGTTTTGAATGCCTGGAAAGGCTGAATGAGTATACTCAAAGTGTAGGCATATTTTAATATGGCATGCATAGGAAATCCATCTGATTACACCAAAAGAACATCCCACTGCCCTTCATGTACTCATGAGTGCATGCCCTGGAGTTTAAATGCAGTACTTGTAGTTAAAAGGACCTGAAATGGTCCTTTCCGGTGTAGCTCTAAGGTGTCATTTCACTGGTGTCTCTTCCCAACAACCCCAGTCTCCCAAAGACAAATCATGTAAGGGTGTATCTGGGGGTATTCTCTTTGAGAATGCAGCTTGCACCTGTTGAGCATATGATGTTGTTTTTGACAATATTTGTTTTATTTAAAGATTTTATTTATTTATTTGACAGAGAGAGAGAGAGCGAGAGAGGGAACACAAGCAGGGGGAGTGGGAGAGGGAGAAGCAGGCTTTCTTGCTGAGGAGGGAGCCCGACGCGGGGCTCGATCCCAGGACCCCGGGATCATGACCTGAGCTGAAGGCAGACATTTAATGACTGAGCCACCCAGGTGCCCCTGTTTTTGACAATATTTGATAAGCTTGAAATGTTAATAAGGTAGAGCCTGATAGAGGAGGAACCATCATAGTCTCGTGGGTCCTCCTGGAATCATTTCATGTGACGGCCTCTAAGGATTAAACTTTTGTGGAAATTGGGATGATTTTGATTTAAAAGATCACTAGTCCATTCAGTTCTGCCAAAATTTTATAGGTCAATATGATCAAGGAAGTTTTTATTTTAATGGATGTACCTTACACAGTTTCTTAAGTATTTCACCTGTAAAGTGAGATTCCCTATCACTGGAGAGTAATGAATATACTATCCAAGTGGTAAAAAGCAAAATCTATCTATTATTAGTTTTTGTTTGTTTGTTTTGGCAATATAATATTAGCCTTTTAGTAGGGGAAGACTTCAATACAAGCATAAAACTAACAAACCATTACTAAAGTGTTGTAGGGATGGAAAAACTTTTCCTCTACCCCCCCTTTTTTTTTTTTAAGATTTTGTTTATTTATTTGACAGAGAGAGACACAGCGAAAGAGGGAACACAAGCAGGGGGAGTGGGAGAGGGAGAAGCAGGCTTTCTGCCAACCAGGGAACCCGATGTGGGGCTCGATCCCAGGACCCTGGGATCATAACCTGAGCTGAAGGCAGACGCTTAACGACTGAGCCACCCAGGCGCCCCTCCTCTACCCTTTTATGCTCGTTCAGTGGGGCTTGTGAATTAAACTGACAAAAGACAGATGAGCAAGACAAAACACAGGTTTTTTTATTTTTATTTTTTAGACAGGGGGAGGGAGGTGGGACAGAGGGAGAGGGAGAAGCAGACTGCTTGCTGAGCAGGGAACCCGAAGAATCCCAGGACCCTGGGATCATGACCTGGGCCAAAGGCAGACACCTAAGTGACTCAGCCACCCGGGTGCCCCAGAGAGAGAGAGAATCTTAAGCAGGCTCCATGCCCAGCATGGAGCCCAGCACAGGGCTCTATCTCACAACATTGAGATCATGACCTGAGCTGAAATCAAGAGTCAGCTGCTTAACCAACGGAGCCACCCAGATGCCCCAACCAGTTCTTTTGTTTTGTTTTGTTTTGTTTGTTACATACACAGTGTACATACATGCAGAAGTGCTCAGTGATAAGTAACTCGGAAGGGTGGTTAGAATTGGGAGGCTTATATACCTTAGTAGGGAAAAGGGTGGGGGGAAAAGGCTCTTATGAGTAGAACAAATAGGTTTCTTAGGAAAGACAAATGGGTTTTAGGAGAACAAATGGGAGCTAAGAAAGTTTGCGATGTTTTTTTTTTTTTTTTTTTTTTTTTTTTTTTTATTAAAGATTTTATTTATTTATTCATGAGAGACAGAGAGAGAGAGAGAGGCAGAGGGAGAAGCAGGCTCCCAAGGAGCAGGAAGCCCGATGCAGGACTCGATCCCAGGACCCCGAGATCATGACCTGAGCCGAAGGCAGACGCCTAACCATCTGAGCCACCCAGGCGCCCCTGCGATGTTTGTTTATGCAGAGGCAAGTGATCTTTCCCTTTTCTTCATGGCCATGAAACTTCCCTGGAGAGGGGATTTATGGTAGGTTTACTCTTGGTCTCTCTTCTGGGAGTAAATCTGAAGCGGGAATTTATGGAAACCTCATTTACCAGAAGTTGCTGCTTTGAGTCAGATAATGGAAGCTCTAAGAGAACTTCTTTCTACATCTGTTGATTCTCAATTGCCTTCAGCTCAAAATAATTTTTATGCCAGAGTGGCAGATTTTGGGGTGGCATATTCTATTCTCCTTCAGTGTTGTTCAAAATTTTGTGATTTGGGCTGAAGGGTAGCAGAATACGGCACCCTAAAATATGCCTCTTTGGCATGCAAATTATTTTGAGCTGATTTTTTTTTTTTTTTTTTAAGAAAAAGACACAGGAGAATCTCTGAAAACAGAGTTGAATTAGCTTTTTTGTAAGGGAAATTTACATTTGTAAGGGAAATCTCCATTTGTAAGGGTGTCTCCCTCTTTGTACCAGGAAGAGAAGGATGATTTATTTTCAAGAAACTCTCATCAATAGAGAATATGCCTGACTTAAATCTGCATAGCATCCTTACTATACTTTTCCTGGTAACCTTCCATAACTGCTCCTCCCCCTCCAACATCTTCCTTTTGTCATTAGCTGAAGATGGTATTTAAGCTGGTGACTTGGGCCATTTGGGGGAGTTTTATTGTTTTTTTGGGGTATCTCCCATGTATACGTGAGGTATACATATTATTAAACTTCTGTTTGTTTTTCTCTTGTTAGTCTGTCTTGTATTACCGGGAGGCCTCCACCAAGAATCTTGAAGGGTAGAGGGAAAATATTTTTCTCCCCTATAGAGCAATTGAATAAAACCCATTTGAAAATGTTAAAAAAAAATTTTTTTTTTAAGTAGGCTCCACATCCAGCATGGAACCCAATGAGGGGCTTTTACTCACAACCCTGAGATCAAGACCTGAGCTGAGACCAAGAGTCAGCCACTTAACTGATTGAGCCACCCAGGTGCCCCGTTCAAATGGTTTTTGAGGCAAGGGTTCTGAGCTCTGCTTTTCTTTATAGCTTTTCCTGGGTTATGATAATGACAGGGCAAGATTTGGCCACATTTCTGGAGTAAAATTTCCTCACCAATATTTTTTTAAAGTTTGAACCAATTTATCTTTACCATTGTGAATAATTTCACAGAGAATACATTAAACGTCTGGAGATGGTCTCTGGGAACATTAAGCAGCCATCTTGGCAACACAAATGCCCATCATTGTGATGAGGAATAAAAGCAGAAAAATGTTCACTTTCAGCCTGAAAGGTTGACCTATAGGCTGCATAGTTTCGATAAGGATCAAATACATGCTGGTTGCTACATTTTTTTTTAAAGATTTTATTTATTTATTTGACAGATAGATAGAGAGCACAAGTAGGCAGAGAGGCAGGCAGAGGGAGAGGGAGAAGCAGACTCCCCGCTGAGCAGGGAGCCCGACGCGGGGCTCGATCCCAGGACTCCAGGATCATGACCTGAGCAGAAGGCAGCCACTTAACCGACTGAGCCACCCAGGCGCCCCTGGTTGCTACATTCTTAAAGGGTCTCATGACTGCCTGTAAATCTCACCAATAGTTAATATCGAAGTGAATGATAAGCACCAGAGAAATCTTGCAAAAGTAGTTTTAGCAGTAGAAATTTGAAGAAAACATTTATGATCTAATACTCCCTGCACGTCCCCTCCCCTTTGAGCACAAAGCATAAAACCTCCAGCTTCATACAGCAAAAGTGCAGCTCTTTATGCTCACGGGTCCTGTCCCCATGCTACTTAAATAAACTTACTAAGTTGCACCATTAAGACATCTCAAGATTTCTTTCTTGACCGTTGCGCTCAATGATCCCAGAACAATTCTACATACGCCAGTTTTTGAGATGGCCGGTATTTCTTTTCTTCTGAGGGGGAAGATTATCAAATTTGAATGAGCTTTTCAGGATTCATGAAATTACACTGGGCAAGCCCCTTCCCCCTGTCCGACAGTTACCTCTGCTTCATTATAATGTTAAAGTCCCTGCCCTAGAAGTAGCACAAGCTTCATTAACATAGGATGCCGGTGTAGGCATGTTTTCTAAGTATGCCTGCACAATCTTATGCCCACGTTTACATGCTCCAAGAGCCAGTATAAACTGGATGGTGTCTCGGGCTCCTTCTCTCAGGTAGGGAATGCTTTCCCTCTCCCACTGATTTATTGTCTCTGATATAGTTAGGCTAGAGACTTGTGAGTTTTTGCATTCTCTTTGTTCCCTTAAAATCCTTAACTACTGAGCTTTTGCATTTCTTTGTAATTCTGACACCTCCTAGGAAGTTCTGCAAGAAGTGTGCTTGGACAGATAGGGCATAGATCATGGAAAACAGCTAGGGGCCCCAAATGACTTGTTTTATGTCACAAAGCTATATCTAATCTTTCTTTTTCTGGAGATCCCTAACTCTTTCTGCTTTCAACAGTCTTAGGATGAGCCCCTGATTTTTGAGCAAGTTTGCTTTCATGGGAGGAGCTTAGCCCAGTTAGAAATGCCTGATTTTGAGCTTGCTATAAGGTCTGCTCAGAGGAAGAAAAGGGCTACTGTCATATGAACCCCAAAGTAGGGGCTCTGGGACATTGACCTTTAGACCATTCATCAGTGGCTGAGGTCTAGCAATAGTACCTAACTGCAAGATAGGTCTTCAGCAGCTGTTTTTTTTGTTGTTGTTTTTGAAGACCAGTGTTCCTTCATCAGAATGAATGCAAGTAAATTGGCAGGCATTGATATCATGATAATATTTACCAAACAATCATTTGGTTGTATTCTTTGTTTTTCAGCAATACCAAATCTATCTAGCATTCTTACAACAAACTGTAGAAATGATCTCTGGAAGTATAGTCTTTATCTAGCATTCTTATAAATGGAGGGGATGCCATATATATAAATACTTCACATATATGAACTATTTATCTACCAACACTATATTATACCTTGTCCTACATTTAGCAGAGAATGTTATACACAGGTCCAAACTCTTTTCTATAGACATCTATTTTTATTTTTTTAATTAAAAAAAATTTTTTTTAAGATTTTATTTATTTGCGAGAGAGAGAATGAGAGACAGAGAGCATGAGAGGGAGGAGGGTCAGAGGGAGAAGCAGACTCCCCGCCGAGCAGGGAGCCCGATGCGGGACTCGATCCCGGGACTCCGGGATCATGACCTGAGCCGAAGGCAGTCGCTTAACCAACTGAGCCACCCAGGTGCCCTCTATAGACATCTATTTTTAAAAACTGACCAGCAGCGTAGTGGTTTATTTTATTCGATTTACTCCTTTTCAAAATCTCTTCCCTCAGTTACACTGCAGCTGTTCCTTACTCTTCTGTCATCATGCCTGTTTCTAAGAGCCCACTTTCAGGTCATTGCTTCTAATGTGCCGTAGGAAGGGACTAGACAAACAGGCTTGTTAGTAAGTGGTGTGTGTGGGGAGGAATTCCAAATCTGAACGAGGCCCGAGGGCAGTGAAACGGTTCAGCTTTAGAGCATGGGCTTTGTTAATGGATATTTTTGAGATCTATTGCTTTGCTTGGATGTTTCCTGCCTCCCACTTTGTGGAAGTGGCTGTCAGACTGACACCTCAGGACGACATCACCGCAAACATTATTTCCACCAGTCTTGTGCAAGGTACTTGTCTGGGAATATCAAAGAAACACAGGGCTCTCTGGATTCTTGGGAACTCAATCTAATTTGGGATAGTAAATCCTCCTAAGAACAAAGCAACACATTACACATTCATCCCATATCAAGTGATTCAACACTGAAGGAACACCTCATAAAGATTTCCTGGAAAAGATTTGTGTGGAATCAATTTTCTTTAGAGAAAGTGACAGATATGTGTAGGAAAGGAAAAATTTCCCCTTTTTCCTTTCTAGGTTCTTTGCCTGGATTAATAATTAAATTGACGTAAGAGATTAACAGGGAAAAAAACCAATTTCATAAGTATAGGAACTCCATAAAAATATGAGACCCAAAGGGCAGCCAGGTAATTGAGGCTTATATAACATTTTGAGCTAAGGAAAGGGTAGGGATCTGGGATACAAAGGAGAAAAAGGCCATTCACAGGAAGGTGAGAGAAGATGGTTGGAGAGCAACCTTGTTATGTAGATAAGTTACTTAGGTAAAAGGTATCTCTAGTAATAGCTCTCTTCCTGGTACAGGCCCACCATCCAATTGTAAATTTAGGCAGTTGAGGAGGAGGTAAAGAGCTTTTCCTGAATCTGCTGGGTTTTGATTGCCTTCAACTTAAAATAATCCTTATGCCAAAAAGACATATTTTGGGGTGGCAAAATCTCTCTTTCATATGCTTTGGTGAGAGCAGGAGAAGGCTGTTAAAATATAATTTTCAGAGAAAGGTAAAATCATGACTCTCATACAGATCTAAAAGTCAACACATGTTAAGGAATTAATTTTACTCCTATTAAAGAGGACCAGAGCCTTCCAGTAGCTAAAGTAGTAAAACAGACTTTATTCAGGAACTATTGCATTAGGGGAAAAAAAGAGAGCTCAGTATAGAACTGAGCTCAATTCCAAATGCAACAAAGGCAGCTGGGGACTTAGAGCCTAGGAGCAGAATGAGGGGATCAGTGGATGGAAAGTTACTGAGAGGAGACATCAAAAGGGTAGGGAGATTCTTGCTAAATTGAGTTAATAGGATTCTTGCTGAAAGCAGGACAGGATGGGATATCAAGGGTGGGGAGATTCTTGCTAAAATGATTTAGGATTCTTGCTACAAGCGGGCTGTGCAGCACCCCCCTCCCCCCCCCAAGGATGTAGGGCCAACATCAAGGCCTCACCGAAAACAGGGCTCAGGGAAGCTTGACCAAAGTTTGGTCAAGGAGAGTGTTTGTCACTTCTATGATATGAGAGAACCAGGTGGATGTTATAATTGGTTCAAGGAAAAGTCAAAACTGTACAGATTTTTTTTTTCTCTTTTTATTTTTATTTGCATTTATTCTGCAGAACTTACTCCCGGGCCATAAGTTTTTGTTTCTTCAGTTTCTTCTGGGATATCTTTTTCTTCTGTGCAACCTCCTCTTCTGGTTTAGGAACAATCTGCTCTTTTTCAGTAAGGATCATCTCAATGTGGCAAGGAGAGCTCATGTATGGGTTAATCCGACCATGAGCCCTGTATGTTCTACGCCGCATCTTGGGGGCTTTGTTCACCTGGATGTGCTCAATGACCAGAGAATCAACATCTAAACCCTTAAGTTCAGCATTACTCTCTGCATTTTTAAGCATGTGCAGTAAAAATTCAGCACTCTTCTCGGGCCACCGACCCTGTGTCCAGCCCCACTGTTTGGCCAAACAAACTCCACCACTGTAGCGACAGAATGGCACACACTGCTTCTGCAAAGTGACGTCTTTCAGATACTTGGTGGCTTTTCGGATATGCATACCCTTGATGGCCTGGGCAGTTTCACGTGTGTTATTTCGTAGGGTTTCCTGGGTCAAGCGAATAGCGAACCATTTTCAGAGATCACCTCAGGCCGCTTAGGGGAAGAGAAAACTGTACAGATTTACATGAAGTAAAGAATGTTGAGACAAGTTGCAAAGGTCCGCAGAAATGGTTTTGCCACAGAGGGAAGGAAGTTAATTAGAATTACTACCGAACAGGACATAATTTACATATCTATCAGCTACCTATAGCTTACAAAGAATTGCAAAGTAGCTCAAAGACAATGAATAGGGCTAGGATCTGATAACCCAGGAGGGCAGGCTATAGACGATATAGAGTTTTCCATTGAAACGCAAATATTTCTCCATAAGGAGCTTCTGGCAAGGTGAATGGAGGGTTAAGAGCAGGAAAGTTAAAAGAGGAGGAATTTAGGAAGAGTAAGGAAGTCACAAAAGGTTAACCCTTTGGTTGGACTTGAAATACGACCTGTAGGAGACGCAGTGGCTTTTTCAGGGTGAAAGAGAAGGTTTAATTTCAGATTCTCTAAATCTTTAATGCATGAAGATCCCATGTATGCATATTTGATCCTAATGGCTTTAGGATTCCTATGTGCTGATTCTAGCTACTTCTAGTTTCTGTGGCTACAGAACTTTCCACTGAGCCAGGTAGTGTCTCAAGTTGTTCACATGGGGTTTTTGAAAACCTTCGGACAGCTTGGAGCTGTATAGGTGGGGTGGGAAGAGAAAGAAGATGAGAAATTTGGCTTATTTTATTTCTGTATTGGCTTTTATTTTTAAAATAACTCTGTACTCCTTGTAAAGTTTTCCCTCAGAACAGTTTTTCCTCTGCACACTCTCTTTTTCTTCATCACGTTAATGGCTGCAGCTTTGCTCTGGTGAGTCAAAAGGAAGGACCAGATCTTCACGAACCACTTGCTAGAATAGAGGGACCAAATTATATAGGAGGGCCCCTAGGGGGGATAGTAAGGTCAGGAAGAATGGGGATACAGGTAAGCATGGTGAGGGGCAGGGCGTGTGGGAGAGACATGAAAGACGAGAGTTAGGAAGGGCTTATCACAACAAATGGCTTAGTCAGGAAATGGGAGCTAAAATTCCATTTCTGCTAGAACATGCCCACACTAATTTTGCTCAAAAGGTTTTTGGATGCAGCTATAAGGGATGAAAAAGTTTTCCTTGCCCCTCTTAGGGTGCCTGGGTAGGTCTGAAAATTAAACTGACAAAGATTAACAGGAGGAAAGCATACAAATCTGTTTGATACATGTTTTCTGTGTTGTGGGAGCTTTAATGAGGCCTGACCTAACAGACCCGAGTATTTTTATGCTAGGTTTGATAAGGATTAGACAGTTGTAGAGGAACATGATAGACAAGGAGTATGAGGTAAGTGTAGTAAACTGAGGGAAACTTAACAAGGCCTGTTCTTTCAGATTCTTCTCAGCATCCCTGTGTCTTCAGACATAAGGATGCTCCTTTCCTCTGGAGGTAGGCAGGGCACCTCTCACATGAGGGCCTTATGACCCACTTTAGGGCAGAAGGATGAGGGAAGGTGCTTCTGCTGTTTTTTTCATGCTCCTTCAGCTTAAAATATTCAATATGCCAAGATACCATATTTTGGGGTAGTGTGTCTTGATCCCCATCACAGCCAAGCATCTTTATTCCCTTTTTTATTAAAAAACATTTTTTATTATAAAATGGTCCTTATATTTTCTTCTATAAGAGAATTCCCACAGAAACGTTAGGTTTTATAGGATTTGAAGGAATATTTAAGAATATTCACTGAGTCATTTTTCAAATGAGATATAGTTGACATATAACATTGTATATGTTTAAATTGTACAATGTGTGGATTTGATGCATTTATATATAGCAATGCGATTACCACTGTAACATTAGCCAACACCTCTATCATGTCACATAATTATCATTTTTTTGTGGTGACAACATTTAAGATCCAGTCTCTTGGCAATTTTAAGTATATAATACAAGTATTGTTGATTATAATCACTATGCTGTATATTAGATCTCCAGAACTTATTTATCCTACATAACTGCAGCTTTGTACCCTTTGACCGACTTCTCCCCACTTCCCCCACCCCCCAGCCCTAGTAACCACCATTCTACTTTCTGTTCCTATGAGTTTGGCTTTTTAAATTTTTTTTTTTTTTTTTTATGGAATGCTTCACGAATTTGCGTGTCATCCTTGCACAGGGGCCATGCTAATCTTCTCTGTATTGTTCCAATTTTTTAGTATATGTGCTGCCGAAGCGAGCACGGCTTTTTAATTTGAATTAATTTGAATTAATTTTTTATATATTTTTAGATTGATTGATTTAATTTGAGAGACAGAGCACACAGAGGAAGAGGGAGAAGCAGACTCCCCACTGAGCAGGGAGCCTAATGCAGGGCTCAATCCCAGGACCCCCAGGATCATGACCTGAGCCAAATCAGACGCTTAACCGACTGAGCCACCTAGGTGCCCTGGCTTTTTAAGATTCCACATATAAGTGAGATCACAGAATATAGTACTTGTTTTTCTCTGTCTGATTTATCTCACTTAGCATAATACCCTCATGGTCCATGTTGTTGCAAATGACAGGCATTTCTTCTTTCTCTTGGCTGAACAATATACCGTTGTGTGTGTGTGTGTATACATATACACACTGTACCTTTTTTATCCATTCATCTATTGATGGGCACTTTGATTCCGTATATTGGTTATTATGAATAATGTTATGAACATTAAAGTGCAGATATCTTTTCAAGATCCTGTTTTCATTTCCTTCAGATATATACCTGGGAGTGGGATTGCTGGATCATACAGTAGTTCAATTTTTAATATTCTGAGGAACCTCCATACTGTTTTTCACAGTGGCTGTACCAATTTAAATTCCCACTAACAATGCACAAGGGTTCCCTTTTGCCACATCCTTGCCAACACTTGGTATCTCTTGTCTTTATGATAGCCATTCTAACAGGTATGAGGTGTGCCATGAGCACCATATGAAGGTGCACACACGAATTGTGTCTTTCCACAATGTCAGCTTTATTCAATCATAAAGCAAAGTTTAATCACAATTATAAAGCAGGTTCAGGATTCCAAACTCAATGACATTTCACCATGTGATTAAACTTGGCTTCTCAAACAGCACACAGAGCAGGACAGAAGACAAACCACACAATGGACAAGGTAACAGGTGTAGGAAGTTAACGAACCAAATGCAAAGTCAGTCTATGGGCACGCAGTTGAGATAAAGCCCCAGTCTGCGGCAGCTTTTGGCACTTACTGCTTATGTTCAAGCAGTGAAGGATCTCAGTTCTGTTCGGAGATCAGTTGGTGGCAGTTGCCTTTTTTAAGTGGTCAGACATAGAGGGGTCACGTCTGAAGAGTCTAACAGCTTGCTGCCAGAATCCTTCCCTCTTTAAAGGGATTTAATTGGTTTCGGGTCCCTGCAGACCTCCTCTGGTTCTGCTTGTTATCAGTTCTGGGGTGTCAGCTAATGTTGGTCCCGGCGATACCTCCTAGCTGCAGTACCTTTACTTACTTGCGTCATTGCTCGACACGGGCTCCTGCTTGACACGACAGACTCCATTTTGCTCTCTATTAAGGTGATAGTTCATTGTGGTTTTGATTTGCATTTCCCTGATGACCAGATGTTGAGCCTCTTTTCATGTACCTGTTAGCCATTTGGATAGCTTCCTTGGAAAAACACCTATTCTGTTCTTCTGCCCATTTTTACATTGGATTGTTTGTTTTTTGTTATTGAGTTGTATGAGTTCTTTATATATTTTTGATATTAACCTCTTACCAGATACATGGTTTACAAATATTTTCTCCCATATCATAGGTTGCCTGGGTCATTTTTGGTTAGATGACATTTCTCCTTTCTTTTTCATGAGTAGAGCAGGGAAAGCAACATGAAACTCAGATATAAAGCCAGAAGGCTCAAAAGCCACATTTGTGTCTTTGGCTCCATTTAGGCAATGGTCACAGAGGACTCTTCGTATTCAGATGACACCCAACAAAGACTATAGTCAGCTTCAGTTTGAGCTCATAAGTGACAAAGACTCTCTCCTTGACCAAACCTCAGTCAGGCTCCTCTGAGACCTCTTTTCAACTAGGCCTTGTCCTTGGGACCTGTCTTCAGCCTGCCTAGTCCAGTCACAGCAAGAATCCTGCTAAGTCAGTTTAGAGAGAATCCTCTCTTTTTTTAAAAAAAAGATTTTACTTATTTATTTAAAGACTATTTATTTGAGATAGAGAGCATGAGCGAGGGGGGGGGGCACAGAGCAGAGGGAGAGGGAGAAGCAGGCTCCCTGCTAAGTGGGGAGCCCAACATGGGGCTCAATCCCAGGACCCTGGGATCATGACCTGAGCCAAACGAAGGCAGATGCTTAACCGACTGAGCCACCCAGGCGCCCGTAAAAATTTTAAAGTAATCTCTATACCCAATGTGGGGCTCAAACTTAAAACCCCGTGATCAAGAGTGACATGCTCTACTGACTGAGCCAGCCACATGCCCTGAGAATCCCCACTCTTGATATCTGATCACCCTGGTTTGCCTTCAGTAAGAAGCCTGCTGAGTGGGGCGTCTGGTGGCTCAGTTGTTAAGCGTCTGCCTTTGGCTCAGGTCATGATCCCAGGGTCCTGGGATCGAGCCCGGCGTCGGGCTCCCTGCTTGGTGGGAAGCCTGCTTCTCCCTCTCCCACTCCCCCTGCTTGTGTTCTCTCTCTCGCTGTCTCTCTCTCTCTCTGTCAAATAAATAAATAAAATCTTAAAAAAGTGGCAAATCCTTAAAAAAAAAAAAAAAAAGAATCCTGCTGAGTTAGTTTAGCAAGAATCCCCCTACCCATGATGTTTCCTTTTAGTAATTTTCCATCTACTGACCCCTCATTCTGCTCATTGGTTATAAATCTGCACTTGTCCTTGTTATATTTGGAGTTGAGCCCAATCTCTCCCCTCTGTTGTGATAGTCTTGACACTTGAAGGGGTCCAGAATAAGCTACTGTGGCATAAAAATTATTTTGAGAAGAAGGCATTTGAGTTCCTGAAATCTCTTATCTGCCTAAAAGCAGAGCCTCCCCAGAGAGCTCAGTTGTCATAAATCCCCTTCCTGGGAGCAACCAGGGATGACTGACTCTTATCACTGGAGAGAAGTCTCCACATCATTCCTGAGCAGACACTGTCACAAAACTACCGTATCTTCCATCTGTTCTCCTAAGGGCCTATTTATCTTTCCAACAAGTCATTTGTTTTCCTGTAAGTACCTTTATCCCCTACCCCTTCCTCTATTAATATAAACCCCAAATTTTATTTTTTATTTTATTTTATTTTTTATTTAAAGCTTTCTTTTTTTTTTTTTAAAGATTTTATTTATTTATTTGACAGAGAGAGAGAGACAGCAAGAGAGGGAACACAGCAAGGGGAGTGGGAAAGGGAGAAGCAGGCTTCCCACGGAGCAGGGAGCCCGATGCGGGGCTCAATCCCAGGACCCTGAGATCATGACCTGAGCCGAAGGCAGACGCTTAACGACTGAGCCACCCAGGCACCCCTATAAGCCCCAAATTTTAAATGCCTCTTTAAGTTATATTTTTCTGCAATGTACAAACAGGAATAAAAATCTGTTTTTACTCTTGCTCATCTGTTGTAGGAGAGGAAAACAAGATCTCTTTCTTCTACCCATCCCAGGGTCATTGGCTGGGGCTCTGCAAATTAGACTGACAAAAGATTAACAAGAGAAAAACAAATAGAAGTTTATTAATGTGTGCATTTTAAATACACATGGGAATACTCACTGATGATTAACTCAAGAGAGCAACACATTTTTAGAGACGTGACAAGATAAAGGAAAAGAAAGGCCTTTGAGTTTCTTTTTCTTTTTTTTAAAGATTTTATTTATTTATTTATTTGAGAGAGAGAGAGAGAGAAATAGCATGAGAGGGGAGAGGGTCAGAGGGAGAAGCAGGCTCCCTGCTGAGCTGGGAGCCCGATGTGGGGCTCCATCCCGGGATCACGACCTGAGCCGAAGGCAGTCACTTAACTAACTGAGCCACCCAGGCGCCCAAGGCCTTTGAGTTTCTAAGGGTGGCAAATTATGGGAAGGTAAACATATGGAAGAACTAATGGAAGATAAGGGCTAGTTAGAAACATTTGGTATGTAGACTTTTCTGGTGCTCTCTCTGGGCTGATTAGTCTAGAGTTGTCTCTGGTGATTAACTTCTGTCCTTCCTGGTGGAGAGGAGAGGGGGAACATCTTTACAAATTCATGTCCTACTTGTAGAAAAACAGAGGGAGGGCAGAGAACTTTTCTTCTATCTGCGTCTTCTCAATTGCCTTCAGCTCAAAATAAATCTTATGCCAAAGTAGCATATTTTGGGGTGGCATATTCTGCTACTATTCACTGTCTTTTGTCAATTTAATTTGTAGGCTCTCAAATACTGAAGATAAGAGAGTAGAGGGAAAGTTTTTCCTCCCTGATATATCTATTGCAATAGTCCTGAATAAAGTCTTCTGTACTATGTTAACAAGCATCAGAATCATTTGTTTTTTTTTTAACAGAAGGGATTTTAAGAGTCTATAAGTTATTTCCTGCCTCGGCTTCTTCCTTTTCCTTACAAACATCCTTAAGTTATAAAAGCTTATTGTCATCTCTCTGGTATTATGCTACTGAGGGCAGGAGGTCAGTTACATTGGCTAGAGGTCAGTTACAGCTCATTTTATTGAATGAAATTTGGTATTTTTTAAGCTGTCGTTTTTGGTGCATTTTCTTACTGAGCCTTCCCAAACCAGACATCCTAGAGTGTAGAAAAAAACCACTCTCCACCCATTTTCCTTGCTTTTTTTGAGTTAACAACAATGGTACAGAACATGTTTCAAGTTCCAAATAAGTAGTATTTAGTGAGAAATTAAGTGCAGGGCTATTTCCATGCTGGCTTTTTGGGGAATTCCATTTTATGCACGCATTCAAGGGCTTTTTTTTTTTTTTAAGATTTATTTACTTATTTGAGAGGAGGGGCAGGGCAGAGGGAGACAGAGAGAGAATCTTTAGCAGACTCCCCACTGATCGCAGAGCCCAATGTGGGGCTTGATCTCTTCTTCCTGAGATCATGACCTGAACTGAAATCAAGAGTCAGACACTTAACCAACTGAGCCACCCAGGCGCCCCTCAAGGGCTATTATTGAGCACCTGTTTGCCAGTCCTTGTGTTAGGCATTGGGAGTAGAGTTGAGGATGAGATCAACATTGTCCTGCCCTTCATAGTACTTATAGTCTACACTCTATTTATTTATTTCAGAGAGAGAGAGCAAGCATGAATGGGGGGGAGGGGCAGAGGGAGAAGCAGACTCCCCGCTGAACAGGGAGCCCAATGCAGGGCTCAATCCCAGGACCCTGGAATCATGACCTGAGCTGAAGGCAGACGCTTAACTGACTGAGCCACCCAGGCACCCCACAGTCTAATCTCTAGACAAATAGAAGCCTGGGCCTCTATTAAGGCCATTTCTCTATGAATAAACATGAATAAAGGTTCTTTTGGCCTTTCTGGAGCTTCCCCTATAGGGAAGACAGACCAAGACCCACAAAGAAATGATTTCATTATATTAGGGTAAAGTATAAATAAGAAAAAGGTACGTAGAGAAGTTTTAGCCAAAGCTCATAAAGGAGGTAACATTCAAGATTGATAGGTTAAAAAAAAAGGATAATTCTAGAGGGAAAGTCATATGTCTTGGAAGAAAGAAACAGCATGGTGTGTAGAGAGAACTACAAAGAATCCAGTACAACCATTAAATAAATCACAGAACAGGGAGTTCCTGGAGATGGTAGTGAAAAGCAGGGAAAGCAATGTCCTGGAAATTCTGTGTGCCAGGCTTGGGGTTTTGCTTGTAGCCAGTGAAAGGTTTTCTGGCTATACCGTGGAGGAGAGATTTAAGGAAGTTGTGCTGGTTATCTGCTGTGTATTGCCCTAGATCCACTTTCTGCAGTTTTTTCTGTTTTGCTCTATGCCCAATGGGCTGAGTCCTTACAGACTGCATTGCTTCTACTCTCAGAGCTCCTGTTGTCTATAACTGCAAACCACCCCAAACCTAGTGATATAAAGCAAGCATAATCATTTACTATTATCTCTCACAATCTAGGGGTTGACTGGGCTCAGTGAGGCAGTTCTAAGTTGAGACTATTTCAGGAAGTTAAGTCAGACAGCTGACTGGTGCTGGAGTCATCTAGAAGGCTTCCTCACTCATTTGTCTGGTGGTTGTGCTGGCTTCTGGCTTGGACCTCTGCAAGGGCTTTTGCCAGAATATAGTCTGCACATGGCCTCTCTAGGTGGCTTGGGGTTCCTCACAACATGGCTGCGTTCCAAGGGCAAGCATCCCGAGAGAGAGAGCTGGGCAGAAGCTGTATTGCCTTTTATGGCCCAGCCTTAGAAATCATGTAGCATTACTTCTTCCACATTCTATTTGTTAGACGTGAGTCATTAAGGCCAGCCTATATTTATATTTAAGTGGAGGAGAATTAGACTTCACCCCTTGATGAGGGGACTGTAAATGAATTTGAAGATGATTTAAAACCACTTCATCCTCTAACTTCTGCTTGATTTTGGACAATGCATGTGTGTGTGTCGGGGTGGGGGGGAAGTGGGCACCAGCAGATCAGAGTGTGGTTAGAGGGAGAGAGTTTGTGGGGATTTATCCGTCCATTCTGCAAACCCTGACTCCCTTCCTGCCTTGCTGTGGAGCCATCGATGAGTCTGGTTTTCTACCTGCAGCAATAGCTGCTGTCTGCTGGCCCCTCTTCTGTGCCACTTCTCACTGGGTTCCTGTAACACTTCTTCCTCCCCTTGCCCCTTTACATTAAGGGATGGTAATGGCTTCTCCCTGTTGCTCTTCCCCAGGTGTCTCATCACCCTTAACTTCCTTTCACTCTCTTAAAACCTTTGTGACGGTCCATTAATTCAAGTCTTTTTGTTTAAATACTTTGAAACATCTTTCTTATTGCCATGAAGCTGACTAAATTCAAGGGACTAAAATGGAGATAAAGAGACTATTGGGAGGATGTTATGGTGGTACAATGAAAGATGATAAAGGCATGAGAGTAGTAGATGGACTCCAGAGGGATTATTAGGTAAATTTTGCAAAACTTTGTGACAGACCATAGTTTATAGGACTAGGTACTGTAAGTCAAATCTATAAGGAGTCAATGTCAAGAAGAGCAAATAGAAGGGGCGCCTGGGTGGCTCAGTCCGTTAAGTGTCCGACTCTTGATTTTGGCTCAGGTCATGATCTCAGGGTTGTGAGATTGAGGCCCATGTCAGGCTTTGCGCTGAGTATGGAGCCTGCTCGAGATTCTCTCTCCCCTTCTCCCTCTGCCCATCCCCCGCTTGTACACGTGCTCTCTCTCTCTCTCGGAAAAAAAAAAAAAAAAGAGCAGTTAGATCAGGACAGATCAGGCAGTTATCAGTCAGTGTTTTGGAGGTCACAAGGCAGAGCTCATGATCCCAGGAGCCAGATATATCCACATGAGCACTGATCCTAAGCCAAAGGTGGTTTGGCTCAGTCTTGTCTTCTTAGAGTTGCAAGAATTAAATGAACTAAGTCACACAAAAATGCTTTGAATATTGTAAAGCATGATATATGTGTGAAATCCAATGGTAATTGGTATTATAATTAAAATAATTCTTGTAATTATTTCTGGGTATTTGTATATCTAGATTAATACATTTTGATCATATACAGAAGGGAACTTGAGCTCAATTGAAGAAGTGATAGAAATAGTATTTACCCATGGTTCTTCTTGTTAAGTCGGAGAGATTTGATCATTTAAGGTCCTCTTTTTCCCACAAATGCTCATTCTTGTGTCTCTGTCTACTCATTGTCACTACTTATTGTTCTTTGCCTTTAAGGAAGGGGACAATAACAGAGATGATCCTCCACAATCGCATTCGTGTCTTTGCAATTTCTAACTCTCATTCTATGGGCAATGAGAACAATGGTAGCTAAGCAATTTGATAGTGTACTTAGGAGAAGCTACAGCTTGGTCCAAGGTAAATAACTGAGCAGATAATATAGAGATGGATAATCCAGTTACTCTCCCCAATTCCTATATTTTTAATTGTGGTAAAATACACATAAGATTTATCATCTAAACCATTTTTAAGTGTACAGCTCATTAAGGACATTCACATTGTTGAGCAACATATCTCCAGAACTTTTTCATCTTATCAACCTGAAACTTTATACCCATTAAACACTAACTTCCGATTTGCCTCTCCCCCAGCCCCTGGAAATCACCACTCTACTTTCTATAAATTTGACTACTCTAAGTGCCTCATGTAAGTGGAATCTTATAGTATTAGTCTTTTTGTGACGGGCTTATTACACTTAGCACAATGTCCTCAAGATTCATCCATGTCATAGCTCCTGCCTTTTGGCTATTGTGGATAATACTGCTAGTCAGCACTTTCATAGGGTCTCTATAGCAAGGTTTGTGTATTATGTATTTTTGGTCTGTATTCAGGTGTAGGGTCTCTGAAATCTTTGAGGGTTTGTATCCCAAGGTATAACTCTGAGGTATTTAGGATCTTTTTCAGTTGGGATGCCTGGGTGGCTCAGCAGGCTAAGTGTCTGCCTTCAGCTCAGGTCACGATCCCAGGGTCCTGGGATCGAGCCCCACATTGGGCTCCCTGCTCAGCGGGGAGTCTGCTTGTCCCTCTCCCTACCCCCCTGCTCGTGCTGTCTCTCACTCTCTCTCTCAAATAAATAAATAAAATCTTAAAAAAGAAAAAGGATCTCCTTCAGGTAATGAGGTTTTAAAATGCTTTGATTATCTGTGTTCCAAAATTTAAGTCTGAGGTAATTAGGTTTTGTATTCAGTGTATGTGGTCACTGAAATTCTTCACTCCGTGTTCTCTGCTTTAGGTCTGATTTATTTGGGAGGTCTGGGTTCAGGGTCTGAAGCCTTAGAACTTTTAGAGAGGCTGTCCAAATTTGTTTCTGAGGTATTTGGTGTCTGAAGTCAGAATGTTAGGTCCTTAAACCCATTAGTATCTGTGCTCCAGAGTTTGAGTCTGAGGTATGTGGGGTTTGTGTTCAGGTGGTGCGGTCTCTGAAATCTTTGAAGGTCTGTATTTCAAGATATGAGTCTGAGGCAATCGAGAGTCTGTGTCCAGGGCTTCCTTTCCCCAAACTCTTGAGGCTCTGTCCTGTCGTAGGGGTTCAGGTATTTGAGCATTTGTGTTCACTGTGTGAAGTCTTTGAATATTTGAGGGTTTGTGTCCCAAGTTTTCAGTCTGAGGTGTCCATGGGTCTTTGTGCAAGGTGTGAGGTGTCTGAAATTTTAGATTGTCTGTGTTCCAAGTGTGAGTCTGAGGTATTTGGAGTCTGCTTTCAGGGAGCGAGGCCTCTAAACTCTTGGAGGTTCTCTTCCAAGGTTTGAATCTGATGTATTTGAGGTTTCTGTTCTAGGTGTGAAATTCCTGAACTGCATAAGGTTCCATGTCCCAAGGTTTGAGTCTGAGGCATCTGTCTATGTAATTCAGGGTGTGAAGTCTCTGAACTGTTTGAGGCTCTCTCCCAAGGTTTGAATCTGAGGTGGTTTTGTTTTTTTTTTTTTTTTTCAGGTTGCAAGGTTTCTAAATGCTTTGATGGTCTGTGTTTTAAGGTTTAACTACAAGGTATTTAGATGTCTGTGTTCGGGGTTTGAGCTTCCTAAATTCTTTGAGGATGTGGGTCCCAATGTTTGAAACTTAATTAACAGGAGGGTCTTAATTCATAATGCATGGTAAGTAAACTCTTTAAGGATCTGCTCCAAGGTTTGCATCTGAGGTGTCTGGAGGTCCTAGTTGAGGATGTGCATTCTCCGACGTATTTAAGAGTCTATTTTCTAAGTTTTGAGTCTGTGTGCAGGGTTTGAGTTTTTGGAACTCTTCGAGGATCTGTGTTGCATGGCTTAAGTCAAAGATATTTGGAAACTGTGTTCAAATTGTGAGGTTTCTGTCTCTTCTAGGGCCCATCCTGTGGTTTGAGTCCAAGATATTTCAGGGTCCATATTTAGAGTTAGAATTCCCTGAACTCTTTGGAGGTCTGTGTTTCGGGTTTTGAGGTTTATGTATTTGGTGAAATCTGGTCAGGGTATGAGTTCTGCTTTAATACAGGTTTTATTATTATTTAGGTATGGTAAGGCCAGTGGATCAGGAAATGACCGTCATTGAAAAGATAATTTGTTATACTCACAACTCCCAAGAGAAGATGGCATGCTATACCATGGAGTGCCACATGGGGAAGCACCAGGGTCAGTCAGGATGCAGAGGGAGATAGGAAATTGTCTTTATGGTGGTTTTCACAGGGAGGAATGGGCTAGGCAGGGTAATCAGCTTAGGATTTGGCTAGTTTGAATAATTTCAGTGGACTCTGGGTATAGGGGCTGTCTCTAGTTGTTTGGTACCTGGCCTTGGGTGTTTAGGGCAGAAGAATAGTGGTCTGGAGTGTAAGAGTGTGATAGAGGAGGTGGTTGGGGTGTGGGCTATGGATTGGTTGGTATGTACTTGAAAAGTACTCTCTCAGGCAAGTTATTTACGATTTCTAGGACTCGGCTAACCCTGGGAGGGGCAGTCCCTCCAGGGTCGGCAAGGCCCCAGATGTCAAATCATAAGAATACCGAAAATAAAAGACACGGTTAATGCACGATCTCTGAAATCAGTAAGTGTGTTTCTCAGTGTTAGAGTCTGAAGTATTTGGAGTCTTGTTACTGGTGTAAGGTCTCTGAATACATTCGTGGTCTGTGTCCTGTGGTTTTAGTCTGAGGTGTTTGCAGTCTATTTTCAGGGTTTGAGATATCTCATCTCCTCGAGGATCTGTGACTCAGAAGTTTCAGTGTAGGGTATTTGGGGGTTTTTGTTCAGGATGTGAGATCTCTGAACTCTTTGAGGGCCTGTGTTCAAAGTATTGAGTCTGAGGTGGTTGGAAGTTCATGTTCTTGGCTTGAGGTCTAGAACAACTCTGTTGTTTGGAGTCTGAAATATTTCAGGTTCTTCATTTAGTGTGTAAAATCTCTGAACTCTGAGCGTGTTTGTCCTCAAGATTGAGTGTGATGTATCTGGGAGTCTGAGTTCAGGGTTTGTGGTCCATAAATGCTTTGGTGATCTTTGTTTCAGTGAATGAGTATGAGGTGTGAGATCTCTGAACTTTTAGAGGTTCTGTGTCTCAAGTTTGGTTTGAACTATTTGGGGTCTGAGTTCAGAATGTGAGGTCTTTGAACTTTTTCATTGTCTCTTTTCAGTTTTTAATCTGAGATTTTGGGATCTGTGTTCAAGGTCTGTGGTCTTTGAACTCTTTGAGAGTGTGTGTCCTAAAGTTTGAGTCTGAGGTATTTGGGGTCTTGTTCAAGGTATGGTATTTCTAAATCCTTTGATGAGTCTGTTCCAAGTTTGGGTCTGAATTATTTGGGGGTCAGTTTTCAAGGTATGATGTCTCTGCACTCTGTAGTGTTCTGTTTCCCAATATTTTACTCTGAGATAGTAAGTGCCTTTGTTCAGGGTGTGAGGTCTGTGAATTCTTTGAGGGTCTGTGTCCTTAGGTTTGAGTCTTAGGTAGATGGGAGACTGTCTTGTTGGCATGAGGTCTTTGAATTCTTTAAGTGTCTATCCCAAGGTTTGAATCTGGTGTGTTCAGAGTTCTGTTTTCAGGGTGGAATGTCTCCGAACTCTTTTAAGGTCTGTCCTAATGTTTAAGTTGACGTATTTGGGTGTCTTTGATCAGGATGTGAGGTCTCTGAACTCTTTGAGAGCCTGTGTCTAGTAAAGCAAGAAATGAATCTAGATAGGACCCAATCTTTACCTAAGGGCTGTCCTATGTGTCTCACATGTTTTTCTTTGCTGAATTATGAGAAGCACCTACTAGAAATGGGAGAACACACCCATTGGAGCAGCCCAGAGCCACTCTGAAGCCCTGGCTGCCACCCCATGGTACAGTCTTAGGGCTCAATCCATGTGAGAGGCTGCTCTGAGAGCTTAAACCACCACTTAATCCTAGAGCCTCTGGCATCTTGGGAGGTTGATTCAGGGGTGGGTCCCAGATAACCAAGAAACTATCTGAGCTCTGCTCTTTAGAAGATTGTGTACTAATGATTCCTAGGGACAGAACCCAAACTGAACTAAGAGAAAAATCAACGCTCGTAATACCGAGCTAAAGCCAAAGCCTAATGTTACATGGAAATGTTCAAATGAATGCGGAGTCTAGGCCTGATAGCCCAAGTGCTTGACATCCAGGAGGTATTCAATGTATACAGGATAAATGAGTGAATCCAAGGGGCAGCAGAGTATGGGAGAAGAGCTCTTATTTGCCAGTAAAGGGCTCTGAACGTACAGTCTAGCTCTGCCTATTATACCTTGTGTGACTCTGTGTAGGTTAGTTCATGCCTCTGAGTTTCAGTGTCTTTTTTACCTGCAAAACAGGCATCATTATACCTATCAGATAGGTTTATTGAGAAGGTATGGAGATGGCTTATTTGCACTTCCTAGGGCTGGCATTTTCTCTGTTGGCATTCATCTCCTGGAGCATCACGCCAAACTTGACCACATAATAACCACTCGTGTCCAAGATCGGCTATCATCGTTTCTGCAGTAACTCTCACAGTCAGAACACGGCGCATACATTCTTTCTAATTCATACAATAATAAAACAAGATAGGTATGTGAGGTCCATTTAGAGATTTGGAAGGTGAGCTGAGAGAGGCTGATAAGTAACTTGCCCCAAGTTATATAGCCCACCAAGGGCAGGAACTGGTAAGAGCTGACACCAAAACTCTAGCATGTCCACAGTAGATGCCATCTCAGAAGGGACCACAAAACATGACCCAGGAGTAAGTTCATGTTTCAGCTAGTGTGGAGCCCCAATTTCAGAGCTACCCCAGATTGGATGAACTGAGATCAGTGACAAATAATGCAGTGTCAAGAGAATGGAGTGCATTTATTTTTCTTTTGCTGCTTTCAAGATTTTCTCTTTGGCTTTGACTGTCAACATTCTTATTATGCTATGTCTGGGTGTGGACTTCTTGTTTTATTTTGTCTTTATAAGTCTACCCCAGGGCTTCCCAACCTTGGCTGCATATTGGAATGATTTGGGGATCTTTTAATTTATTTATTTATCTTTAGAGCGGGAGGGGAAGAGAGAGAGAGAGAGAATCTTAAGCAGGCTCCACACTTAGCGTGGAGCCCGATGCAGGGCTCAATCTCACAACCCTGAGATCATGACCTGAGCCAAAATCAAGAGTCGGATGTTTAACTGACTGAGCCACCCAGGCGCCCCTAGGTGTGGATTTCTTTGCGTTTATTTTATGTGTAGCTTGTTGCGCCTTTTGGATGTGTAGATTAATGGTTTGTAACATATGTAGGAAATTTTCGGTGGTTATTTCTTCAAATAATTTTTCTGTTCATTTCTCCTTCTCCTCTTCTTCTGGTACTCCCATTATGTATATGTTGGTGTACTTCATTGTGTCCCATAGGTCTCTGAGGCTATGCTCACTTTTCCTCATCCTTTTATCCTTCCTGTTCTTCAGATTGTATCATCTTGAATGATCTATCCTTGAATTCACGAATTCTTTTTTTCTGCCCTCTCAAATCTATTTTGAGCCCCTCTAGTGATTTTTTAAATTTTAGTTATCATACTTTTCAACTCCAGAATTTCCTTTTTAAAAAAATAATTTCTATCTCTCTATTGATGTTCTTTATGTGATGAATCACCGTGATAAAACTTTCCTTTAATTGTTTATACATGGTTTCCTTTAATTCTGTAAACATAGTTATAATAGCTACTTTGAGGTCTTTGTCTGCTAACTCCCACATCTGGGTCCCCTTAGAGTGGTTTCTGCTGCCTGTTTTTTTTTGTTGTTGTTTAACTGTACAAGAATCACACTCTCCTGTTTCTTTGCAGTCTCAGAACTTTCTGTTGAACACTAGGTATTTCAGATAACATACTGTAGCAGCTATGGATTCTAACGAACTTCACCCTCCCTCTGAGGCTTTTTCATGGTGCTGTTTTCTTTATTATTATTATTATTATTATTTAAGATTTTATTTATTTTGACAGAGAGAGTACAAGCAGAGGGAGCAGCAGAGGGAGAGGGAGAAGCAGGCTCCCTGCTGAGCAAGGAGCCTGATGTGGGGCTCGATCCCAGGACCTGGGATCATGACCTGAGCTGAAGGCAGCTGCTTAACCAACTGAGCCACCCAGGTGTCCCTTTTTTTTTTTTTTTTAAGATTTTCATGGTGCTGTTTTCTTTTAGTTTATTTGTTTAATGTCTTACCTGGACTAACTCTATAAAGTATATTTCCCTTACAGTGTGCAGTCTCTGATATCACTCTCTAGCTTTTTAACCTTGTTTTTATTTTTAAGCCTAGCTTCCTAGAAGTTACCCCAGGTCAGCATAGCTTAATGTTCAATCAATGACTATTTAGAGGTTGTGCTTATGCTCCCTGAGCCAGTGATGGGGATCAGGACACACTACTCCAAAATATGGCACCGTGACACGTTGAATATTTTAAATTGAAGGAGTCTGAGCAAATGGCAGAGGCAGGAAGTTCACTCTGACCTTCCCCTTATACTTCCCCCCCTGAAACAGGTCATAAGACTCTCATGTGAGAGGTGACTTCCCTATACTCAGAGGAAATTAGTAGCATCCTTACCTCTGAAGACAAAGGGATGCAGAGAAAAATCTGAAAAATCAGGCTTGCTAAATTTCCCCCAGTTTACTACACTTACCTCATACTCCTTGACCTACTGTATTCTTCCATAGCTGTTCTCTTTTCATCAAACCTAGCATAAACGTACTCCGGTTTAATAATTTCTTTGGGTTTTCATTTCCTTATGAAGGCCCCCATGTCATGTAAAACTTAAATAAATTTGTATGTGTTTCTCCTGTTAGTTTGTCTTTGTCAGTCTAATTTTTAGATCCTGGCAGGGACTCTAAGAAGACTGAGGAAAACTTTTTCCTCCCCTTTGCTGATGGATCTGTGAGTGGTGTGGGGGATGCTTTACATTCTGCCACATGTTCTAGTGGAGACTAGTAGCTCTCAAGTGTATTCTGCAGGTGCTTTTTAGTGGCTGCAGCCTGCCGTGGGCACAGCCTCTTGACCCCTAGGGAGAAGTATGATCTTAACAGGGTACTTTTGAGCCGTCTATTTCCCTGGTTCTCACTGTTAAACTTCTGGGTGATTTGCTGCTTTGTCTTTTGGTACTGGTTTCATAAAACCATTAGCCTTCTCTTAATTGTCTGACAGTAAGATTATTATTGCTTTTGACTACACCTTAAGACATGAGTTCCTCCTGTGGAGGAGGAAAATATTTTCATTCTACCATTTTAAATTCTTGGTTAAGGCCCCTATCATGAAAGACAGATAAGAGAAAAACAAACAGAAGTTTATTAACATACATACCTCATATATACATGGAAAAATAACTCCCAGAGATGGCTTAGATTTTAGGCCTAAATCCCATTTTCAATTAAAGACGAAAGAAAGGTGTAGGGAGGCCGGGAAAAGCATGGCAAACATGGATATAGTTTGTTATGCAGATTTAAGTCAGTGCCTTCTCCACCGATGGGAGTCTCTTGTGATTTAGAGTTATCCTCTTCCTGATACAGAGATATACCCTTACAAATAGAGATTTCCTTTATAAATATAAATGTCCTTCGCAAAAGAGTAACTTCTACTCTGTTTCCAGACCTTCCGTGTGTCTGCTGTTTCTCAAAATAATCAGCTCAAAATATATATACCAAATATACTAAAAGGCATATTTTGGGGTAGATTTTCTGGTCTCCTATACTCCACTCTGTTCTAAGTAAAATCAGCCTCTCAGCAGAGCTGTGGAGTTGCCGGTCCTCTAGTCTCGCCTCTCCTCTTGGCCAGAACTTCTGTGGTCTTGCACTGAAGATAGGGCTGGGGACAGGATTGGTGGCCTGCTTCTCCTAGAGTGACACCTCTGCCCTGAAAGTGGGAGCTGAAAGGGACTGTAGCTCCTATCTTTTTCTGATTGTCTCTCCCTGCATAGAACCACCACCCTATGGGCAGGATCTGAGGGTGGGGTTTGCTCTTGGGGCTCCAGTATTGCCTTGCGTGGGGTACAGCTCCTTCCACACACTATGGGTGGAGGTGGGAGGGGGAAGGGAGCCCTGGTCTTCTCTGCCATGGACCAGAGCTTCTATAATACAGAGCTGGTGGGTGGGAGGTGGGGGCGGATGAGAGATGCCTGCAACCCATCCCTCTTGGGGTAGAACGGCAGCCCTAAAACCAGGAGCTGTGGGTACCAGGAGCCCCCATCTTCTTGGCTGCACTTTCTTGGAGGTAGAGCTGCTGTAACATGGAGCTGGGTGGGGTCGGAGTTTAAAGGGGAGGTAGGAAAGCAGGTTCTAGCTCAAATGCCACAGACTCATGCTGTTCTAAGTGTTTATTAGATTTTATTGAATAAATGCTTCTCAATTTGCTGTATGATCTTAGATCATTTGCTTAACAAGGACTTTAAATTGTTGTGTTTTATAATTTTTACCAGTTGATTTTTTTTAAAGATTTTATTTATTTATTTATTCATTTGAGAGAGAGAGAGAGAGCACACATGAGAGGGGGGAGGGTCAGAGGGAGAAGCAGACTCCCTGCTCAGCAGGGAGCCTGACGCGGGACTCGATCCCGGGACTCCAGGATCATGACCTGAGCTGAAGGCAGTGGCTTAACCAACTGAGCCACCCAGGCGCCCCCCCAGTTGATTTTTTTAATGGGGTGAGAGTCCACTGAGCTCCTCACACTGTCCAGAAGTCCCCCCTGTCTTACTACTCTTGTTGAAAGTACCACGATCCAAGTAAATTAACAGATAAAATGCAGCCAATATAATAAAGGCTTTTTCCTATAATTGTGTCCATGCCTCAGCTGTACCTGCTGCCGTGGATCTCTGTCCCACTGGTGACTCATGCTCTCTTTTGTCCTTGGAGGCTTGAAAGCCCCTTTTTAAGTTTGTTTTTTTTAGTAGTCTCTGTACCCATTGTGAGGCTCGAACTCACGACTCCGAAATCAAGAGTCATATGCCCTTCTGACGAAGCCAGCCAGTTTGCCGAGCCTTTGTTTAAGGCGAGAGCAGCCTAAGAGTTCTCCTGCCTCTGTCCATGGGTGTATTCCTGTCTCTATAGCAACAGCCACTTACTTGCCCAAGGATAAAGCCATCATAAGCCGTAGTCACTTGTCAAGGACAAAATACTGATGGCATCTGCTAGGAAGACCACCCAGCATGCTGTTTCATCCCTTTCCCTTGCTCATGCCACACCTCCTCGTGCTTAGTCACTCAGCAAACATCTGTGGGACATCCATGAAGTGAGGCCTTGGGGCACAGCAGGGAAGCTCACAAGGTTCTCCTCTTGTGGGCTGACATGCTCTCTCTCTCTTTTTTTTTCTCAAGATTTTGTTTATTTATTTGAGAGAGAGAGAGCAAAAGAGAGAGCACGAGCGGGGTGAGAGGCAGAGAGAGAAGCAGACTCCCTGCTGGGCAGGGAGCCCGATGTGGGGCTCGATCCCGGGACTCGGATCATGACCTGAGCCAAAGGCAGACAGTTAACTGACTGAGCCACCCAGGCGTCCCTGACATGCTGTCTCTTAAAAGGAATGGCTTTTTCGCTACTTTTTGCCTTCCCATTTATCCCTGACCTAAATGTCCATTTCCCTTTCCTCTGAAATTCTGCATTTCCTAAGATGGGGACTGAGCATTCAGCCTTCATCACTGGATGCTCCTGTGGTGAGGGAGCTTGCTTGGGCTTGCTCATTGTTCTCTGCAACCTGATGCCTGTCCTGCAATGAAGGAATCCTCTCCTGGTTCTTTACCATCTCTAGAGTACCTGTTAGATTTCTGTTTTGGAATTTTGTTTATCACATGTGTAATTCTGTCCTAAAACAGCTACTACAGAGTCTTAAGAAAATACCTTGCATTTGGATAGCACTTGTGTATTGCATTTGTGTTAACAGGTGTTATCCTGATGTTTTCACTATAATCAAGTGATTTCCTGAGGGCAAGTAGGAATGGGTATTTTTTCCCCATTTTACATAATGGAGGGTTGATCCCACCAAAGGTAATTTTAGGGACTCATGTAGAGTCCCAGAGTAAGAATGGATCTGAGATCTCCCACCTCCTAGCCTTCCACAGGACTCTAGAATTAGGAAGTACGCTCCCATCAAGGGCAATCAGTACCTTAGGTTAGGACACAATTTGGTGTGCTGAGAATTCTCTCAATCACTTGGGATGGGGTAAGAGACATTCAGCTGTCGGCTGAACTCTGCAGGTAATTTGCAGACTTCCATTTCCTTCCTGTATCCTCCTCTACAAAGCCAGTAGCTCAGAGGCACAAATAGGGTTTCTCCCTACTTGTTATATTTATAATTGCTGGCAGTCATTCCAGCTCTGCTGCCCAGCTGTATGGGTTCCCACCTTCTGGACTGGACCAAATTTACTTCCTTTGATCTTGGTTTTCCTATATGTAAAATGGGGGCTAATACCCCTTTCCCATTTATACCTTAACAAATCATAGGTTATAATATGGATGCTCTGGAATAATACACGGTGACCCAAAGTTAAAAGATTAGGACAAATGGAAGAGCCCACTCTAGCTCCAGCTCTGACAAGGATTATTTTGCAACTACCAAGGAATGGAGTGATTTTTTTGCTCTGCAGCCTCCCGGAGGACTGATGTCTCATCTGTGAATTTGGTGCATAGTACTTACAGCCTTATGCCGATCTCAATCTTGTTTCTCCTTCCTTCTTGGATTATGCTAATATATTTGTATAGTCTACTATTTTTAAAGTAGTGCCTTCTATATTATCTCACACAATTCCTAAAATAACTCTTGTGACTTAGGCAGGCCAGGTATGGTCGTTTCCATTTCTCTCCCCTCAGCTTCTTCACCCCATCAGCACTAGTCCCTTCATGGAGCCTCACTGCATTACCTCCTCCAGGAAGCTTGCCTGATTGGAATCTGGGAGAGCACAGCACTCTGTGGAGAGGAGGGGCCTGAGACACTTGAAGGAATGCATGAATTTATGACTCCCCAGTAGAATCACTCTCACTTGACAATGAAAAACAGAGGTTCTGACCTTTGTTTTTGTTGTTTTGTTTTGTTTTATCTAAGTACAAAATGCTAAGGTTTTAAAACATGAGCATATCTGACATTTGGGGAATGGGCACCATACAATTCTTACCATGTGATTACCTTGTTATTACATTAGCACCATTTTTTTTTTTTTTACACAAAAGGGGGGAAATGTACAACTGCAAAGCTTTTTATTTTTATTTTTTTAAGATTTTACTTATTTATTTGATGGAGAGAGACACAGCGAGAGAGGGAACACAAGCAGGCGGAGTGGGAGAGGGAGAAGCAGGCTTCCCGCCGAGCAGGGAGACCCATGCAGGGCTCCATCCCAGGACCCTGGGATCATGACCTGAGCCAAAGGCAGACGCTTAACGACTGAGCCACACAGGTGCTTCAGCTTTTTATTTCTATATAAAGCCTAGATGCTTTTAGCAGCACTCACTACTTCCTTTAAATGTGCTGAGAGGATGGAAAGTTTAGAGACCATCCTTCAGCTTTGCTCTGGAGGAACTGTGTGATATTGTCTGAGGTTTTTTTTTTTCCAGGAAGTTAAAATAATCCTTTTTTGTTTAGTGTCTATATCCACAAAATGAAAGATGTGTTTTAGGAAACTTGGGGGCAAAGGCAATTATTCAGATGATTCAGGCCAAAATCCATCCTGCCATGAAGGAGGAAAACAAAGTATACAGTTGGAGCTGAGCTGTCCAGTTTGCATGTTGGCATCTCTCAAATTCATGGAATGAATTATTCCTTTGCTTGTGTTAGTAGAGAATTTGGGGAGGGGGCTCTGTTAGTTTATTAAGACTGATAAGTGAATGCTTTCAAGCTACTGACCTCCTACAACCAAAGGATAGCAGAGACCCAAGGAACCTCTAAATCCTGGGAAATTACTAGGATTCTAAAGGACTTCTACCTTCCAAGGGCACCCTCTAAATTACATTCAGAGAGGCAGGAGAAAAGGAGCACTCACTTGGTTGAGTACCCAATGTGTGCTGGACATTGTACTGGGTGTTTTATATAACTTCCTTCCCCCTTAAAATTCTCATGACAACACTCTGAGATCAGAATTTATAGATGAGAAAATCAAGGCTCAAAGAAATGAAAGTGCCCCAAACAGCTGGCCAAACTGCGATGAGAACCTCTAAAACTTTGCTAGTTCCCCAAATTCTTGAATCATCTACCACAATTACACCTGCTTCTGGAGCATTCTAGGTGTAATTCAAGTTAGTTCATTATGAGTTAGATTCATCTTTGAGCACCTACAGTGTGTGGACATAATGCCGGGAGCTGAAGACACTAAGATAAATAAGTCAAGGCCCAACCTGTTGAGGTATCGTATCAGATTCCTGTGAGCAAACTGCTGTGGGATTGCAAAGGAGATACTGATCAGCTGTTTCCTAGGAAAATCCTTAAGGGCCACCATAGGAAGGGGAGAGGTCTAAAACCGCAGGGTCACCTGGACCCAGGATCTATTCTCCTCCTGCACTAGGCCACATGGTTAGATGGAGAACCCCACATAAGTTAGTTCACAGCAGGAAGCAATACTGCAGATCAAAAAGAGTCTGGCATTTGAGCACAAGGGGTCTGGGCTCAGATTCCAGCTCTGTCATTTACAATGTGTGTCACGTGCAAGTTATTTAACCTGAGTCTTGGGGCTTGCCTTTCTAAAAACATTTGGATAAAAATGCCAGCTTCATGGGATTGTTATGAAGCAGAATCTCAAGATCCTTTACATTTTGGTTCTACTCTCTCTTCACAAATGTGGAAATACATGTCAATTCCTATCCCTGGCCCTCCAGACAGAGGGCCCTTTGAGGACAGAAGCAGTGAGAAACCAGGCCAATATGCTCTACAGTCTCAGGTGAAGAGACCAGGCCCAGGAGGCAGGCAGGCAGGCAGGCAGCATAAAATAAACCAGAAAAAGATCAGCCCTAGGGTCTGGCCAGGACACTCAGATGTAACATCTCAATGATCTGTTGGAAAACAAACCAAATGGGAATTACATTTACCAGTGATAATATTTGGGTACTGATGAAGAGGGGCAGACCATAAATATTAAGAAGCCAGGGCTGTGGGCGCCTGGATGGCTCAGTCAGTTAAGCATCTGCCTTCAGCTCAGGTCATGATCCCAGGGTCCTGGGATTGAGAGCCCGGAGTCAGCTCCCTGCTCAGCGGGGAGTCTGCTTCTTCCTCTGACCCTACCCCCTTCTCTCTCTCTCTCTCCCTCTCAAATAAATAAATAAATAAATAAATAAATAAATAAATAAAATCTTTTATTTATTTATAAAGAGGAGCTTTATTTATATAAAAGGAGCTTTAAAAAAAAAAAAAAGGAGCCAGGGCTGGGAAGACAGACAGAAAGGATTTTTTTTTTTTTTTAAAGATTTTATTTATTTATTTGAGAGAGAGAGAGTGAGAGAGAGCACATGAGAGGGGGGAGGGCCAGAGGGAGAAGCAGACTCCCCGCCGAGCAGGGAGCCCGATGCGGGACTCGATCCCGGGACTCCAGGATCATGACCTGAGCCGAAGGCAGTCGCTTAACCAACTGAGCCACCCAGGCGCCCAGACAGAAAGGATTTAATAGCCAATCTAGTGAAGAAGAAGGCCAACTCTGGAATGAGGCATGCTCCCCAAAGGTCCCAGGCTGTGCTCTAGGAGTTAATGAGACAGATTGTCACCAGGCTGTGCTGCAGCTGGGAAAGGGGCTAATGAGACTGCAGATCACCTGTCCTCAGGCCAGCAGTAGTCATGTGTCACCAAGTAGGGAGGCCAGTTCCCCTCTTAGAACCATTCATCTGAAACTGTATGTGTGATGTAGTGTTTGCTTCTCAGCTTCTTATTAGTGACACTGTCTCCTTATCTTGGCCCAGCTGCAACAGGAGACAGTTCCCTGATTACCTGGCTAGACAGAGATGCCTCTCAGGAAGGCCAGAGGTGGGTTCATGGATGGAAAAGGGAGACATGGGCACATGGGCACAGTGAGAAGACAGATACTCTCTTGGCTTTGCAGTGTGAACCCTGGGTGATGGGTATATCCTAGATTACTGGATTTGGATGGATGGTGGGGGCAGGAGTGTATGAATATCTGAATTGTTTTAGATGGGGGGATGGGGCAGAGGGAGAGGGAGAGAGAGACTCTTACGTAGGCTTCATGCCCAGCACGAGCCTGATGTGGGGCTCGATCTCACGCCCGAAATCGAGAGTCAGATGCTTAACTGACTGAGCCACCCAGGCATCCCTGGATATCTGAATGTTTAACAAGCAAATAAAAGTCTGGCTTTATAGGTGACCTTGGCCATAATCACAGTTATATTTGGGAATCCAGAAGACCACTCTTAGGTTCAGTGATTCATTAGAAGGAATCACAGAACTCAGCAAAGCTATTATACTCATGGTTATGGATTATTCCAGTGAAAAGATACAGATTAAAATCAGCAATGGATGGTGAGTGCTGTGAATTGTGTAAGACTGATGCATCACAGACCTGTACCCCTGAAACAAATAATACATTATATGTTAATAAAAAATAATAATAAAAAAAAGAGGAGCTTAAAAAAAAAAAAAAAATCAGCAATGGAAAAAGGCTCATAGGACAGAGTCCAGAAAAGACTAGTGTGAGCTTTCAGTTGTTTTCTCCTAATGGAGTCATATGGACAGTGATTAATTCTCTCAGCAATGACATGTGACAACATATGTGGAGTCTTAGTATTGTCAACTAGGGAAGCTCACCAGAGCCTTGGTGCAGGGTTTTTATAGGGCGCCAGTCATATAGCCATGGACGCCCATGTGATTAACCCTAGCTGCTCAGTCTCCAGCCCCCCAGAGGTCAAACTGATACCATACGGTCCAGGGCCCCCACCATAAATCATACTGTTGCCATAAACCATTTGGTGTGGCCAAGGCCTCAGATAAACAAAGATACTCTTAACAAGCAGGAAATTCCAAGGGCTTAGAGGTTCTCTCTGTGGAGCTGGGCAAGGGTCAAACCCTTCTTTGGGCTTTTCAAGGTTTGCACAACCCAGACCTGCTGAGTTATCCTTTACTGCACAATGGCAGAAATACAGGAGTGCTAGTCCCTTTCCTTCCAGGAGAACAGCATTTGTTTGACATGTGGCTTGATATTCTAAAACATGTGTATGACTCTTTTCTGCCCAGCTGAAATCTTATTTGGATGCTGTATTTGGCCGGGCTTGGTGGTAGTGTTATAAAGAGGGAAATGCACTAGATCAGGAGGAGGAAATATGGGTCAGCTTTGGAGCTCTGTGCCAATTGACTGCGAAGCCACAGAGAAGTCCCTCAGCCTACTTGGTTCTAGCATCATCCCTGTCAGACAGGACTGGTAATACTTAATCTACCTCCTGTGGGTAACACCAGCCCTTGCTGGGAGGATCAAATTACACAATAAATGCAAAATCAACTTGAAAATTTAACACAATACACAAATGAGATCTCTGTGATTAAAAGTGCTTTTGCTGATCAATAGAGTTTCAAGGGAAAAAACACAACACAATTCCTGATCCAGAACATTGGTTGGGGTCAGTGATAATTTAAATAAAAATTTTTTAGACCTTATTTTTTTAAAAGATTTTATTTATTTATTTGAGAGAGAGAGAGAGAGACAGAGAGAGTGAGAACACAAGTGGGGTGAGGGACAGAGGGAGAAGCGGACTCCCTGCTGAGCAGGAAGCCTGATGTGGGGCTCGATCCTGGGACTCCAGGCTCATGACCTGAGAGCCAAAGGCAGACGCTTAACCAACTGAGCCACCCAGGTGCCCTAGACCTTATTTTTTTATTTTTGAAAGATTTTATTTATTTATTTGACAGAGAGATAGAGAGCACAAGTAGGCAGAGCGGTAGGCAGAGGGAGAGGGAGAAGCAGGCTCCCCACCAAGCAGGGAGCCCAACGCGGGGCTCGATCCCAGGACCCCGGGATCATGACCTGAGCCGAAGGCAGCCACTTAACCAACTGAGCCACCCAGGTGCCCCTAGACCTTATTTTTTAGAACAATTGTAGTCACAGCAAAGTTGGGCAGAAGGTACAGAGAGTTCCCCTATATCCCCTACTTCTACATATGCACAACCCCTCTCACTATCAAAATCTGCCACTAGAGTTTGCTCTACTGAGGAACCTACATTTGCTACATTGAGGAACCTACATTAACACATTATCACTCCAAGTCCACAGTTCACATTAAGGTTCACTGTTGGTGTTGTGCATTCTATGGGTTTGGACAAACGAATCATGACATGTAGCCACTATTATAGTATCATAAAGGGTAGTTGTGGCAATGGTAATTTTTACCGTTCCTGAAAGATTGATTGAAAACCTCAAAGATGATGAAAAATGCTGTTAAAATACCTAAAGGTTGGACAGGGCTTGTTAATGCTACCCATCATCTTCACTGGCTATCTGACAAGCCCTCTATCTAGAAGGCATCTACTCTGGTTCGAATTGTTCTCTTTTGAAATCACCATAGCAGGTTGGTCAGCATCATCCTTTCACCGGGGAGGTCTGGAAGGGGCCGCCACATACGGCCCTTGCTGGTTGTGAACTGTACAACTCTAGGGGGCACTATTTACGTAGACTGCAGCATAATCACACTCCTTGGAATTGTGCGCTGTGGAAGCCCTGATCCTGGGAAGGATCTAAAAGAATCTATTTAGAAGTCTTTAGACCTATGTTTAACCAGGCTGTGCTAAAATCAGATTCTTGTAGTTAAGGTCAATTTTAGATTCCCCTATGTCTAAAGAGTTTAAAAATCAGTTTACTACAAATTATTTGCTGTAGATAAGAATTATTGATCATTTTCCTATGGAACTGCTTTCTTTATCAATAGTCTTTCTGACACAGAGGGATGGAAAGATTTTTTTTTAAGATTTTATTTATTTATTTGTCAGAGTCTAGAGAGCGAGAGAGCGAGCACAAGCAGGGGGAGCGGCAGGCAGAGGGAGAAGCAGGCTCCAGGCTGAGCAGGGAGCCCGATGCGGGACTCGATCCCAGGACCCTGGGATCATGACCTGAGCCGAAGGCAGTTGCTCAACTAACTGAGCCACCCAGGCACCCAGCACCTGTTATTCTTTTTTTTTTTTTTAAGATTTTATTTATTTATTTGACAGAGAGAGAGGGAACACAAGCAGAGGGAGTGGGAGAGGGAGAAGCAGGCTTCCCGCTGAGCAGGGAGCCTGATGCGGGGCTCGATCCCAGGACCCTGGGATCGTGACCCAAGCCAAAGGCAGACGCTTAACCAACTGAGCCACGCAGGTGTCCCTGTATGGAAAGATTTTGACTCTTGATATTTAGAAACTCAAACACTGTGGCTCTAGTTGAGACATGCACTTGAGTGGGGGGCTGTTAGGGCCAAATCATATTATCATGAGTGGCTGCCTATTCCTCCTCCCAGGATTCTCCTCTCACAGAGTTGACTTAGGGTAAAAAGGACAAATCTTTAAATTTTCAGTTATGAATATGCCTTAGGGTCTATGGGAATGTTTCATTTTCATGATTCTTCTATCTCGTTGCCAACGGTAGCTGAGAGTTGATGACATTGAACGTATTATGCTACTAAATTTGAAGGACAGTGACACTCATTGTGTCATTAATTAAGTTGCACTCATTTAACTGATTAGACAAAATGCAAGTGTGGAAAAATGCTTTTCAATATTTTTTTCCTTCTTATTTATACCAACCAGTAGAAATTCTTAATTAGGCCTTCAGCAGAAAGTATTCCATAAGCTGGGCTTTTCCTTCATCTTGAAAACTCACTATGTTAAATATCCTTTACATTCAAAAGTTAGGGAGGGATAGCTGCTTTCAGTCTTACCTTGCCTACACAATCTCCATTTCTTAGATCATTGCTATTGCTTTTTCTGTGCTTTATACACAGCTTTTGCCATACTGTTCCTCTAGCTAGATTAGGGCTACAGAGACCAATAGAAGTGGTGGCTTTTATTTTTCTCCCTCAAGAAGGCATCCTTAGAATAACATTTTCTCACATAATTTGTAAAAAAAAAAAAAAAAAAAAAAAAAGGCAACTGGCTTGATTTGTGTTATTTGAAGAACTAGTAAGACTTTCAGAATGTTTTGGTCATGCATGTTAGTAAAGAAGTTTGATCCCTTGGGGAACCTGGGTGGCTCAGTCAGTTAAGCATCTGCCTTCAGCTCAGGTCATGATCCCAGGGTCCTGGGATCAAGTCCCATCGAGTCCCGCATGGTGGGGGGGGGGGGGGGGGGGGGTCTCTGCTCAGCAGGGAGTCTGCTTCTCCCTCTCCCTCTGCCCCTCCCCCCTGCTTGTGCGCTCTCTCTCTTGCAAATAAATACATAAAATCTTTAAAAAAAAAAAAAAGATGTTTGATCCCTTAATTTTGTTTGTGTATTTCGATTACTTTTTTCATTGCTGATTCCTACAAATATGATCCCTTCCTCATGCTTTTGCTGCTGTTTTTGAAGTCACTCCTGCCCCTCTTGCTGGATCTCTTCTTCTTCCCATTCTACTGACCTTGCTAATTTCTTTTTTTTTTTTTTTAAGATTTTATTTATTTGCGAGAGAGAGAATGAGAGACAGAGAGCATGAGAGGGAGGAGGGTCAGAGGGAGAAGCAGACTCCCTGCTGAGCAGGGAGCCTGATGTGGGACTCGATCCCGGGACTCCAGGATCATGACCTGAGCCGAAGGCAGTCACTTAACCAACTGAGCCACCCAGGCACCCTGACCTTGCTAATTTCTAAGAGCCCAGAGTTTTCAGTGCAGGACTGGGGAGGGCATAGGAGACCACTGAGGGTAGGACCAATTAGTATACCAATTGACATGTCCCTCAGAGGGGGCATTCAGACAGCTGTGCTGGACTCTCTGCTGATCTTCTGCCTCTACGTACATGCCTTTGTTTTTCCTTTAATTTATTTATTTTTAAAGATTTTATTTATTATTATTTTTAGAGAGTGAAAGTGAGAAAGAGAGGGCGCGTGTAAGCGTGAAGCAAGCACAGGGGAAGGGGCAGAGGGAGAGAGAGAATCCCAAGCAGACTCCATGCTGAGCGTGGAACGAAACGCAGGGCTCGATCCCACGACCCTGAGATCATGACCTAAGCCAAAATCAAGAGGTGGACGCCTAACCAACTGAGCCACCCGGGTACCCCTGTTTTTCCTTTTAAAAGCACTGCTTGTCCTCTGCCCACCTCCACCAAGTCTCTCACATTCCCAACAACATCAAATATTTGTGGTTTTTTTGTTTTCTTTTTTTAAGATTTTATTTATTTATTTGAGAGAGAGAGAGACAGAGATAGCAAGAGAGAGCACACGCAGGGAGGAGAGGGAGAAGCAGGCTCCCCGCCGAGCAGGGAGCCTGACCTGTGGCTCGATCCTAGGACCCTGGGATCATGACCTGAGCCGAAGGCAGCCGCTTAACCACCTGAGCCACCCAGGTGCCCCCAACTATTTGTTTTTAAATATAAATGTTCACCTCCCCAGGGATCAAGAAGAGCCAGAGAAAAGCCAAACAGAAGGGGAAAGGCATTGAAACCCTAAGGGAGAATTTTTTTTTTCCTTTGTGAGAACTGACCTTCCAGAGAAAGCAAATTAAATTATCATCCTCATCTTTGTGCTGTGACATCATTAAAGTGCACATTATATACCGATACCCTTCGTTTTGTATTCATAACCTTAAACCCGAATTAATCTATTGTCACATGGAGTTAGCAAGTTCGTTAATGGTGACTAATCAAAAGCCTGAATCATTCAAGAAAAGCAGCTTTGGACACAAATAACAGGAAAAATTACATTCCTGCTTGCAAAGGAATAACATTCCCATCCTCTATTTTTGGGAAATTCTGCTCTGCTGTCTGAAGTGGGGTTTAAGTTGCCTAGAGAGAAGAAAATCCTCAATTAATATGGAGCATATCCTACACGGTCTCACCAGTGTATTCATTTAGCTAGTGAGCATTTAGTAAGCTCTGGTTTTGAGTCCAAGCCCTTACCGTGCATTTTTCCTCTCATAGAGTTATTGGGAACATATGACTTGTGAGTATTTGCTGAGGAGTCATTTATGAGAAGTTTGGGGTCACTGCCTTTGAACAGCTTTTATTTATTTATTTATATATATATATATATTTTAATGTTTTATTTATTCATGAGAGTCAGAGAGAGAGAGAGAGAGGCAGAGGCAGAGAGAGAAGCAGGCTCCCCGCCTAGCAGGGAGCCCGATGCGGGACTCGATCCCAGGACCCCGGGATCATGACCTGAGCCGAAGGCAGACGCTTAACCATCTGAGCCACCCAGGCGCCCTGAACAGCTTTTAGTCATGTCACAGAGAAAACAAATCAACAGCCATGTGTGTGACGCAGTGGGACCACACGGGGTGCTATTAGAGTACAGAGAAGGAATCCCAAATGTAGCCTTGGGCAGTCAAGGAGGGTGAGACGGTGGCATCTAAGCTGAACTCAGGAGGACTGGACACAAGCTTGGTAAAGAAGGTGGGCAATGCCATTCCAGGTAGAGGGAACCGCAGTGCACAGGACTGGAAATGCATTACGAGTATAGATGCAATGCAAGGCCATTGAAGAGTTGTAGGAAAGAGTGGATCTGATCATATTTGCCTTTTAGAAAGCCGTCTCTAGTTTCAACGTGGAAAGTTGACCATGGAAAGGCTAACCTAGGGGCAGAGAAGTGAAGTTGGTGGTCTTTATTTCTCCTGCGAAGGATGGTGATAGCTGGCTGGAAGGTAGTGAAGTCAAGGATGGAGAGAAATGAACATCTTCAATATATACAGGTGACCCTTAAACAGCACAGGGGTTAGGGGTGGCAACCCCCGCCCCCCCAGCAGTTGAGAATTTACATATAACTTTTGACTCCCCCAAAACTTAACTACTAATAGCCTAGTGTTGACTGGAAGCCTTGTCAATAACATAAACAGCCGGGGCGCCTGGGTGGCTCAGTCGGTTAAGCGTCTGCCTTCAGCTCAGGTCATGATCCCGGGGTCCTGGGATCGAGCCCCGCATCGGGCTCCCTGCTCTGCGGGAGGCCTGCTTCTCCCTCTCCCACTCCCCCTGCTTGTGTTCCCTCTCTCGCTGTGTCTCTCTCTGTCAAATAAATAAATAAAATCTTTAAAAAAAAAAATGTTAACATAAACAGTCGATCAACACATATTTTGTATGTTACATGTATTATATACTGTATTCTTACCATAAAGTAAGCTAGAGAAAGGAAAATGTTAAGAAAATCATAAGGAGGAGAAAATACATTTACAGTACTGTACTGTATTTGTTGAACCCGCACAGCTCAAACCCAGGTTTAAGGGTCAGCTGTGTTCAGGAGACGGAAGAGTCCACCAGATTGGCTGGATGATTAGATGTGGAGGAGGGGCAGATGTTGGAAAGACAGAAGTCAAACGCAGAGCTTCTGCCCTCCGGGAGCTTACAGAATGCTTGAAGGACAACCTGTAAGCAGAAACCTTGATGTACCAGTTTAGTGTATTGGAAAGAGCCCGGGCTTTGAAATCAGCCAAACTTGCCTTGAATCCCTGTCATTCCATTGATCAGCCACCTGACAGAGACCGCTTGAACACACTGCATCTCAGTCTCCTTATTACCTTACAGGTGGTTGACGCTCCCTGGTGGTCTAGTGGTTAGGATTCGGCACTCTCTCTCTCTCTCTCTCTTACCTTACAGGTGCCTATGAGCTTTCATGTGTGAAAAGCGTGTGGTACCTAAGAACTGTTCTATAAATATTAGTAAATATTTCTATAAAAGAATAATTATAATTATTACTCCAGCACCAGGAAGATAATACCAGTCATGATTATGCAAAAACAGTTAAAGACGTTTATGGGTTAATGTATATATTTTTGGGGAGTCAAATATATATTAAAGGATATTTTTGCTCTTTTTTAAAAAAGATTTTTATTTATTTGACAGAGAGAGACAGCGAGAGAGGGAACACAAGCAGGGGGAGTGGGAGAGGGAGAAGCAGGCTTCCCGCTGAGCAGGGAGCCCGATGCGGGGCTCGATCCCAGGACCCTGGGTTCATGACCTGAGCCGAAGGCAGCCGCTTCACCGACTGAGCCACCCAGGTGCCCCGATATTTTTGCTCTTAAAAGATTCTGAGGAAGAGAAGACTCCTTCTAGTGTGCAATTAGGAAAACAAATAGAAATATGTATTATGTTTCTGAATATCTTAGGGCAATGGGTTCCACACCTCCCTGAATCAACATTTTATCCCTATGATGGGCAGGAAGTTCTTCCATCTATCTGACTGCAATCCCTCTTGCTTTATTTTAGTCTGTCTGCCTTTGCCTGGTTCTGTTAGGTTTCTTCTTGCTGTTCCAAGTGTAGTTATTCTCTTGCCAGGGAGTGGTTTATTACTATTGTCTTAGACATTATTGTGTGGGGCTTTAACTATGTTGTTCTGATTTCTTAGCTCTGCCTCAAGAATATGTTGTCTTATTTCTTGGAATTGTTGTTGCCATCTCTACACACCTTGCTCACCAATTGTCTACGTAGACAAAATATTTACAAATTCTTTTTTTTTTCATAAATGTTCCCTTCTCTGATGGAAATGTTTCAGAATTAGATAGTAGCAATGGCTGCACAACATAGTAAATATACTAAAACCCACTGAATTGTGCACTTTAAAATAGCGAATTTTATGTTATGTGAATTATATCTCAGTAAAATAAAATAGAAAATAAAATGCTTTGGTTAAAAAAAAAATGTGCTGTTCTTCTGCCATCTCTTTGGTGGCAATCTTTTTGAATGGCTTTTATTTGCATGCAAAACATTGCCTAAGCCAGCATCATGCGGTTCCAAGGGAGCCGTTCTAGATCCTTGATATGCAGAAATGTTCATTCCCACTTTATTATTTTTTTAAGATTTTATTTATTTATTTATTTGAGAGAGAGCGAGAGAGAAAGAGCACAAGCGGGAGGAGGGGCAGAGGGAGAGGGAGGAGCAGACTCCCTGTGGAGGAGGGAGCCCTACGCGGGGCTCAATCCCAGGACCCCCGGATCATGACCTGAGCCGAAGACAGACGCTTAACCTACTAAGCCACCCAGGCGCTGTCATCCCTTTTATAGATGGGAACCTGAGGCAAAGAGAGGCACCAGATTGACCCAGAGTCACCCAGCTGCTAGACACCTGCACAGAATTGATCCGACAACACGATCTGGTGTGGCTGCAGGCAAACTGGACTTGGCAATTTCTGCTTTTGGAGTTTCCCCGACCTCCTTCTTCAAGGGTACCCACAGCCAGCCCTTGCTCTCTTCTATTTTTGCTTCTTCTAGTCAAATTTGCTTCTGGAAAGGATCTAGCCTACTTTCAGTGTATTTCAGAGCAGGTACTACCATTCTCTAGGAGATTTTCCCTTAAATCCTTGTCTGTATTTAGTAACCAGAAGGTATTGTTCCCTATAGGGAAAAGCAGGCACTAACAAGGCAGCTCAGGGAGGGAATGTTCTGGATTCTCCCCAGAGTTCTTCCAGTGCTGCCACATCCCTCCATCTATTCTGTCTCTATGTAAAGTCAACTGTATATCTGAATAATGACTCTGTTCTTCCCCCCAGCTGTCAATGGTATTGACTCTGAGGCTTCACTGTATTTGAGGCTGTATGGGGCAGACAGACCCAGTCTCTGACCTGAGCCTGTCCACAGACTGCTGGTAGACCTTGGGTGGGTTATTTTGAGCCTCGGTATCCTTGTCTACAGTCTGGCCACAGCAATCCTTATTTTATAGGATTGAATGGAAGCAAGTGTAGAGTTTCCAGGCCAGCATAGTGCTCAGATCGCTGGGCCTTGTAAAATCTCCTTTCTACCTGCTTCTAAGTCAAAACCCCTGAGCTTGGCCCATGTTTTCATTGCAGTTCCTATCTTCGGTCGGGAAGTGCTCTTGGAATGGCTGCAATTTGTAATGAGGCAGCTTGCCACAAGAAATCTAGTGGGTTGAATTGTGTCCCTGCAAATGATATATCCGATTTCTAGCCCCCCATACCTGTGAAGGTGAACTTACGTGGACATAGGTTGTGAAAATTAATAAAAGGAAATCTTGTTTAGAATGGAGTCCAGGAGGTCAGCAGGGGGAGCTCTAATGTCCTACCGCTGGTCAGGTGCAGACCGGACAGGTAGAGATGAACCTTGCATGTGGAAGTGACTTTCCTATCCCAGGAGGAGGAAGAAAGGCTTTCCTCCTCCCCTGGCAACAACCCAGCAAGTGAGAGACACTCACGACTTGGCCAGTGGAAGGCCACTACACTTTGAACTCCCAGTTTATTACAGTGGCCTTTTTGTTTATAACAACCTATCCAACTTCCCCCTTTTCTCTATAAAAGAGCATTCCTCGGGCGCCTGGGTGGCTGAGTTGGTTAAGCGACTGCCTTGGGCTTCAGTCATGATCCCAGAGTCCCAGGATCGAGTCCCGCATCAGGCTCCCTGCTCTGTGGGTAGTCTGCTTCTCCCTCTGACCCAACCCCCTCTTGTGCTCTCTCTCTCTCTCTCAAATAAATAAATAAAATAGAATCTTAAAAAAAAAAAAGAGCGTTCCTCTACTTTGTTCTGCAAACTAGCCCATGGTTCTTCCGTAGCTTGCTTGTTGCCGATTGCAATTCTCTGCTATTGCTGAATAAACCTCTCTTTGCTGGTAAGATAACTGGTGGTTTTATTTTTAAGGTTAACAGGGACTTTGCAGAGGTTATTCAGTTAAGGGGAGATCATCCTGGATTTAGGGTGGGCCCTAAATCTGATGATTGAGGTCCCTTATGAAAGAAACGAGAAGGAGGTTTGAGACCGAGACACAGAGGAGAAAGCCTCGTGACCACAGAGGCAGCTACAATCTGTGCTGCTACAATCCAAGGAATGTCTGGGACCACTTGAAGCTGGGAGAGGCAAGGAAGGATTCTCCCCTACAGCCTTGAGAGGGAGCATGACCCTGATGACACCTTGATTTCAGACTTCTGGCCTCCAGAACTGTGAGAGAAGAAATTTCTGTTGTTTTAAGTCACCAAACAACAATGTGTTAGTTTGTTACAGCAGCCCTAGGGAACTAATAAGCTGCCTGAAGGAAGGACAGTTATTCGTTAATGGATATGTCCAGAGAAACTCGCATACCTGTTTGCTAGTGCTTTCCCATCTGGGTGTGTTTAGAGCATCAGGAGAGGCAGGAAGCCTCCCAGTAGCCATCTGGTCTCCCTCCCCATCTCCGGGCAGAGCGAGCACCTGCACATGGATGGTCCCAGACTGCATGTGGTGGGGTTACCAAGTGGGATGCATCACATGGGAGGCACCTGTAGACCTCTTCACATGGAGGCAGAATACACACATAGCTCTATAAATGTTCTCCCGGAAAGGTCTGGCCTGAAGCATAATGGCAGTAAGGTAATTACATCTCCGCAGGAACGCAAATTGCCAGTTACCATAGTGCTAAGCAGTAGCTGCTAATTTTCTTCTTTGACCAACAATGTCTTGAAATTACTCTTGATGAAATAGGATCGACATTATTTTCCTCTGTATGCATTGCATCTATCAATTGAAATGGAAGAAAAAAATTCATTACCAGCTTTCATAGATAGATAGATAGAGATATTTAGGATTATCCCTCAGGACTCACAGAAGCCAATGGAAAGGAAAGGTTGTAATACTAAGTGCATATACTTTAAGGGGATGGCAAATAAGAACAAAGCCCTGCTAGCTTACATGGACAGCTTTGTATCCTACCCTGTGGGCCCACAGGGTGTGTGTGTGTGTGCCAGAGGGAACCTGAGGTGGCCAGCTCTTCACAACTTCTGTCCTATAGACAGTTGCTTACCCCACTCCTCACCACTGGAATCATTTGAAATATATAGCATCTGGGGTGCATGGGTGGCTCAGTCTGTTAAGCGTCTGCCTTCGGCTCGGGTCGTGATCCCAGGGTCCTGGGATCGAGCCCCGCATCGGGCTCCCTGCTCAGTGGGAAGCCTGCTTTCCTTCTCCCACTGCCCCTGCTTGGGTCCCCCTCTCGCCGTGTCTCTCTCTGTCAAATAAATAAATAAGATCTTAAAAAGAAAAATATATAGCATCTAAAAGTGATAAAATGCACAGTGGACCCAAGTAGCAGGATTTCTGACAATGAGGACCCACAGCTCAAATCAACAAAGAGAGAGCTGGGCTGCTGTGAGTGTCGCAGAGGCTCATGGTCTAACAGCCCGAAGGCGGCAGTAGCACAGATGCAGGGGATATTTGTGTCCTCCCATCTGCTGGAAGCCACTCTGGTACCTCCTACCTCACCTCTGAAGTTTCCTTTGAGGGAAGAGGGAGTGGAATGTGTGCAAGTTTTGACAGTGAATTCAACCTCCTCTCCCAGCAGAGCTAAAGGGCCTACTTCCCAAATGATCCCGTCTGACATTTAGATAACACTGGATTCAGTCCATCCCTCTCAGAGGAATTAACAAGTCAGGTCTCTCTGTCCAGGAGAGGACAACAGCAGAACATCTAACTTGTTTTCTCACACAGAACTCTGAGCACTACGCAGCCTGGACATGCTCCCATTCAACACCTTTTAATGGAACAAGTTCATGCTAGGTAATAAACAGTAAATACAACCATTATCCATTTTGCCATCTTCAACCAATCCCTGGATGAGTTTCCAAAATCTAATTAAAATGTTTGAATAAGAGGGCGCCTGGGTGGCTCAGTCAGTTAAGCGTCTGCCTTCAGCTCAGGTCAAATGCCAGACTCATGCTGAGCCCAAGAAGTCCAAGATCAAGGTGTCTGCAGCTTTGGTTTCTGGCGAGGCCTCTCTTCCTGGCTTGCCGACAACCACCTTCTTGCTGTGGGCTTACGTGGCGTCTTCTTTATGAGTTTAGAGAGAGAGGGAGAGTGAGCTTTCTTGTGTCTCTTCTCTTTTTTAAAATTTAATTTTAGATTTTATTTTTTTTAAGATTTTATTTATTTATTTGATGGAGAGAGACACAGCGAGAGAGGGAACACAAGCAGGGGGAGTGGGAGAAGGAGAAGCAGGCCTCCCGCTGAGCAGGGAGCCTGATGTGGGATCATGACTGAGACGAAGGCAGACACCCAACGACTGAGCCACCCAGGCGCCCCTAATTTTAGATTTTAAAATTTTCACTCCAGTATAGTTAACATACAGTGTTATATTAATTTCAGGTGTACAGTATAGTGATTCAGCAATTCTATACATTACTCAGTGCTCATCATGATAAGTGAACTCCTTAATCCCCATCACCTATTTCACTCATCCTACCCCTTGCCACCTCCCCGGGCATAAGCATCAGTTTGTTCTCAGTTAAGAGTCTGTTTTTTTTGGTTTGTCTCTTTTTTTTCTTTGTTTGTATTGTTTCTTAGATCCCGCATATAAGTGCAATCATATGGTATTTGTCTTTCTCTGATTGGCTTATTTTGCTTAACATTATACTCTCTATCTCCATCCATGTTGTTGCAAATGGCAAGATTTCATTCTTTTTATGGCTGAATAATATTCCATTGTGTGTATAAATTGTATATATACCACTTCTTCTTTATCCATTCATCAATCAGTGGACACTGGGGCTGCTTCCGTAATTTGGCTACTGTAAATAATGCTTCAGTAAACAAAGGGGTGCATATATCTTTTCAAATTAGTGTGTTAATATTTGTTGGGTAAATACCAGTAGTGGAATTACTGGATCATATGGTAGTTCTATTTTTAAGTTTTTGAGGAAACTCCATGATGTTTTGCAGAGTGGCTGCACCAGTTTGCATTCCCACCAACAGTGCACGAGGGTTCCTTTTTCTCCACATCCTTGACAACACTTGTTTCTTGTGTTTTGGATTGATGTCTCTTCTTTGAGGGATACTAATCCTATTGGATCAGGGCCCTGCCCTTATGACCTTATTTAACCTTAACTACCTCCTTGAAGGCCTTATCTCCAAATATAGTCACACTGGGGGTTAGGGCTTCAACATATGAGTTTGGGTGCTGGGTGGTGGGGGGGGGGGGCGGGGAGACAGGATTCAGTCCAAAGCAGAGAGGAATCTATAGGCAGTGGAACAGCTTCCCTGAGAAACTGTGGGCATGGGGACTCCATTCCCAGGGGAAGTAAAAGCTCATTGGGCTGGTCCAGTTGCGTGCAACATGCTGTAGGGAGAACCAATTTCTGGCCATTTGGTGATGTGAGAAAGGGAAGGGCAGACTAAAAGCTCAGGTTGCTTGGGAAATAACATCATTTGATGAATGCTTTAATCTGGTAACCTCTCTGTCTCTCTCTCATAGTGGAATACTTGTGCATTCTTACTGCACAGATAGTACTAGGTTAGGAAGGAAGGAACAAATGCATGAACAAATGAACAAAGGAATGGATGAATAAATGAATGAATGAAGAAATTAGAGCCAGTAGAACTGTAGAAATGCAACTACAACCCCCCGGGGGGAAAATGGGGACTGAGAGGCAGTGCGTTCTCTTGATCATGCAAGCAGTTTCTGGCAATTTGTTCTGGCCAGCAGAACATCTGATAGCACGACTCCAGGTGGCTGTGTAATGACCAATCTAGGAATAGAAATGGAATTGTTATTTTTTTCTGCCTGAAGACATTTTTTCTGTCCTTTGATGTAAAGGCCAAAGGCTATTCACCATGCCACTGAGAATTATAAAACCTTTCTGAAATATTCATCAAAGTTCTTTTTTTTAAATATATATTTTTAAAGATTTTATTTATTTATTTGACAGAGACAGAGACAGCGAGAGCAGGAACACAAGCAGGGGGAGTGGGAGAGGGAGAGGGAGAAGCAGGCTTCCCGCGGAGCAGGGAGCCCGACGTGGGACTCGATCCCAGGACTCTGGGATCATGACCTGAGCCGAAGGCAGCCGCTTAACGACTGAGCCACCCAGGCGCCCTTCATCAAAGTTTTGGACTGAATGTGTGATAGATAGGAAAGCTGGGCTAATTTAAATCCCTACCAGAATTCATGAGGTAAAATGAGATATAAAAATTATAGCAGCAAAGACTCCTGTGGAAGCCACCACACCCAGTGCTGTGAGCTCATAGACAGCCACTGGTTTTCATTTCCCTGGTGGCTGAATGGGAATCAGGCAGTGGCCAAAGGGAATGCAAAGAAATGCTCCTCTCTTACTATGATGGTGTAGATCTCATGGGCTCTTCACAATGGCATGTGGGTCAGTGTTTACTGTAGCCTGGCCTAGTACCCCTTTCTTATGGCATCTTAAGAGAAATAATCTCCAGGCTTGATAGAAACCCTTGATCTTCTTGCTTCGAAAGCTTGGAGGTCAATGAATTATTCACATTCCCATCTCCTTTCACCCTGATTTGTTAACCTGATACTTGCCAAATCAGGCCAAAAAGAAAGCAGGTAGAACCTTGACCTTCCAATTTTAGATAAATACCAATCTCTACGTTAAAGGCTATACAAATATTTGTGACTTTATCACTGGGACACAGAATTGGTGTATTATCTCCAGGTGATCCTCTTCTCTCTGCATTTGTATTTATATATTTATATATGAAGTTTAAGTTATTTATAAGGGTATCTGTCTATATCTATATCGATCAGTTGCTGTAATGGACAGAAGGAGGGAAAGAGAGACAAACTCATCAGTCGATGTCACATCATGGTAGAACATAAGGCTCGAACATAGGTTCAACCTTACCGAAACCCAGCTGGTCTGACCTTGGGAAGGACTTCCTCTCATTGAGCCTCAGGGCCTCCATCTGCAAATCCAGAGAATGAATTCATCTTTACTAAAAGCCCATCCAGTCTTTTTTTTTTTTTTTTTAAGATTTTATTTATTTATTTATTGGAGAGCGAGCGAGAGAGAAACAGCATGAGAGAGGAGAGGGTCAGAGGGAGAAGCAGGCTCCCCGCTGAGCCGGGAGCCCGATGTGGGGCTCGATCCCAGGACCCTGGGATCATGACCTGAGCCGAAGGCAGGCGCTTAACCAACTGAGCCACCCAGGCGCCCGCCCATCCAGTCTTTTGAATCTATAATCGTAAGTGTGACGGTCAGATGCTCTTCCATACTCTGCCACCTGGAGAGTGCATTCTGCTTTTATTTTCCATTTTGGTGATGGGGAATTTGAAGCCAGGCAAGGTTATGAGAGGCCCAGAGCAATTGGTGATGGAGGCTCATCTCCAATTCAAGGCTTTGGCTCCTGGCTCTCTGCTGCATTAACTGTCTTTTAGGTATGTGTTGACATCATATTGGCCTATTCACAATGCCATCCTGAATGACACCACGGACTGGGCAGAAATGTTACATTATTAAAACATTTTGCAGAGTCTTCTTAATGAGGTTTATACTCCTAGAAAGCAGACATAACAGCAAGCACATAAATCATTTATAGTATTATTTTTAGTTCCTGACTATTACCAAAAAAGTTTGAAGCAATTTACACTAAAAACAGGAATTACAATCTTAAAAAGCCAGGAGGAAAATTTGGGCAGAGAAGTCGCTGAGAAGCATCCCCAAACTAATGGCTAGGGAAAATAGACCTCTCCCTCTCTCTTTTTCTCTCTTCTTTCTTTTTCCTTCTCTTTCCCCTCTTGACTTGTATTAAGTTTTCCCTGTTATTTTCTCTTTTCTGTCCTTTTCTGCTTTCCCATCTATCTGGTGAAAGGTAAATTGAGTCAGGTTTCTGAAACTTAAAGCCAAAATCATCCTAGTAGACACATTTAATTCTCATGGCAGCTCATTAGGTATGAACTTTTATTACCCCCATTTTACAGATGAAGAAACTTGGGCACAGAAGGGTTAAAAATTGCCTAAAGTCACACAGCTGATAAATATGTGGAGCTGGGATTTTAATCAAGAAAGTCTGAATGGCTACACAATTAACCATTAATTTATATGCTCGTAAGTGTGAAGTCAGATTATAAACCAGGTCTGTTTGATTCAAGCCCCAATGATTTTTTTTTTTTAAAGATTTTATTTATTTATTTGAGACAGAGAGAATGAGAGACAGAGAGCATGAGAGGGAGGAGGGTCAGAGGGAGAAGCAGACTCCCCGCCGAGCAGAGAGCCCGATGCGGGACTTGATCCCGGGACTCCAGGACCATGACCTGAGCCGAAGGCAGTCGCTTAACCAACTGAGCCACCCAGGCGCCCAAGCCCCAATGATTTTGACTTTTAGACTCTGCTACCTGTGATAAAAATGATGATAAACATCACAACAAGTGCCCTCTTTAATCCCCATCACCCATCTAGCCCATCCACCCCACCTCCCTCCATCAACCCTCAGTTTGTTCCCCACCTTAAAGAGTCACTTAATGACTTGTTTCCCTCTCTCCTTTTGTTGCAATGAGCCCTGGGTGTTGTATATGTGATGAATCACTGGATTCTACTCTAGAAACCAGTATTGCACTGTATGTTAACTAATAAAATTTTTTTTTTTTAAAGATTTCATTTATTTATTTGACAGAGAGAGACACAGCGAGAGAGGGAACACAAGCAGGGGGAGTGGGAGAGGGAGAAGCAGACTTCCCGCTGAGCAGGGAGCCCGATGCGGGGCTCGATCCCAGGACCCTGGGATCATGACCTGAGCTGAAGGCAGACGCTTAACGACTGAGCCACCCAGGCGCCCCATTAACTAATAAAATTTAAATAAAAAATAAATTAAAAAAAATGATGAGCATACAGTAGTGATTACTGTAGCTGACATTTATGTTTTTAATTTTTATTTATTTATTTATTTATTTAGTTTTAAAGATTTTATTTATTTATTTGACACAGAGAGAGAGCACAAGCAGGGGAGTGGCAAAGGGAGAGGGAGCAGGGAGCCCATGCGAGGCTTGATCCTAGGACCCTGAGATCATGACCTGAGCCGAAGGCAGACGCTTAGCGGACTGAGCCACCCAGGTGCCCCTGTAGGTGACATTTACTGAGCTTTTATAGTACGTCAGCATTAGTCTAAATATGTTAAATAAATTAACTCATTTAATCTTCACAAAAACCCTATGAGTTAGAAATACTATGAGGTATTTAGAAATACTCATTTCTATTCACATTCATATACTGAGGAACAGAAAGTTTATTTCTAAAAGTTTTTAATTAAGATATAATTCACATACCATAAAATTTACCCTTTTAAAGTATAAAATTTAGTGATTTTTAGGATATTCATTATGTTGCACAACCATCGCCACTATATAATTGTAGGACATTTTCATTACCCCAAAAAGAAGGCCTGTATGAATTCGCACTCCCCCCAGCCCCTGGCAACCACTAATCTACTTTCTGTCTCTATGGATTTGCCCATTCTGGACATTTCATATAAATGGAATCATACAATATGTGGCCTTTTGTGTCTGGTTTCTTTCACTTGGAATAGAGAAAAACAGCTACCATTTATTGGTTGCCATGACTACTGTGTCCTAAACACTGTTATGGAGCTTTGTGTGCATTATCTCTAATCCCCCCAATAACCTTGTGGCAGAGTAAAACTATTATCTTCATTTTAATGGGAATACTGAGTCACAGTGCTGTTCAGTAACCTGAATAGAGTGCAACAGCTTATAAACGGCAGAGTTAACCAACTGAGCCACCCAGGCGCCCCCTAAACGGCAGAGTTAAAATGCAAACCTAGGTCTCTCTGTATCCAGATCCCACACCCTTTGCCCTACATCCCTCTGCCTCAAGGTCACATGAAAATGTGGGATAGTAACATGGTGGTCTTGAAGCCTGGGCAAAGGAGTCAAGTCAGCCTGATGGTGGTGGAAAGTACAGCCCCAAGCTCTCCTGGACTGGTGCCTGTCGTGGGGTCAGGGTAGGGGGCACCCCCTCCTGAGCCTGTGCCGTAGACCTCAACAAACTTATCTGCCGAGGTCCTGCTTGACCTCTTCTCTCTGGAGCTCCCTTGAGGCCCCAGGTACACTCTTTGGTTTTACTCAGTTTGGATGTGTAGGTTGAAGAACTTGTATGGTGGAATTTCTGAGAGCCATTTATGCTGTTATCTATCCTGACACTTTCTCCCAATGTAAAAATCTTCAAGCTGTGCCCTGGTGGGATCTGGGGTAATGCACTTTGAATGGAGAGGATCACATCTGATTGATAAAGCTGAGATGTGCACCGGGCCGTGGTGATAAATTATTCTTTGTTGGCTTTGGAGGATTTCACATAAAAGAAAAAGTGGTATCTCAAAGAGCAGAATCCTAGAATGTTAGAGTTGGAAGTGACCGCCCCCCCCCCCCCCCCCCCCCGAGTATTTAGCCTTTCTTTTTAGAGACAAATAAATCTACCAAGTCCCAGAAAGGAGTGTGGCACAGGGAACGTGGTGCGCTGGCTGCTTAACTCTGTGAGGCCTTGGCCCCAGTAATCCCCAAATTTCAGTGACACACAAACATATCAGGTGGTACTTGTATCGTAGACTCTTCTGGCTCTTGGTGCTGCCATATCACTGGCTCTCTTTTGTGAAAATGTGCCCTCTGCGGGATGGATCCTGGTCACTACCCAGAGCACTGATGATGATGATCATGATGATGAATGACAACATCATCTCCGAAAACCCCAAGAGTTGTGGAAATGACTCATGTTCTAGTGGTTCGCAAGGATGCCTCAGGGTACCAGCCCCCCAGCTGCCACCTCTCCTCAAAGTCACTCATCTAATGTGCCCCCTTCTCCTCCTGAAGGACCACTAGGGCAGCCTGAGAGGGGTGAGGAGACAGCGCAGGTCAGCCAAGCAGAACAAAAATACCCAGCACTACAATTAGCTCTTCCCATGTACCAGCCCCTAGAGTTCTTTCATTTACATTTTGCACACAAGCAGACGTTTATACTAATGTTTATGGACAATGAAGAATTCAGTGATGTTTTCCATGCTTTGTATAAGAAGACACAGAAATGGATACTACTGTTCTAGAAATAGTGCTTTCCAAAAGAGTTTGTTTCAATGATTTGGAAAATAGAGGTCCAAACAGCTCATTTCTTCAGATTGCTGAACTGATTTGCTGTTACTGCATCTAGAGGCCTTTAAGAGTCACTGTTGAGTTCTCAGGTGAAGCAGGAAGCTGGCAGGAAAGAGGGTATCTGGAGGAAAATCTTTGTCTTTTTGACATTGGGGACAGTGTGCCTCAGGCTCCCCTTTTTAACTTTTTATCTTGAGATAATTTTAGACTTACAAAAGGATTTTGAAAATGGTACAGAGTAGTTCCCTTATGCTCTTCACCCAGCTTCCCCTTATGTTAACATCTTATATAACCGTAGAATATTTATCAAAAGGCATTAACCTTGATACAATACTGTTAACCAAACTATAGAATTTATTCAGATCTCATCAGTTTTTCTTTCTTTTTTTTTTTTTAAGATTTTATTTATTTATTTGACAGAGAGAGAGAGACAGCGAGAGAGGGAACACAAGCAGGGGGAGTGGGAGAGGGAGAAGCAGGCTTCCCGCTGAGCAGGGAGCCCGATGCGGGGCTCGACCCCAGGACCCTGGGATCACGACCCGAGCCGAAGGCAGATGCTTAACAACTGAGCCACCCAGGCGCCCCTCTCATCAGTTTTTCCACTGAAGTCCTTTTTCTGTTCCAGGATTTCACATTGCCTTTGTTGCCTTATTCATGTCATGTCTTCTTGGTCTCTTCCTTAGTCTGGGACAGTTCCTCAGTCTTTCCCTGTCATGCATGACCTTGACATTTTTGAAGATTAGGGGTCAGGTATTTTGTAGAACATCCCTCAATTTGGGTTTGTCTGATGTTTTTCTCATGATTAGAATAGAAATTTCTCATGACTAGATAGATAGGGGAGCATTTTGGGGTTAAATTTAAGAAAGAACATTACTTTTCTCTGGCTTCCTTCAACTCTCCCTCAATGTCCTCTGTCTCCATCTCCAGTCCTCCTCTCTCTACCCTCAGTAGCCAAGATTTTAAAAATACTTGCTCCTTGTCCAACCCAATGGTTGAGGCATGGGGCACAGCGGAATAAAGGTGCTTTTTTCCCCTTTTCTTTCTTTCTTTCTTTTTTTTTAAACAAGTGCCTTCAATCTCCAGGAAGGAATTCCAATCTCTTACATCAAGACTCCAAGGAGGTGGCACAGTGCTCCTTTTGAAATGGTTTGAGAAGAGGGGCAGTCCCTCCTGCAGCTGGGATTCATCATTACATTATTGTGTGAAAAACAATGATGTCCCATTAGCAAAATATTAAGCCTGCAGTTTTTTCTACTGAAGTCTGAAGGAGCTTTTTTTTTTTTTTTTAAAGATTTTTTATTTATTTATTTGACAGAGAGAGACAGCGAGAGAGGGAACACAAGTAGCGGGAGTGGGAGAGGGAGAAGCAGGCCTCCCGCTGAGCAGGGAGCCTGGTGCGGGGCCCGATCCCAGGACTCTGGGATCATGACCTGAGCCGAAGGCAGATGCCCAACGACTGAGCCACCCAGGTGCCCCTTAAGGGAGCTTCTTGAGATGGCTTCCCCACCTGGGTGATGAGACGTTTCATCTCAGAGGTACTGATATTTCTTATTTTTGGTGGAGGGAAAAACACTAACTCAGTTTTCTAGAATTTCTAGAAAGATGAGAAGTATTATGAAATCATCAACATTGTAGTTCAGAACATGATCTTTCCAATTTATGCCAATGGCTAAGATTATCTTTTTCTGATAAAACTTTAGGGCTTTAAAAAGTTTTTTTAATTTTAATTTTTAATTTAATTTAATTTTTTTTATTCAAGTATAATTAACATATAGTGTTATATTAGCTCTTCCCCCTCCAGTTGTGACTAGAGATCTGGTTCAGGAAGAAGCTAAAAGGAGGGCTTTCCTGGCAGGAGCCCATGTACCCAGGGCTGGGAAGTCAGTGGTGGGGATGGTGGACCTAGACCTCGTCACACCATGACTCTGAAGGCTTTTCTGTTTAGACAAGTGCTTTTTATAACATGGCCACTGTGTGTCCTTGGGCAAAATCCTTACCCTTTTTGAATGTCAGCATTTCATTTGTAAAGCGAATATACTGATCATTCTTGCCTTTTTAGGATTTTGGGTGTCAGAATGAAATAGCTTTGGGTTAGTATACAGAGTAGGCCCTCAATGAACATTAACTCCCTGAAATACCTTGGTAGGATAAGCAGCAGGCTGCAGAGGGGCAAAATCACTTAATCTAGAGCCAGACAACACTGACAATGCATTTAGGATCTAACTTGGGTATGGTCTTGAGTGAAGCAGATAGGCTCTCACCTGAAAACGAAGGAGTTCATTTAAATGGAACAAAGTGGTAATTGTTATGAAGGTACATGAGATGCAAAAGCTGTGGGGGACGAGAAGCTGATAAAAAAGGCAAGGGAGAAGGGAACTATCCAGAAATCTACTTTTTTGCATCTCACATATTTTCCCAAGCCCTTTGTTTCCATGGAGAACACAAGCCCGATACAAATAAAACTGCAAACTACAGGTAGTTTTAGAGAAACTTAACCATAATAGTAATGGTAATATGCACCATATGTTGAGTGATGCAATGACCAAGACCTGAGCTGGATGCTTTACACAGAGTATGTTAATCTTCGATAAGAATCCTGCAAGGTAAGAATTACTGAACACAGTTTCCAGGTGAGGAAACTGAGTTTCTGATATGTTGAGCTAATATTCCAGGTTCTGCAGATAGGTCGCAGGGGTGATGGGATTCTAACTAGGGTTTCTTGGGCTTCAAATGGCTTGCTCTTTGCTTATGCCTGGCTATTTCTAATTTTCACCATGTGCTGGCCTTTCAAGTTGGTCTAATTAAGAGGCTACATTTATTTTCAGAAGCTGTAGCCGGACCATAAAGCCTTCTTGGTGTTCCTCTTTTAGAGTTGGTTTTCAGAAATACACAAAGGGGGCGCCTGGGTGGCTCAGTCGTTAAGCGTCTGCCTTTGGCTCAGGTCATGATCCCGGGGTCCTGGGATCGAGCCCCGCATCGGGCTCCCTGCTCTGCGGGGGGCCTGCTTCTCCCTCTCCCACTCCCCCTGCTTGTGTTCCCTCTCTCGCTGTGTCTCTCTCTGTCAAATAAATAAATAAAATCTTTAAAAAAAAAAAAAAAAGAAGAAATACACAAAGATATCAATCATTCCTGCTCCTTTCCAGCCATAGCCAGTGGTAATTTCACCTTTGGATTCTCTACCTTGTTTTTTTTCTTAAGATTTTATTTATTTATTTGTCAGAGAGAGAGAGAGAGCACAAGCAGGGGGAGTGGGAGAGGGAGAAGCAGACTCCCCGCCGAGCAAGGAGCCCGATGCGGGACTCGATCCCAGGACCCTGGGATCATGACCTGAGCCGATGGCAGACGCTTAACCGACTGAGCTACCCAGGCACCCTGATATCTCCTGTTGTACTTCTTTTTTTTTCTCCTGTTCTATTTCTTGACCTGAGAGGCCATTTTGTTGGTGGTCACTTTATACTATAGTACATCAATTCTATGAAACACACGTGTGTGTGTGTGTGTGTGTGACTATGTCTGTGTGTGTGTGTGTCTGTGGCCTGTTGGGCTTCAGTTTCCTCATCTAAAAGTGAGGAATCTCTAAGGTCCCTTCAAATTCTAATAATTTGTATTTCTAGTGTCCTCTGATGACCAGGACTTGGCAGTGAGGGTAAGAAACCATTGCTGAAAGACCCCCCCATACAGGGCTTCAACTCAGTCCGGGTGGGAGCAGAGGGGACATGATCTATGGAACTGAAATGCCCCAGCTTTCCTTCTGGGTCCCTTCCTCCATGCCACTTCATACGGTAACAAGCGGCTGAAGACACTGTGCACAGGTTTCTTCAGCAAGTCCTCTGTCATGTTTTATTGCTTGGGAATTGCTCAACTGATGTGCATGTGCTTCTTGCTTTGGCTCATTTCACTCATTCACAACAAAGATGGCAGTCCTGCCAGGTCAACAAAACACAGTTAAATACACTGCAAATCATGCAACACATTCAACACGTGTTTTCCTACCACATATCACATATTCAGACAGAGCGGGGCTTGGACTCGGATCCCCTCAACCCTTACCACCAAATCCAGCATTCCAGGATAGCTAAAACTCTACGCTCTTGAGTAGCTATCTTGTAGAAATGCGGAGACAAGATTGTTTTTGAAAGGAGGGACTTGGGATGCCTCGGTGGCTCAGTTGGTTAAGCATCTGCCTTCAGCTCAGGTCATGATCCTGGAGTCCCTGGATCGAGTCCCGCATTGGGCTCCTTGCTCAGCAGGGAGTCTGCTTCTCCCTCTGCCTGCCGCTCCCCATGCTTGTGCTCTCTCTCCCTCAACCTCTCTCTCTCTCTGACAAATAAAGAAATAAAATCTTAAAAAGAATAAAATCTTAAAAAGAAAGGAGGGACTTGACAAAGACTGGTGAAGACCAGACCAAACCAGTCAGTGCCAAGATGGATCCCAGTGCTAAACTTTCACCAACTTTCCCCCTCATCATTATACTAAAAACCATGCCCAGGGGTGGAGATCTAACATATTAATTAGACATGTGATATGTGAAGAAGCATGATCTTTAAGTACACAGGTGCTAATAAATTACTGCCTCTACATGCTTAGATCACCTTTTCACACCTAAGTTTCTTTAAAAAACCCTCCCTGACCTCTCTTTGGGGAGTCAGTCTGAGGATTGTTTCCTTTGTGCTGTTTCCCTTGTGCTCCAGCATGAACCTCAATAAAGCCTTGCCCGAAACTCCCATTTGACCTTTTGTCAATTTTTATTGTTTAGTGTGCCCAAGAGCCTGTTTTGGTAACATGGTGACCTCTAATATGCTGTACGACCTGGAGCATGTTATACTGTCTGGCACCTGTTTCTTCCTTAAAATGTCCAAGTTCAGGGCACTTGGGTGGCTCAGTCGTTAAGCGTCTGCCTTCGGCTCAGGTCATGATCCCAGGGTCCTGGGATCGAGCCCCTTT
>NW_023270164.1:13038026-13114154 GCF_011800145.1 Mirounga leonina
CCCCCCCCCCCCCCCCCCCCGCTTGTGTTCCCTCTCCCGCTGTGTCTCTCTCTGTCAAATAAATAAATACAGTCTTTAAAAAAAAAAAGTGTCCAAGTTCTTTTTAAAATGTCCAAGTTGGACGAGCCTCGAAGTCCTGGCTCTAAAATTCTCTTGATCTCTCTATTGCATTAAACACAGAGGGCGCCTGGGTGGCTCAGTCATTAAGGGTCCGCCTTCGGCTCAGATCATGATCCCAGGGTCCTGGGATTGAGCCCTGCGTCGGGCTCCCTCCTCGGCGGGAAGCCTGCTTCTCCCTCTCCCACTCCCCCTGCTTGTGTTCCCTCTCTCACTGTGTCTCTCTCTGTCAAATAAATAAATAAAAATCTTAAAAAAACAAAAAAACCCACATAAGTATATACAAAGATGTGTCTTAGAAAAAGCAACATGCAGGGCGTCTGGGTGGCTCAGTTGGTTAAGCGACTGCTTTCGGCTCAGGTCATGATCCTGGAGTCCAGGGATCGAGTCCCACATTGGGCTCCCTGCTCAGCAGGGAGTCTGCTTCTCCCTCCCACCCTACCCCCTCTTGGGCACTCTCTCTCTCTCTCAAATAAATAAATAAAATCTTAAAAAAAAAAAAAAAGAAAAAAGAAAAAGCAACATGCATAGCTCTGTTCCTGAAGAGGGGTAGAGAATTGGATTGAAAGGCAGGCTGTGGCCCCATTGTGAATGGTCTCCAAGGACAACTGGAGGATGTTTGGACATTACCTTACTGCCATGGAGAATTACTGAAGGTTTTAGACCAGGGCAGTAGTGCTGAGGATAGTTTTAGATAATATAAAAATAAATATTCAGGAAGAAAGAGTAATAGGATAAGAAATATGGAATGAATCAGAAAGTCATTCTGGGCAGACTCTAAAAGATTTGGACTGTACCTCTTCTGTTTTCACAGGTGCATTTGTTTTGTTTTTAATAATGTAGCATTGAATATCACAATTTACAAGTTTTTATTTTTTTGAAGATTTTATTTATTTGACAGAGACAGCAAGGGAGGGAACACAAGCAGGGGGAGTGGGAGAGGGAGAAGCAAGGGGAGCGGGAGAAGGAGAAGAAGACTCCCCCCTGAGCAGGGAGCCCGATGCGGGGCTCGATCCCAGGACCCTGGGACCATGACCTGAGCCAAAGGCAGACGCTTAACGACTGAGCCACCCAGGTGCCCCACGATTTACAAGTTTTTAGTTGAAAAAAAAGTACCGATGAGGATGAAGAATTCTATTCCTCCTTTATTTCACTTTTTTGGGATAAATAACGTATTTTAAATGTCTTCTCAGAGAAGAGGAGCCATTCAGTACAACATGTCAGCATTGCTGTCCCCAAGGAGTAGGGACTCTGGAGACAAATGCTCCAGCTCCTTTATGGGAATCATTTACATCTGAGGGATGAAATAAAGTGATCTGCTTAACATTTATTTAATAGAAATAAGGTTTATTGGGGCGCCTGGGTGGCTCAGTCGGTTGAGCGACTGCCTTCGGCTTGGGTCGTGATCCTGGAGTCCCGGGATCGAGTCCCGCATCGGGCTCCCTGCTCGGCAGGGAGTCTGCTTCTCCCTCTGACCCTCCTCCCTCTCATGCTCTCTCTCTCTCATTCTCTCTCTCTCAAATAAATAAATAAAATCTTAAAAAAAAAAAAAAGAAAGAAGGTTTATTGACAACTTCTAAAACAAAGTCTGGTTCAACTCTTTACCAAACTATTCACCCTTTCTATGCTTTAATTTTCTTGTCTGCGGGGTGAGCTAATGAGAGTACATACCTCAGGGTTATAAGGATCGAACAATGTAATTTTTTAAGATGAGAGTCTTCATTATTCAATTAATGCTGACAGGAAAACAGTTTCACAGTTTAGAAAAACTAATAATAAATGCAAACTTTCAGGATTATACTTCATACCTTATAGCAGAATACATCCCAGATGAATTAAAAATAAGCATATTTTTTTAAAGATACTTAATATATGTAAAGGATCTTCACCAATAGAGAAGAAAAAGAATAGGAAAACGGGCTAAGGACACAGACAGTTCACCAAGTACAGTTGTTATGTAAAGTACACAGCACTCTATCTTGGAAGTGTCATTTCTAAGGAAATGGAGATGCATGAGGATGTACCCATAGAGTTTCCTTCTAAAGTATTAATAGTATACATTGTGGAATTATGGAGGAGCTTATTGATCCGTATCTTCTAAAAAACAATAAATATGTATTACTTGTTTTTTTTTAATATGTATTACCTGTACAGTTGTGTGTGTATTTTTTTTTTTTTAAAGAAAAGAGGTCCTGGACAAAATGGTGAAAATAAAGAATTTTCCTTCACTTTGTGAAATCTGTTTCCTTTTCTACAGCACTCCTTCCCTCCTTCCAGTGTAATTCCCCACATGGTTTCAAAGATTCAGTCCTAACTCTTAGGCACACCTGATTCCTAGCCCAAGTCACACAGTTGCACTCTCTCTCAGCCACTGTGGTACCTCTGGACTTCACCGACTGCTCCCACTACTCCGTGCTATTGGCTGAAAGGAGTGAACGTAGTTATACAAAGCAATATCCAGTAGTCTAGAGATAAGTTAGAACACAGCTCCTGCTGGTGAGGGCAAGGGAACCAGTTATTTCATCTTTGCATGGGAAAGTTGGCCCTGTGCATTAGGATTCAGTGATTCCCATGGCCTGAGTAAAATGGCATGCTTCCAGAGGGATGCACAGGGGAAATCCCTGGCTTTCTTGGCCAGCAGCCTCCCTTGGCTGTTCCCTTGGAGGACATGACAAGTCTATTGCAGTACTCTTTCCAGCTGAGCCCTGGCACAGCCTCAGAATCCTGACCCAGGATTCCTGAGCACAGTGCTATATCCTAGCTCCTCAGAGTATGGTCTTAGCATCACCCAGGAGTTTATTAAAGATGCCCATATTCAGGCCCCACTCCAAGCGTACTGAATCAGGATCCTGGTCTCATTTTCAGGAATTCTTATGTGGTATACTGCCATGGCAGAGAATTACCTAAATATAACCCAGGCATCCCATTTCACTGAGCATGGTTTGAGGTCACCTAGGATATTTTAGAAAAGTGTTTCTTATGCATTATCTTATTCTCCACAACAATCCTACCAGGGTGATACCATTATCTTCTTCATTTGACAGATAAAGGGAATTGAGACATGGGGAGGGGCCAAATACTCTGAAAGTCGCTAAGCCTAGACTCAAATACTCCAGGTACCATGTGAACTTGGTGAAGGAAAATGATGTATGAGACAAGGTCTTGGAATAAAGCTTTTTATAATATTGAAGCATGCCCACAAATAACTTAGATAAAGAAGTATCCAGAAGTTCCAAGGGGGTACAAGTGAATGTCATAAACTTTTGAAGGAAGAAGAGGTCACCTTCAAGTTCAATGATCAGAGCAGATTTCATGAGGAGATGCTTTTTTTTTTTTTTAAAAAAAGATGTATTTATTTTTATTTTAGAGAGCAAGAAGAGAGGCAGAGGGAGAGAAACTCAAGAAGACTCCCTGCTGAGCAAGGAGCCTGACTTGAGGCTTGATCTCAAGACCCCGAAATCATAACCTGAGCTGAAATCAAGAGTTGGACGCTTAACCCACTGATCCACCCAGGCGCTCCCTCATGAAGAAGGTGCTTTTTATTTTCTTAAAGATTTATTTATTTATTTATTTATTTGAGAGAGAGAATGAGAGACAGAGAGCATGAGAGGGAGGAGGGTTAGAGGGAGAAGCAGACTCCCTGCCGAGCAGGGAGCCTGATGCGGGACTCAATCCCGGGACTCCAGGATCACGACCTGAGCCGAAGGCAGTTGCTTAACCAACTGAACCACCCAGGCGCCCCAAGAAGGTGCTTTTTAAATGTAACCTTGAAAGATGTAAGTAAGGGCTCTGGTAGGAAGAGAGTGAGTGAATTACTATGTGGAAAGTAGAACACTCTTAAATAGGATCTGACATAGAGGAAATGCTCAGTGAATATCAGCTATTATAATGTATCTCTACTGTGTTATATTAATTTCAGGTGTACAGTATAGTGACTCAACAATTCCATACATCACCCAGTGCTCATCACGACATGTGCACTCCTTAATCCCCATCACCTGTGTTTTTTTTTTTTTTTTTTAAAGATTTTATTTATTTGACAGAGAGAGACACAGCAAGAGAGGGAACACAAGCAGGGGGAGCGAGAGAGGAAGAAGCAAGCTTCCCGCGGAGCAGGGAGCCCGATGTGGGGCTCGATCCCAGGGCCCTGGGATCATGACCTGAGCCCAAGGCAGACGCTTAATGACTGAGCCACCCAGGCGCCCCCCATCACCTGTTTCACCTGTTCCCCCCATCTCCCTCCCCTCTGGTAACCTTCAGTTTGTTCTCTGTAGTTAAGAGTCTGTTTCTTGATTTCTCTCTCTCTCTCTTTTTCCCTTTGCTCATTTGTTTTGTTTCTTAAATGGTATGGCAACTAACTGGAATTAAAATAAAGACTTAAATAAAATAAAAATAAAGTTGTTAAAAGTATACATTTTCATGACATAATAAATGAATTTGTGTAAAACTGAGCCAGAAAAAAGTTCAATTTAGGTATAAATTTGTTAAAATGGTATGTAGTGCAGTATATAAAGAAACACAAGATTTGTAATGTGTAAATTTATGCTATTACTCATCTGTTTTTTCACTCTCATTATGTTTTAGAAGTTACAAAATATTTTATTTTATTATTTATTTTTATTTTTTAAAAAGATTTTATTTATTTATTTGACAGAGAGAGACACAGCGAGAGAGGGAACACAAGCAGCAGGAGTGGGAGAGGAAGAAGCAGGCTTCCCGCGGAGCAGGGAGCCCGATGCGGGGCTCGATCCCAGGACCCTGAGACCATGACCTGAGCCGAAGGCAGAAGCTTAATGACTGAGCCACCCAGGTGCCCCAGTTATAAAATATTTTAAAGAAAAAAATGTATCTCTACTGTATCCATCTGTTGTGTGTGTGTGTGTTGTAAGTTTATAATGTGTATGGTGAGGGCCTCTATAGAAGCATTATGGTGGGTACAAATCCACCAACCTTACCTAACCCAGATTTCATGTCTCTCCAGGAGGTCATTCTGAGAAATTTGATCAAAGACCACATCCCAGATATGAGTGCCCTCCTCCTGCTAGTCTGGTCACTGTCCAAAACGACCATGAGAGGCATGTGTGATAAGACTTTTTGTAAACTCATCCACATCTTGCTGCTCAGCCCATGTAGGTGACTACATGGAAGTAGTAGGTGACTACTTCCTTCAGTCCATTCCCTGGGATTGAGGGGGTCACACCCACTGTCTAGGGGGAGTCACAGGATCTCCCCTGAACTGCTTTGTGGAGATCTCATTGCAGGGGATTTCTTCTGTGTCTTCTGACATCAGACATGGAGTGGGTACCCATCTTGTAGTGGATGGACACATTTTGTCCTCAGATGTTGGGGCCATCTCACCTCAAGCCTGACACCCAAATAATCCAGGACTTGTGGGTTCTGGAGCCTGGAAGACTTCATTTCAAAGCCTGGAGCCCTCAAGTCCTGGTTGTGTGACCTTAGGCAAGTCATCTATCCTCTCTGAGTCTCAGGAAAATGCCCACCTTGGAGCGTATCTCTGTGTTTTAGTAATGTGTGCCAAGTGCCTGGCTTCTAGCCACCTTCAGAAAATTTTCTGACCACCTGCCATGTGCCTGAGTACGTTCTAGGTGCTGAGGATACAACAGAGAACAAAACCAAGAGTCCCCGATTTTATAGATTAGGTCAGTAAATATATATAGCAGAGAGTGGCATGTGCTGCATAGAAAGATAAGGCCAGGTTGGAGGAAAGGGTATGTTGGGGTACACTGGGGGTGGAGGGATTATATTTAGGGTGGGCAGGGAAGGCCTCACTGATAGGGGTCATTAGAGCAGAGAGACCAGAGGGATGTGATGCTAGAGAGAGAGAGACACTTTGACTTCGAGGTTTTTATCCTGATGCTTCCCCTAACCTGGGACACCACCCCCAGATAACCCCATGGCTGACTCCCTTATCTCCTTTAGGCCTCTCTGCTTCTTATTTCCTTCCTGGTGAGGCCTTCTCAGACACCTCCTTTGGAAAATAGCTGCAAGCCACAGTCAGTCTCTACCTCCTCACCCTATTTAATTTCTTTCCATAGTGTTCATCACTACCTGACATATATCTATTAATGTATTGGCTTAATGCCAACACATCGCCAATGCCCATGTCTCTATTTTTAAAATATTTTATTTATGTATTTGAGAGAGAGAACAAACAGGGGGAGCAGCATAGGGGGAGGGAGAAGCAGGCTCCCCGCTGAGCAGGGAGCCCAATGCTGGACTCAATCCCAAGATCCTGGGATCATGACCCCAGCGGAAGGCAGATGCTTAACCGACTGAGCCACCCAGGCACCCCTCCCCTTTTTTTTATCCTTTTACATGCAGTCTCTTTGAAAAATTTAAATTCAATTAATTAACATATAATGTATTATTTGTTTCAGGGGTATAGGTCTGCGATTTGCCTCTCAAAGAGAGGTTGGCAAACTATTGCCCATGGGCCAAAACTGACCCACTATCTGTTTCTGAAGATAAAATTTTATTAGAATACAGCCACACCCATCCCTTTACATATTGTCTATGGCTGCTTTTGCATTACAATAGCAGAGTTGAGTAGTTATGAAAGAGACCATATGACTCTCTTAGCTTAAACTATTTGTTATCTGGCCCTGTACAGGAAAAAGTTTGCTGACCTCTGTTCCAGCATGTAACCCCTGTAGAAGCAGGAATTTTGTTTTGTTTATAGCTGTATTCCCAGGTCCTAGTGGGACCTTGTAGGTCTTCTTTAGCATATGAAAGTTCTTTTGAAAACCTCCCTTTTCCTTACCTTCCCCAACTCCCTGTTATGTAATCAATCACCCCTGGCAACCCTGGTGCAGCAGCTCTTTCTGCCCATGGGTCCTGTCCCGTGCATTAATAAAACCACCATTGTGCACCAAAGACGTCTCAAGAATTCTTTCTTGGTCGTTGGCTCCGGACTCCACCCCACTGAACCTCCCCTATATTCCAAAACCACATCACCAGCACAGTGCTTGGCTATACTTGGCATATATCAGGCCCTCACGAAATATTAGTTTACTGAATGAATGAATGAATGAATGAATGTAGGAGAAGAGTGATTGGAATAACCAGAAAAGTAGTCCAGGCTTAAGTTGGGTCATAAATGCTATGCTAAAGGGCTTGGCTGTTGTTTCTCTGATGATGGTGGGGGTGTCCTATGAGGGCGAGAGTGAGGGAAACTCCCTAGGTTCTGTCAGTGAAGAAGTTAAACAGCTGTTTCTACTATGAGATCACTATTTTTTTTTAAAGATTTTATTTATTTACTTGACAGAGAGAGACACAGCGAGAGAGGGAACACAACCAGGAGGATTGGAAGAGGGAGAAGCAGGCTTCCTGCAGAGCAGGGAGCCCAATGTGGGGCTCGATCCCAGGACCCTGGGATCATGACCTGAGCCGAAGGCAGACGCCCAACGAATGAGCCACCCAGGCGCCCCTGAGATCACTATTATTCATGACAACATGATGTTAGAACGTCCTGTATAAAGTATGGTCAGGCAGGCATCATGTGTGGACATCTGGTAATACTACTCAAGGCAGAAAAGAGTTTTAAGGGAGGACATGTAGGGTCACAAAATGCAGGGTGTGAACCCTGCTTCTCCCATAGACTGGCTGTGGAGCCTGGAGAGTTGAATAAATTTCTCTATACCTTAGTATTCCTCATCTTCAAAAAATGGAATATGAAGAGGCCCACCCTCATTGGTTTGCTTATAAATTTAAGTGGGTTAATTACATAAAATGTTTGGATTAGTGTCTGTTGATGGGGCTTTGGAATACAGATAAGGTTTGGTGGGGTGAAGTCCGGAGCTGACGACCAAGAAAGAATTCTTGAGACGTCTTTGGTGCATAATGGTGGTTTCATTAAAGCACGGAGACAGGACCCGTGGGCAGAAAGAGCTGCCGCCCCAGGGTCTTTGAGGAGCGGTGATTATATACTCAGGAGTTGGGGGAAGTAAGGAAAAGGGAGGTTTCAAAAGAACTTTCATATGCTAAAGAGGACCAACCTACAAGATACCTGAGGCCTTGCCATTGTCAAGTTAAGGTTGTTTTCCCCTCTAGCAAGGTATTAGCATTAAGATAGTTGGGAGATTCCTGGAAGAATGTCACACTTGTCCCACCCAGGAGGTTGCAGGGTGTCCGCTTATGTGACTCTCCATTATTAACAACTTTCCATGATGACCCCCCATGTGTATATTATTATAACAGTGTATAATATTGGATAGTAAAGAATTTAACTTTGCTCAGACAGAGGTCTGGCCTTTGTCCTCAGCTTCTGAACCGTAAGCTCTAGGCCTTGGAATGTCGTGCTTGATGGGAGTGTCTTTGTTTGCTTGGGAGTCTTAGTCCGGCAGTTACTAACTTGTGATTTAGAGTGGGGGCTTTGAGCCACACCAACAGTATGATTTAGTGTGGGGGACCTAGTGCAGCCAGATAGTAGCTATGTGATGTGAAGTGGGGACTCAGAGCTACACCAAAAACATGATGAAGGGTGGGGGTTTTGGGTCATGTGCCTTGGCCTCTTGATGGCTAGAAACTAAGACCAGCCATGTCGGCAGGCAAATGTGCCTACATCAAGGAGCCCCATTGAAGACTCTGGACATTAAGGCTTGGGTGAGTTCCCTGGTTGGCAGTACTCTATGCTATTGTTAGATATCAATACCAGGAGAATAACACTGCTCCGACTCTATGGGGAGAGAACAACTGGAAGCTCTGCATTTGGTATCCTCCTGGACCCTGCCCTGTTCATCTCTGCCGTTAGCTTATTTTAATTTTAATCTGTATTCTTTCCCTATAATAAACTATAACCATGAGTATAACAGCTTTCCGTGAGCCCTGTGAATCCTTCCAGCCAATTATTGAAACTGAGGGTGGTTTTGGGAACCCCCTGAACTTAAAATTGCTGTTGGTAGTGACAGTGGGTTTTTTTTTTATTTTTTTAAAGATTTTATTTATTTATTTGAAAGAGAGAGATAGTGAGAGAGGGAACACGAGCACGGGGAGTGGGAGAGGGAGAAGCAGGCTTCCTGCCGAGTAGGGAGCCTGACGCAGGGCTCGATCCCAGGACCCTGGGACCATGACCTGAGCCGAAGGCAGACGCTTAACGACTGAGCCACCCAGGTGCCCCGTGACAGTGGTTTTGTGTGGACCATTCCCTCTAACTTTTCAGTTGGCTATCTTTTTGACATATGCAGGGTGGGGGCCTACATGGGCCCCAGGTCTTTTCACAGCCTGCCCCCTTGTGAGGTGCTGGGTCCCCACACATCCTCACCAGGGGACCTGCACCCTCTTCAGCAGGTTGTGAAACTCTGAGGTTGACAGAGAGGGCAAGGCCACCACCTTATCCCAGGAGCATCATCTTGTAGGGGCCACAGAACTGGGTTTTTCTAATAGTAGTGGGGTTCTGGGACAGAGGAGGATGCATGTTTCTCTTCTTTCTTTTCCAGACCTTTGTGGTGAATGCCCCTGTTCTCATACTAGGGTCTCACACCAGGGCTGCAGAGGTGGACAGATGGGGCCTACCCTAAGGGGAATAAGGTCCTTATTCCATGGGGGAGAAAAACATATCAGTGCATAATAATGGCAATAATCAGAATATTAGAAATTAATAAAAGTTTGCTCTTCCCATTCTTGTGCACAAAGCTCTGTGCATGTATATGAGTGTTTCTTTAGGACACATTCTTAGAAGTGGAATTGCTGGGCTCCTGGGTGTCTCAGTCGGTTAAGCATCTGCCTTCAGCTCAGGTCCTGAACCCAGGGTCCTGGGAAGAAGCCCCACATCCAGCTCCCTGCTCAGCGGGAAGCCTGCTTCTCCCTCTGCCTGCCGCTCCTCCTGCTTGTGCTCTCTGTCACATAAATTAAAAAAATAAAATCTTAAAAAAAAGAAGTGGAATTGCTGCATCAAGGGAGTCATTCATTCAACCACAACTAATGAGCACATACTGTATACTGAGTGGAGTTCTAGGCAGTGGGCAAGTGTTCTTCTCCTGGGGGTGAGGTCCCTGAGCTCTTTGCAGTTTTTTCTCTAGGGTGTAGTAAGGACCCTAAGGTACTTGAGGGTCTCTGTTCAGAGTTTGCAATGTCTGAGCTGTTATGGGGTCTGTGTCCTCCGTATGTCATTTTGGAACTCCATGAGGGTCTGTGTCCCAGGGGGGTGAGGACTCTGAGCTGTCTGGGGGATCTTTTCTCCAGCAGATGAGGTCTCTGAAATTTGGGGGGATCTTTTTTTTTTTTTAAGATTTTATTTATTTATTTGAGACAGAGAGAATGAGAGAGAGAGAGCACATGAGAGGGGGGAGGGTCAGAGGCAGAAGCAGGCACCCTGCCGAGCAGGGAGCCCGACGCGGGACTCGATCCAGGGACTCCAGAATCATGACCTGAGCCGAAGGCAGTCGCTTAACCAACTGAGCCACCCAGGCGCCCTGGGGGGATCTTTTGAAGGGTGTGAGGTTTATTTCTTTTTTCCCCAGCTTTACTGAAATATAATTGCATATAACATTGTTTAAGTTTAAGGTATATAATGTATTGTTTTGGTACATTTATATATTGCAAAATGATTACCACTATAGCATTAGCTAACGCCTCCATCCTTTTACATAATTACCATTTCTTTATTGTACTGAGAACACTTAAGATCTACTCTCTTAGCAACTTTTAATTATATGATACAGTATTATTAGCTTTAATCACCGTGGTGTACATTGCATCCCCAGAACCTATTCATCCTTTTTTTAAAAAAATTTTATTATGTTATGTTAATCACCATACATTACATCATTAGTTTCTGATGTAGTGTTCCATGATTCATTGTTTGCATATAACACACAGTGCTCCATTCAGTATGTGCCCTCTTTAATAGCCAACACCAGGCTAACCCATCCCCTCCAAAACCCTCTGTTTCTCAGAGTCCATAGTCTCTCATGGTTCGTCTCCCCCTCTGATTTCCCCCCCTTCATTTTTCCCTTCCTGCTATCTTCTTTTTTTGAACATATAATGTATTATTTGTTTCAGAGGTACAAGTCTGTGATTCAACGGTCTAACACAATTCACAGTGCTCACCATAGCACATACCCTCCCTGATGTCTATCACCCAGCCACCCCATCCCTTCCACCCCCACCACTCCAGCAACCTTAAGTTTGTTTCCTGAGATTAAGAATTCCTCATATCAGTGAGATCATATGATACATGTCTTTCTCTGATTGACTTATTTCGCTCAGCATAATACCCTCCAGTTCCATCCACGTCATTGCAAATGGCAAGATTTCATTCCTTTTGATGGCTGCATAATATTCCGTTGTAAATATATACCACGTCTTCTTTATCCATTCATCTGTCGATGGACATCTTGGCTCTTTCCATAGTTTGGCTATTGTGGACATTGCTGCTATAAACATTGGGATGCACGTACCCCTTCAGATCCCTACATTTGTATCTTTGGGGTAAATACCCAGTAGTACAATTGCTGGGATGTACGGTAGCTCCATTTTCAACTTTTTGAGGAACCTCCATACTGTTTTCCAGAGTGGCTGCACCAGCTTGCATTCCCACCAACAGTGTAGGAGGATTCCCCTTTCTCCGCATCCCCGCGAACATCTGTTGTTTCCTGACTTGTTAATTTTAGCCATTCTGACTGGTGTGAGGTGGTATCTCATTGAGGTTTTGATTTGGATTTCCCTGATGCAGAGCGATGTTGAGCACTTTTTCATGTGTCTGTTGGCCATTTGGATGTCTTCTTTGGAAAAATGTCTGTTCATGTCTTCTGCCCATTTCTTGATTGGATCATTTGTTCTTTGGGTGTTGAGCTTGATAAGTTCTTTATAGATTTTGGATACTAGCCCTTTATCTGATATGTCATTTGCAAATATCTTCTTCCATTCTTTCGGTTGTCTTTTGGTTTTGTTGACTGTTTCTTTTGCTGTGCAAAAGCTTTTTATCTTGATGAAGTCCCAATAGTTCATTTTTGCCCTTGCTTCCCTTGCCTTTGGCAATGTTTCTAGGAAGAAGTTGCTTCGGCTGAGGTCGAAGAGGTTGCTGCCTGTGTTCTCCTTTAGGATTTTGATGGACTCTTGTCTCACATTTAGGTCTTTCAACCATTTTGAGTCTATTTTTGTGCGTGGTGTAAGGAAATGGTCCAGTTTCATTCTTCTCCATGTGGCTGTCCAATTTTCCCAACACCATTTGTTGAAGAGACTGTCTTTTTTCCATTGGACATTCGTTCCTGCTTTGTTGAAGATTAGTTGACCATAGAGTTGAGGGTCCATTTCTGGGCTCTCTCTTCTGTTCCACTGATCTATGTGTCTGTTTTTCTGTCAGTACCATACTGTCTTGATGATTACAGTTTGTAATAGAGCTTGAAGTCCGGAATTATGATGCCATCAGCTTTGCTTTTCCTTTTCAACATTCCTCTGGATATTTGGGGTCTTTTCTGGTTCCATAAAAATTTTAGGATTATTTGTTCCATTTCTTTGAAAAAAGTTGATGGTATTTTGATAGGTTGCATTAAATGTGTAGATTGCTCTAGGTAGCACTGACATCGTCACAATATTTGTTCTTCCAATCCATGAGCATGGAACGTTTTTCCATTTCTTTGTGTCTTCCTCAATTTCTTTCATGAGTATTCTACAGTTTTCTGAGTACAGATCCTTTGCCTCTTTGGTTAGATTTATTCCTAGGTATCTTATGGTTTTGGGTGCAATAAATGGGATCCACTCCTTAATTTCTCTTTCTTCTGTCTTGTTGGTGTATAGGAATGCCACTGATTTCTGTGCATTGATTTTATATCCTGCCACTTTACTGAATTCCTGTATGAGTTCTAGCAGTTTTGGGGTGGAGTCTTTTGGGTTTTCCACATAAAGTATCATATCTATCTGCAAAGAGTGAGAGTTTGACTTCTTCCTTGCCTATTTCGATGCTTTTATTTCTTTTTGTTGTCTGATTCCTGAGGCTAGGACTTCTACTACTATGTTGAATAGCAGTGGTGACAGTGGACATCCCTGCTGTGTTCCTGACCTTAGGGGGAAAGCTCTCAGTTTTTCCCCATTGAGAATGATATTCACTGTGGGTTTTTCATAGATGGCTTTTATGATATCGAGGTATGTACCCTGTATCCCTACACTCTGAAGAGTTTTGATCAAGAAAGGATGCTGTACTTTGTCAAATGCTTTTTCTGCATCTATTGAGAGGATCGTATGGTTCTTGTTCTTTCTTTTATTAATGTATTGTATCACATTGATTGATTTGTGGATGTTGAACCAACCTGGCAGCCCAGGAATAAATCCCACTTGGTCGTGGTGAATAATCCTTTTGATGTACTGTTGGATCCTATTGGCTAGTATTTTGGTGAGAATTTTTGCATCCCTGTTCATCAAGGATATTGGTCTGTAATTGTCCTTTTTGATGGGGTCTTTGGTTTTGGGATCAAGGTAAGGGTGGCCTCATAAAACGAGTTTGAAAGTTTTCTTTCCATTTCTATTTTTGGGAACAGTTTCAGAGGAATAGGTATTAATTCTTCTTTAAATGTTTGGTAGAATTCCCCTGGGAAGCCATCTGGCCCTGGGCTTTTGTTTGTTGGGAGATTGTTGATTACTGCTTCAATTTCCTTGTGGTTACAGGTCTGCTCAGGTTTTCTATTTCTTCCTGGTTCAGTTTTGGTAGTTGATACATCTCTGGGAATGCATCCATTTCTTTTAGATTATCTAATTTGCTGGTGTATAGTTGCTCATAATATGTTCTTATGTTTGTATTTCTTTGGTGTTGGTTGTGATCTCTCCTCTTTCATTCATGATTTTATTTATTTGGGTCCTTTCTCTTTTCTTTTTGATAAATCTGGCCAGGGGTTTATCAATCTTGTTAATTCTTTCAAAGAACCAGCTCCTAGTTTCGTTGATGTGTTCTACTGTTCTTTTGGTTTCTATTTCATTGATTTCTGCTCTGATCTTTATTATTTCTCTTCTCCTGCTGGGTTTAGGCTTCATTTGCTGTTTGTTCTCCAACTCCTTTAGGTGTAGGGTTAGGTTGTGTATTTCAGACCTTTCTCATTTCTTGAGAAAGGCTTGTATTGCTATATACTTTCCTCTTAGGACCGCCTTTGCTGCATCCCAAAGATTTTTTTTTTTTAAAGATTTTATTTATTTATTTGACAGAGAGAGAGAGCGAGAGCAGGAACACAAGCAGGAGGAGTGGGAGAGGGAGAAGCAGGCCCCCCGCGGAGCAGGGAGCCTGATGCGGGGCTCGATCCCAGGACCCTGGGACCATGACCTGAGCTGAAGGCAGACGCTTAACGACTGAGCCACCCAGGTGCCCCTATCCCACGAGCGTTCCACTGCCCCCCACCTCCCGCTTAGCCACTGGAGCGACGTCCCTCAGCGGAGCCGACTTCTAAGTTCTGATTTTGTGCTCCCCGGCTCTATCACTTGCCAGAAGTGGCAGATGGAGGCCCCCTCCCCCGCTGTTTATCCCCCTGAATATCGCCTCGGATTCACTTCTCCCCACGTCCTACCTTCCAGAAAGTGGTCGCTTTTCTGTTCAGAGAGTTGCTGCTCTTCCTTTCTTCGATCTCCTGTTGAGCTCCTAGGTGTTCAGAATGGTTTCATCCCTATCCAGCTGAATTCCTGGGACCAGACGAAATTTAGGTCTCCTACTCCTCCGCCATCTTGTTCCTCCTCTATTCATCCTTTTTTTAAGAGGTAGAGAGAGATTGAGAGAGAGAATGAGAGAGAGAGGGAGGGATTACATGAGTGAGGGGGGAGGCACAGAGGGAGAGGGAGAGAATCTTTAACAGGTTCCATGCCCAGCGCAGAGCCCTACTCAAGGCTCGATCTTATAACCCTGAGTTCATGACTTGACCTGAAATCAAAAGTCAGATGTTTAACCAATTGAGCCACCCAGGTGCCCCAGGAACTTACTCATTTTATAACTGGAAGTTTGTACCCTTTGACCAATATCTCCCCATTTCTTTTACCCCTTGCCCCTGGTACCTACTACTCTACTATTTCTCTGAGTCTGGCTTTCTTAGTTTCAGGTTCCACATAGAAGTTATACCATGCAGTGTTTGTCTTTTTCTGTCTTATTTCACTTAGCTTAATGCCCTCAAGTTGGATCCAGATTGTTGCAAATGGCAGGGTTTCCTTCTTTCTCGTGGCTGAATTTTATAAATATGTATATACATCACATCATTATCCATTCATCTGTTGACAGACACTTAGGTTGTTTCTATATCTTGGCTATTGTTAATAATGCTGCTATTGATCATGGGGTACAGATGTCTCTCCAAGATTCAGTTTTCGGGGGGCACCTGGGTGGCTCAGTTGGTCGGGTGGCTGCCTTCGGCTCAGGTCATGGTCCTGGAGTCCCTGGATTGAGTCCCGCATCCGGCTCCCTGCTCGACGGGGAGCCTGCTTCTCCCTCTAACCCTCCCCCTGTCATGTACTCTCTCTCTCTCTCTCATTCTCGCTCTCTCAAATAAATAAATACATCTTAAAAAAAAAAAAAAGATTCAGTTTTTGGGATGCCTGGCTGGCTCAGTTGGTTAAGCAGCTGCCTTTGGCTCAGGTCATGATCTCAGGGTCTTGGAATCGAGTCCTGCATCAGGCTCCCTGCTCAGCGAGGAGCCTGCTTCTCCCCCTGCCTGCTGCCCTCCTTGCTTGTGCTTGCTCTCTCTCTCTCTCTGACAAATAAATAAATAAAATCTATAAAAAAATATATTGAAAAAAGGAAGATCCAGTTTTCATTTCCTTTGGATATATGCCCAGAAGTGGGATTGCTGGATCATATGGTAGTTCTATTTTGATTTTGATTTTTTCTTTTAGGAACTTCCATAGTGTTTCTTGTAATGGAATGGTGACTATACCAATTTACCTTCTCACCAACAGGGCACAAGAGTTCCCTTTTCTCCACATCCTCACCAACATTTTTCTCTTGTCTTTTTAATGATAGTCATTCAAAGAGGTGTGAGGTGATATCTCATTGTAGTTTTGATTTGCATTTCTTAGTGTGTGAGGTTTCTTTTTTTTTTTTTTTTAAAGATTTTATTTATTCATTTGAGAGAGAATGAGATAGAGAGAGCATGAGAGGGGGGAGGGTCGGGGGAGAAGCAGACTCCCCGCCGAGCAGGGAGCCCGATGCGGGACTCGATCTTGGGACTCCAGGATCATGACCTGAGCCGAAGGCAGTCGCCCAACCAACTGAGCCACCCAGGCGCCCGTGTGTGAGGTTTCTAGACAGTTTTGGGGTTTTGTTTCTCAGTATGTGAGGTCTCTGAGTTCCTTGAGTGTTTTTGTCCCTGTGTTTGGAGTCTGTGTTCAGAGTTTCAGATCTGTGAACTTTTAGAGGGTATGTACCCCAATATCTGTGTTGAGATACTTGTGGGTATGAAGGTAAGAAACACAGAAGCAGTAAAAATGAATATTTTTGTAAAATATCAGTGAAGGAACTCACAAAATAAAAGGATGTAAAACATGACACCATATATCTAAATGTGGGGAAGAGAGTAGTAAAAAATGGGTTTAAACTTAAACTACCATCAACTTAATATAGACTGTTATATGCAGAAGAGGTTATATACAAGCCTAATGGTAACCACAAATCAAAAACCACTAATAAGGGTGCCTGGGTGCTCAGTCTGTTAAGTATCTGACTCTTGATCTTAGCTCAGGTCTTGATCTCAGCATTGTGAGTTCAAGCCCTGTGTTGGGCTCCATGCTGGGTATGGAGCCTACTTAAAAAAAAACACTAATAAATATGCAAAGAATAAAGAGAAAGAAATTCAAATATATCACTAAAGAAAGCCAACAAACCATGAAAGAGAGAACGACAAGAAAGGATCAGAGAAAATCTTCAGAAGCAACTACAAAACAGGTAATGAAATGGCAATAAATACATATCTATGAATAATTACTTTGATTGTAAATGGACTAAATGCTCCAATCAAAAGACATGGGGTGACAGAATGAATTAAAAAACAAGACCCATCTATATGCTGTCCACAAGAGACTCATTTTAGACCTAAAGACACCTGTAGATTGAACGTGAGGGAATGGAGAAACATTTATCATGCAAATGGATGTCAAAAGAAAGCCAGAGTAACAATACTTATATTGTACAAAATAGGCTTTAATCCAAAGACTGTAACAGGAGACAAAGAAGGGCACTATATGATAATAAAGGGGACAATCCAGAAGAAGATATAATTGTAAATATGTATGCACCCAACATGGGAGCACCCAAATACATAAAATAGTTATAACAAATATAAAGGAACTAATCGAGAGTAATACAATAATCGTAGGGTACTTTAACACAGCCCACTTACATCAATGGACAGATCATTCAAACAGAAAATCAACAAGGAAACAATGGCTTCGAATGACATACTGGACCAGATGGATTTAACAGATATATTCAGAACATTCCATCCTAAAACAGCAGAATACACATTTTTTAAAGTGCACATGGGACATTCTCCAGAATAGTCACATATTAGCCCACAAAACAAAGCTCAACAAATTCAAGAAGATTGAAGTCATATCATGCATCTTTTCTGACCATAATGCTATGAAACTAGAAGTCACGGGCAAGAAAAAATCTGGGAAAGATCACAAATACATGGAGTTTAAACAACATGCTATGAAACAATGAATGGGTTGACTAGGAAATAAAAGAAGAAATAAGAAAGCACATGGAAACAAATGAAAATGAAACCACAATGGTTCAAACCTTTGGGATGCAGCAAAAGTGGTTGGAGAGGGAACTTTATAGAAATATAGGCCTACTTCAAGAAGGAAGAAAGATCTCAAATAAATAACCTATCCTTACACCTAAAAGAGCTAGAAAAAGAACAAACAAAACCTAAAACCAGCAGAAGGAAGGAATTAATAAAGATTAGAGCAGAAATAAATGATAAAGAAACTTAAAAAACCGAATAGAACAGATTAATGAAATCAGGAGCTGGTTCTTCGAAAAAATTTATAGAATTGGTAAACCTTTAGCCAGACTTATCAAGAAAAAAAAGAGAAAAGGGCGCCTGGGTGGCTCAGTTGGTTAAGCGACTGCCTTCGGTTCAGGTCATGATCCCAGGGTCCTGGGATCGAGTCCCGCATCGGGCTCCCTGCTTGGCAGGGAGTCTGCTTCTCCCTCTGACCCTCCTCCCTCTCATGCTCTCTGTCTCTCATTCTCTCTCTCTCAAATAAATAAATAAATAAATAAATCTTTAAAAAAAAAAAAAGGAAAAGAAAAAAAAGAGAAAGGACCCAAATAAATAAAATCACAAATGAGAGAGGAGAAATAGCAAACAATACCAGAAAAATACAAATAATCATAAGAGAATATTGTGAAAAACTATATATATATATAAAACCCAAACTACTCCATGAGAAAACTGCTAGAACTGATGCACAAATTCAGTAAACTTATAGGATCCAAAATTAATGTACAGAAATTGGTTGCATTTCTATACACCAATAATGAAGCAGCAGAAAGAGAAATTAAGGAAACAATCCTATTTAAAATTGCACCAAAAATATTAAGATACATAGGAATAACCCTGACCAAAGAGGTGAAAGACCTGTACTCTGAAAATTATAAAACATTGATGAAAGAAATTGAAGACAACACGAAATGACATTCCGGGGCACCTGAGTGGCTCATTTGTTTAAGTGTTTGCCTTTGGCTCAGGTTATGATCCTGGAGCCCTGGGATGGAGTCCTGCATTGGGATCCCTGCTCAGTGGGGAGCCTGCTTTTCCCGCTGCTTGCTGATCCCCCTGATTGTGCTCTCTCTCACTCTATCTCAAATAAATAAATAAAATCTTAAAAAAAATGACATTCTGTGCTCATATATTGGAAGAACAAATATTGTTAAAATGTGTATACTACTGGGGGCGCCTGGGTGGCTCAGTTGGTTGAGTGACTGCCTTTGGCTCGGGTCATGATCCCAGAGTCCTGGGATCAAGTCCTGTGTTGGGCTCCCGGCTCGGCAGGGAACTTGCTTCTCCCTCTGACCCTCTCCCCTCTCATGCTGTTTCTCTCTCTCTCTCTCAAATAAATAAAATCTTTAAAAAAAAAAATAAAATGTGTATACTACTGAAAGCAATCTACACATTCAGTGCAACCCTTATCAAAATAGCAACAGCATTTTTCACAGAACTAGAACAAACAATCCTAAAATTTGTGTGGAACCACAAAGGACTCCAAAGCAATCTTGAAAATGAAAAAGCAAAGCTAGAGGCATCACAATTCCGTACTTCAAGTTATATTACAAAGCTGTAGTAATCAAAACAGTATGGTACTGGCACAAAGATAGACACATAGATCAATGGAACAGAACAGAAAACCCAGAAATGAACCCACAACTATATGGTCAATGAATCTTTGACAAAGCAGGAAAGAATATCCAATGGGAAAAAGACAATCTCTTCAATAGATGGTATTGGGAAAACTGGACGGTAACATGCAAAAGAATGAGACTGGACCACTTTCTAATACCATACACAAAAACAAATTCAAAATGGATTAAGTACCTAAATATGAGACCTGAAAGTATAAAAATCCTAGAAGAGAGCACAGGCAATAACTTCTCTGACATTAGCCATAGCAACTTTTTTTCTAGATATGTCCCCTGAGGCAAGGGAAACAAAAGCAAAAATAAAGTATTTGGACTTCATCAAAATAAAAAGCTTGTGCACAGTGAAGGAAACAATCAATGAAACTAAAAGGCAACCTATAGAATGGGAGAAGATATTTGCAAATGACATATCTGATAAAGGGTTAGTATCCAAAATATATAAAGAACTTATAAAACTGAACACCCAAAAAACAAGTAATCTGATGAACAATGGGCAGAAGGCATGAACAGACATTTCTTCAAAGAGGACATCCAGATGGCCAAAAGACACATGAAAAGATGCTCATCATCATTTATCATCAGGGAAATACAAAGCAAAACTACAATGCGATATCATCTCACACCTATCAAAATGGCTAAAGTCAACAACACAAGAAACAATAGGTGTTGGTGAAGATGTGGAGAAAAAGGGACCCTCTTGCAGTTGGTGCGAATGCAAATGTGTGCAGCCACTGTGGAAAACAGTATGGAGGTTTCTTAAAAAATTAAAAATAGAAATACCATAAGATGCAGCAATTCCACTACTGGGTATTTACCCAAAGAATACTAAAACACTAATTTGAAAAGATATATGCACCCTTCTATTTATTGCAGCATTATTTACAATAGCCAAAGTATGGAAGCAGCCCAAGTGTCCTTGACAGATGAATGGATAAAGAAGATGTTATATAACACACACACACACACACACACACACAGTGGTATATTACTGAGCCATAAAAAAGAATGAGATCTTGCCATTTGTGACAACACGGATGGAGCTAGAGAGTATTATGCTAGGTGAAGTAAGTCAGAGAAAGACAAATACCATATAATTTCACTTGGAATCTAAAAAACAAAATGCATGAACAAACAAACAAAAAATGAAATGGGCTCTTAAATACAGAGAACAAACTGGTGGTTGCCAGAGTGTAGGTGGATAAGGGGATGGGCAAAATAGATAAAGGAGATTAAGAGGTACAAACTTCCAGTTTTAAATAAATATGTCACAGAAATGAAAAGTACAGCATAGGAAATATCATCAATAATATTGTAATAACATTGTATGGTGACAGATAGTGACTACACTTGAGTAGCTATGGTGAGCACTGAGTAATATATAGAATTGTTGAATCAATATGTTGTACACCTGAAACTAATATAACATTGTATGTCAATTATACTTCAATAATAAAAAAATAAAATGCAATGTCTTTGAACATTTTCAAAGTCAGTGTCCCAGGATTTGAGGTTTCTAAGTTGTGTCCCAGGGTGACAGGTATCTTATGTTAGGAGATTCTTCACCTGGGTCCATATGCAAGATGTGAGGTCTTTTAGTTTTGGAGTTCATTGTTCAGAGTATGAAGTATCTGGAGTTTTGAAGGCCTCTGAACAACATGGGGCCCTTTGCCAAGGCTGTAAAGTGCATGATTTCTTCTGTGGTCTGTGTCCCAGAAGATGATGTTTTGGGACTATTTCAGGGGCCTATGACCACAGTGTGAGTTGTCTAAGCACTTTGAAAAAGTGGCCCAAGGTATGAGGTTCCTAAGTTAATTGTGAGTCTGTTTCCCAATGTTTATAGTCTTTCACCTCTTTAGGGGATCTGTATTCAGGCTCTGAAATCTATAAGTCTATTTTTGGGTCTTTGCACAGGATATTAGATCTCTAAATTGTTTGCCTGTTTCCTGGTGTGAGGTCTTTCAGCTTTTTGGAGGTTTGTATGCAGCGTGTGATGTCTCTGAGTTCTTTGGGGGTCTATGTCCTAAGTTTTGAAGTTTCTGAGGTTTTCTGGATCTGCATTCTTGGTGTGAAGTCTCAGAACTCTATAGGAATCCTTGTTCCAGGGTGTAAGGATGCTGAGTTGTTTGGCAGTGTTTGAGGGTATGAGGTCGGTCAGTTGTTTCAGGGTCTATGTGGAGTGTGAGGTCTCTGAGTTCATTAGTTTTCAGAGCTATGCACTGATTGTGGGTGAAGTCCTGAGCTCCATGGGGATCTCTCAGGCTATATACAGTTCTGTGTCTAAGATGTAAGATGTATTGTTCGGTAGTATGATTTCTAGGGTGTGAGTTCTGTGGCTTTTAGGAAGGGGAAGAGGTCTATATAAAGATTTTTTTTTTTAAGATTTTATTTATTTATTTCACAGAGAGAGACACAGCGAGAGAGGGAACACAAGCAGGGGGAGTGGGAGAGGGAGAAGCAGGCTTCCCGCCGAGCAGGGAGCCCGACGCGGGGCTCGATCCCAGGACCCCGGGATCATGACCTGAGCCGAAGGCAGACGCTTAACGACTGAGCCACCCAGAAGCCCCTATGTAAAGATTTTTTAAGATTCCAAGCTGTACAGGTGCATTGTGAGATTTCTGAAGTATTTGATGGTCTATTTTCAAGTATGTGTTTTCTGTGGCTATTTGGGGGTCTGTGCCCCAGGATATGATGTATCCAAATTTCTGGTGAGTCTATTAAGCATGTAAGGTTTGTGTAATTTCTGGAGGTCCATTTCAAGGCTGTTGGGTCTCTGAGTTCTTTGGTGTTCTGTGTCCAGGATATGAGCTTTCTGAGCTGTTCATGTGTCTGTGTCCAGAGGGAGTTGTCGAGTTGCTTTGATGGACTGGTGCTTGGATAGCTCTCTGAGGTCTTCGGGGGTCTGTGCCCAGGATATTAGGTCTCTCACCTATTCAGAGGTCTTTGTCTAGGTTCAGAGATACATGGAGTGTATGTATTATACTGAACTCTTTGGGGATCTGTTTTTAGGCTGTGAGGTCTGGATATTTAGGGGTCTATATATCCTCAGTGTCGAGTGGCTCCACTCCAATGGGGATGTCAGGTCTCTGAGCTGTTTGAGTATGTGTGACCCAGGGCATGATATTAGTAGGCTTTTTGAGGGTCTGTGCCAGGGTGTGAAGACTCTTTACTGTTTGGGACTTTCTGTTCTGGATGTGACTTCTGTGAGCTGCTTAGGGGGGGTCTGTGTTCAGTCCCAGGTGTGTGGTCTCTGTGTTATCTGTGGATCTGTATCCACAGTATGACATCTCTGGGGGGTCTCCTTACATAGTGTGAAGTCTCTAAGCTGCTTCAGTGTCTTTATCACGAGGTATGAGTTCTAGAAACTGTTTGGGGGTCTGAATCAACTCTGAGGCCTGGGGCCTCATCAGAAAGGTGAGGGAGGCTCTCTGCATTTGGCTGAATACCAGATTGGTGCGGGCATGGAGAGAAAGCTTTCTGAGGGCTCTGAGGATGGAGGTGCTTATGTTGGATACTTCAGAAGTTGGGATAAAGGAGAAGACCCCAGTTACCAGGCCTCTCCCATTCCTGCAGACATTGTTCCTGGCCTGCAGATGTGGAAAGCCCTGGGCCTGAGACCTGTCTCACCTTGAGTGACAAGACCTTACTATTCTCAGAGGGGCATGTGAGGACTCAGGTAAACTAGGATGCCCTTGCTATGCAGACTCCAGGAGCTGGCTCTGTGGAGAGGGTCAACTCTGTGAGGAAAGCTATGCCACAGGGAACATGCTGGTCAGAGAGGATTTATGTGGGTGTCCACATCTGTCCACACCCTTGGTCAAGCCTCCTTCTCTATCCATCTGCCATGGCCTGAACCAAACTCCAGGTCTAAGCCTCCAGAGTGGCAATGCTCTGAGGCTTTTCTCACAGTCTCCATTTCTAAAGGCTTTAAAAGACCCAATCCTAGCTTTTGGACTGTTGGACTGTGCACCTGCTAGGGGAGGGAGAGGGGCCCAAGATCACAATGATGAAAAGCTGAGTATCCACAGTGCTCCAGGGTTCTGAGAGTGGGTGGAGGGGATGTTCTACCTGGGAGGGTCTAACTTTTTGCCCACAATGTCCTCCACAGGTGTCCCATGGGCCCCCTTCAGCTCTTTATAGTGCCTCCTACTCTGCAGCGGTTCCCAAAATGGGGTGGGATGGGGTTGGGATGAGTTCTCACTCCCCACCCACCACCTTTCCTGGATCTTGGGGCCCACATCCTCTGGGCCTTATTACTCCCATATCTTTAATGGGCAAATGGCACTTATGTGTCTCACCCGTGTCTGTCCTCCTTCCCCACTCAGGCCTAGGCCCTGGACTTCTGGGTTAATCCGTTAACCCAAGTAATTTCCAATATGATTAACGTTCTTGTTGGTAAAAGGCCAGACAAATCCTCCTCTACTGGGCTATTCTGCAGGAATATAACCTTCCTCAGCGGGCCCCAAAACACCTGGCCCTTACTCCAGGGCTGAGGGTAGAAGGGAGAGGGGTAAACAAAACATGCTTAAGGGGATAGCAAGGAATGATGTGGGGTATTGTACATTTTATTTGGGGTGATAATGAAAAGACTCTCAAATGAGGTGATGTTTGAACAGAACCTTGAGAAATGAGCCAAGTGCAGGGCTGTGTAAAGAGTGGACTAGACATGGCTAGCCAGTGCAAAGGCTCTGAAACTTGACTCCCTTGGGGCAGAAACACTTGGTTCCTCTTCTGGGCCCCAGGCTTAAGTCCCATGGAAGGGGCTCTGAACCACATGCCAGGTTGAAGTTCTGAGGCCAGCAACTGGAAACTGGGCCTTTGTTTCCTACAAAAAATTCAGAGTTTGCAGTAATCCATTTCTGGATGTTGGGATGGGTAAACAGGAAGGGACAGTCTAGAGTGCATGAGGATTGATGTGGATAGAGGACTCCTTTGAGTGATTGGGAAAGGAGCTGTGGATGGAGCATTTCACTAGTATAATGTAGCGGGGGGATACAAGGAGGGAATGGTCTACTGTTGGGAGGGGCTGTGCTAGACCCATAAACTGTAGTTCAGGGAGGAGGGGAATCAATACCACTCCTGGTGGAGATAAGAATCTGACAACCCTATCCTCCTGGCTTCTACTTGGGCTCTAAGCAGACACCCACTTTCCAGCCTTGACATTCACCTGTTCTGTGACCTCTATCATTGTTCTTAGTCTACCTCTTCATCCTTTTGTCCACTTTGAATTGGCCTTAAGACTGAGTATCCAGGGCAGACACTGGCTCTGGGATGAGGGGAACAGAAATCAAAGATGTTCCTAGGCTCTGATTGGTCTTAGAGAACTTTCATGCCCCAGTTCTGCCCAGTTATAGAGGATTTCAAGTCCTCATAAGTCTTGCTCCTTCCCTCAGATGCTGTGCTGTCATTGGCTACTATTCTGCACAGGCGCCTCAGTAGCTGGGCTGGTCCTCATGACTTTGGAAGACAGGGCTTTGGTGCTGGAGTGTGCATACATTTTGGAGTTATCTCTGACTCCTCCCTGCCTGCTTACCCCTGGAGGAATCAGCCAACTCAGTCAACGGTAGACATGCCCTCGTGATTGGGGCTGACCTGTGTGAGCCCCTGTTCACCCCTAAACTCAGTCACAAGCCCAGCAGGAACTTCTTCCTCCAGTCAGTCATCCCTGAAGTGCATTCATGCATTCAACCATTCTCTTCTTTACTTGAAACAAAAATTGGATTTGGATTTTAGATGAACTTCATAGAGGTCATTTCATTAAGCAGGAATCTTGCCCTGGTGGAAGAAGGATAGCTGGTAGTGCAGGGTTCCTGACCTCAGGGCACAGAGCCAGGAGGGCTCAACTTGCAACAGTGGGTGGGATGTGAGTGAGAGATGTGAGAATGTGAGGGAGATGGCAAAAGGGATGAGAAGGTAAGAGGGAGGGAGGAGGAAACAATAAAAGCAGAAAGGAGAAGTCAAGAGACATCAGAAGAAAAGTTCACACATGGGTGCTTAATATGGGCCAGACATTGCTTTTAGCAATGCACAGCAAAAGCCTAGAAGGAAATGAAGAGGATCAGGGTAGGCCACCTCCAAATATGCAACTTTGGCATAAGAATTATTTTGAGCTGAAAGACTTGGAATTCCTGTAATCTCTTATCTGCTTAAAAGCAGAGCCTTTCTAAAGGACTCCAAAGAACTCAATTATCATAAATACTCTCCGTGGGAGCAACTCTTATCTTCTCTTCTGAAGATAAGTTGGTACTACATCCAAACAGACATTGTCGTTAAGACTATTATATGAGGGGTGCCTGGGTGGCTCAGTTGGTTTAGCGACTGCCTTCGGCTCAGGTCATGATCCTGGAGTCCCGGGATCGAGTCCCACATCGGGCTCCTACTTGGCAGGGGGTCTGCTTCTCCCTCTGACCCTCTTCCCTCTCGTGCTCTCTGTCTCTCATTCTCTCTCTCAAATAAAAAAAGAAAAATCTTAAAAAAAAGACTATTATGTGAAAATGAATAAAGGAAACCTAACTCAAAATGGAGTTGGGAAGCAATAAAGGGAGGGTCCCACTCAGGCATGACTTGTTGTAGCTTACTTTATGTATCCCAGCAGGAAGAAGGAAGATTTTCTCCTTGCCCAGCAACAGCCCATCTAATGAGAAACCACAACTCAGCCAGTGAGAAGCTGCCACAACCTCAAACTCTCTCTCCTCCAATGAACTTCCATTCAAAACAACCCTTCCCAACTCCCTCCTTTCTTCTACAAAAAGCAAGCCCCTCTAATTTGTCCTTGGACCTGCCTATGGTTCATCACAGTTTGCATGCCCTGAATTGTAGTTTCTCTGCTATTCCTGAAAAAAGTCATTTTGCTGGTTAAATCACTGGCTATTTTATTTTATTTTATTTTTTTACCATTTTAACCATTTAAAAAAAATTTTATTATGTCATGTTAGTCACCATACAATACATCATTAGTTTTTGATGTGGTGATCCACGATCCATTGTTTTCATATAATACCCAGTGCTCCATGAAGTACGTGCCCTCCTCAATACCCATCGCCGGGCTAACCAATCCGCCCTCCCCCCTCCCCTCTAAAACCCTGTTTGTTTCTCAGGTCCATAGTCTCTCATCATTAAAAATAGAGCTACCCTATGACCCAGCAATTGCACTCCTGGGTATTTACCCCAAAGACACAGATGTAGTGAAAAGAAGGGCCATACGCACCCCAATGTTCATAGCAGCAATGTCCGCAATAGCCAAACTGTGGAAAGAGCCAAGATGCCCTTCAACAGATGAATGGATAAAGAAGATGTGGTCCATATATACAATGGAATATTACTCAGCCATCAGAAAGGATGAATACCCAACTTTTACATCAACATGGATGGGACTGGAGGAGATTATGCTAAGTGAAATAAGTCAAGCAGAGAAAGTCAATTATCATATGGTTTCACTTATTTGTGGAACATAAGGAATAACATGGAGGACATTAGGAGAAGGAAGGGAAAAATGGGGGGCAGAATTGGAGGGAGAAATGAACCATGAGAGACTATGGACCTGGCTATTTTATTTTTAAGGCTGACAGTTAAATCTCCCATCTATTCTACCAAGGGCCCATTTAACTTTCCAAAAAGTCGTTTGCTTTTTGCTAAGAACCCTTTCTCCACTTCCTTTTCCCTTACTAAGTTAAGTATATAGACTCCAAATTCTAGCCACCTCTTTGAGTTAATCATCGCTGAAAGCTCCCAAGTATAAAGGATGCATGTGTTAATAACTTCTCTTTGTTTTTCTCTTGTTAATCTGCCTTTTATCAGTCTGATTTGCAGGAACCAAAGCAAAGAATCTAAGAGGGTAGAGAAAGTTTTTCTTCCTCTTACAGAAACTATACGATATATTAAGTGGTATTCTTGAGTGTGAAATTCTGGGTAATTTTCCAATAAGTAATTTTCCTTCTTTTATTATTTACTTGCATTTTCCTAATTTACATTAATCACTTTTTGTTTTGTTTATAATTTTATTTATTTTTATTTTTTGCACACAGCATAGTTTTAATGAGTTTAGCATAAGTCTATTCCCACAGGCTTCCACACATAAGTTTACAAACACTTATATCTTCATGATTGAAGATATAACTTGAAAGATGCATTATACACAGGGTAATTTCAAGGCTTCGGCACAGGGCTATTCACATATGCTTCCACACTAGTGTTTACAAACACTTTTATCTAAAAGAAGGAAGATGTTACTTGAGAGACTTTTTATACATAGTATAATTTCAATGAGTTAAGCATATGGCTAATCCCATATGCTTCTACCATTTTGTTTACAATTAAAAAAATGATTTTTCTAAAGGCTCATATTCCTAGCTCTCTAACTGTTCAGGGTAGTAAATGTTTTGATATCTTTGTCAGGTTAGAAATCAGTGAGTGAGCAGGGGTAGTATTTATAGCAAAAGGAAGATCTGAGATGCAGTATTGACTGCTGGTGTGGGGAAGGATTGCAGAGGGGATGGAAGGTCAGCAAAAGTCTTTAAGTGTTCTGGAAAATGCCAAGGCAATACAGGCAAAACCCAGGTCCCTGTGAAGAGACTGTGCATTGTCAAGATAAGTTTCTTTATTAAGGCTTCCTAGACTATTCCCCAGTTTTGGTTCCAGTGGCTCATTTGATTAGGTCGCAGTATGCACAGGCAGTACTCTTTGTGAGCAATGCCAAGATCATGGGTTTAAGCCTCATCTACAGCACTTTTTACTTTCTGAGCAATTCTGAGGATCACTTGGATCACTCTTCTTGCTTTCTGGAAGACTGTAGATTGACAAAGGAAAAAAATAGGAAATCAATACATAGTGAAATAGTTAGACCCAACTTCTTCCTCAACAACACCTATGAAGCCATCAGTAGAAAGTAAAAAATACCACTTGTTGTTGCAGTGAGTTATGAATTACAGGTTTCAACTTGATCACTCTGAAAAGAAACACGGAATTTGAAAGCAAATTATCAAGGGGAAAATAAACTATAAGAGAGTTAGAAGACTAGAATTACTAGACTATTTTGTTACTAGAGTTACTAGACTATTTTTGTTAGTTACTAGAGTTACTAGATTAATTTGCCAAAGGGGACTAAGTGGATGTAGTAAACATGGAAGGAATTGGGCACATTAGACAGGTATTTGGGAAGTAAGACGAACTGAACTCAGCAAGGATTTGGACTTGGGGTGAAGAAGAGGTAGGTGTAAAATGTTGAGAGCAGGTTTCTGTGTTGGGAAATGAAATGGGTGATGGTGCCATTGATTGATATGGATAATATGAGAAGAGGACTATTTGGTAAAGAATTACAAAATAGACATTTTTCTTAAAGGGCTCATGGTCTAAATGGAAGTCAGGATGAGGGATTTCTCTCATGATCTATAGTTACATGTCCCTATGAGTTTGAGACCCTATCCCTCTATGCTCCTCATATCCCCAATCTCACACAGCCCTGTAGTGCCAGTATTGTTTTCAGTATATGTCTTTCCTTTAGAAATATGTACACAGAAAATACATGAATATAGTCTACTGGAGAAGCTTCAAATGGTATCTAAATACATGGACTACATTAGGCTATTATCATCTACCCCATTCTTCCCCACCTCACAGGTTAGTTAAAGTGGGGTCAGTTAAAGGTGTTTTATTCCAGACATTTTTCTCTGCTCTCACACATCACACACACACACTAACAAGGTCCCACTATGAGCATTACCCACTTGCAACCCATTAATGATATGTCATGGAGAAATCCTAGCCAGTACAGATCAATCCCCCTTATTCTGTTTTGCAGCTCACTTGTGCTCCATGGCATAACATGAACACTCATCACTCATTTACCTTCCAATGTACGCTGTTGGCTATTAATAGACATTTAATGTTTTTACCAGTTGTTTTCTCCTTCTGTCTTGTGCACATAGCTCTCTCTCTGTGTGTGTGAGAGGTTTTTTTTTTTTAAGATTTTATTTATTTGACAGAGAGAGATAGCGAGAGCAGGAACACAAGCAGGCGGAGTGGGAGAGGGAGAAGCAGGCTTCCTGTCAAGCAGGGAGCCCGATGCGGGACTCGATCCTGGGACCCTGGGATCATGACCAGAGCTGAAGGCAGACGCTTAACGGCTGAGCCCCCCCAGGCGCCCCGAGAGGGTTTATTATATATTCTTACAAGTAGGATTGCTTGGTCAAAGAGTTTCGTCATTCAGCCAATCCTTATTAAGCACCTACTATGTGCCTAGGGATTATTCTAGGAGTTGGGAAAACTTCAGCGAACAACACAGACAAATATCTCTAAGGGTGGAGTGACCATTTTTTCTTAATTTTGATGAATGATGTAACACTGTTGTCTCTCACAGGGAACTTAATGCCTGTTTACTGCTATCCTAAATACCATTCCTGGTTTGGGGTTTCTTCAGCTGACCAAAAATATTCAAATAATCCAAAAGAAGGCGGGGAAGAGGGAAGAGAACAGATAAACAAGCAAAAAAATAAATTAAAAAAAACCAAATAAAACAAAAACCAGAGGGGACACACAGAACAACCTCCCTTCCTAATAACCTGATATCCCTGAACACAATCCTATCAATTATTACATCAAATGTTAGTGGCATAAACAATAAAACATAGAGATGCACAGAGGAGATAAAAAGCAAGGCCCTACTAAGTGCTACACACAAGAAACACAGACTTTAAATATAAAGCTACAGAGGGTTTGAAAGTAAGTGAATGGAAAAAGTTATATTATACACACCAAAAAACATAAGAAGGATGGAGTGGATATTATAAACCAGATAAAGCAGACTTGAAGACAGTAAAAGGAAAATGTCATAATGATGAAGGGACAGTTCCTTAGAAAGATATAACAATCATAAATATGTATGTACCTAATAATAGAGCCTCAATATACATGAAGCAGAAATTGACAGAATCATGGCAGGAAATCTGAACACCCTCTTTAGTTGATACAATGACTAGACCAAAAATGAAATCAGTGAAGACACAGATGGTTTAAGCACTGCTATCAACCACCTTGACTTAAAGCTTTTTTTTTTTTTAAAGATTTTATTTGTTTGAGAGAGAGAGATATATAGCATAGAGGGAGCAGGAGAGGGAGAAGCAGGCTCCCCGCTGAGCAAGGAGCCCACTGCGGGGCTCGATCCCAGGTCCCTGGAATTATGACCTGAACCGAAGGCAGATGCTCAACCCACTGAGCCACCCAGGCGCCCCAACCACCTTGACTTAAATGACATCTATAGAATGCTCTATCCAACAATTGTAGAATATACAGTCTTCAAGTGCACATCATACCTTTCACCACAATAGACCATAGGTTGGACCTTAAAGCATATCTTGATAAATTTTAAAGGGCCAAAATTATACAGAGCATATTCTATGATTACAGTTGAATTAGATCACAAGTCAATTATATGATATATTGGAAACCCCCTAAATCTGGAAATTAAACAACATACTTTATTTTTTTTAAAGATTTTATTTATTTATTTGTCAGGGAGAGAGAGAGAGAGAGAGCACAAGCAGGGGGGAGTGGCAGGCAGAGGGAGAAGCAGGATCCCTGCTGAGCAAGGGAGCCTGATGTGGGGACTCCATCCCAGGACCCTGGGATCATGACCTGGGCCAAATGCAGAGGCTTAACCAACTGAGCCACCCAGGTGTCCCTAAACAACATATTTTAAAATGATTTATGGGTCAAAGATGAAATCATGAGGGAAATTAGAAAATATTTTGAGCTGAATGACAGTGAAAGTAGAACAGATCAAAATTCATGGGATTGAACGAAAGGAATGCTTAGAGGAAAATTTATAGCTTTAAATGATAATATTTGAAAAAAAGTATGTAAAATCAGTGACCTAAATTCTCTCTTTAAGAAGCCAGAAAAAGAAGAGCAAAGTTAATCCCTGGTAACGAGAAGGAAGGAAATAATAAAGAGCAGAAATAAACTTTATTGGAAACAGACATTAGAGAAAATGAACAAAGCCAAAAGTCAGAACTTGGAAAAGATCAACAAAATTAACAAACTTCTAGTTAGACTGAGTAAGACTAGGGAGAGGAAACAAATCACTGATATCAAGAACATACATGGGGTTATCAACAGAGACCCTATAGACATTAAAATGGCAATAAGAAAACAGAATGAACAACTTCCAGCCAACAAATTTGACAATGTAACCAGGATGGGTAGAGGGAGAAGCTGAAAGGTGATGCAGGCCCTATTACTGCCATGGCTGACCCCTTGGGAAGCCCTTGAGTGCCCATCAAAGTTATCCCAGGTTGGGGTTAGATGGTCATACCTTTATATCCCCCTATTTTTAAAAAAGATTTTATTTATTTATTTATTTGAGAGAGAGAGAGAAATAGCATGAGAGGGGAGAGGGTCAGAGGGAGAAGCAGGCTCCCCGCTGAGCCAGGAGCCCGATGTGGGACTCGATCCCAGGACTCCAGGATCATGACCTGAGCCGAAGGCAGTCGCTTAAGTAACTGAGCCACCCAGGCACCCTATATCCCCCTATTGATCAGTCATTAAATGTAGGCCATCCAGGGAAGGAGTGTGACCTTGAGTGAAGCAGCTCTCTCCAGTTGGGACAATCCCTGAAGGGGGCTGACAGCTGTCTGAAGGGGGATCTGGGTGGTGCATCCCAGTTTCCACCACAGGTCCCTTTATGAACGCTTCTTTTCAAAACCAGATCAACACTGTTAGTAACATGACAGAATGGATTCAGGTAAAGAGAATTAAAGGCATGATGATTTATTAGAATAATAGATGAATAAATAACTACCACCCACTGTAGGTCAGGCACCGTGGAAGGAACTAAAAATATCGAAAGAAGTTATAGTCTCTGTCCCTGCTCTCAGTGGGAGGAGGCACAGCAGACAGAGTGAAATGAAATCTCACAGAAAATATGTATTATTATAATGCCACAGGAGTGAAGAAGGGTGAACAATCTACTCTGCCTTTGGCTAGAGGTGGGAGGTATGTGTGTGAGTGGGCTGGATTTCCAGAAAGGTTTTAGGTAACATTTTAGCATCTATAAGACCAAGAAAGTTTTGTACAGGATGTGGTATTTGAGGCATGCTTTAAACATAGTCCTGATATTTTAATGCAGAGCTAGAGTACAGTTTGGTTTAGAAAAATATAATATCCACAAAGAGTTCTTCTAAAACAACTGCTAATGGAAGACTGTGTTACTATAAACAATGTATTTTTCCTGGAAACACTTTTCCTGCCAATTATGTGCTGCATTTTAAAAACAACCATTACAATATCTTCAGGACATTTTTCCCCTCAGAAAATATAATGGAAATCTATAACAAGCAAGGTTTATTTAGGACATTTGAATTTACAGACACTATTTTGGAAGTGTGCTTATGATGTTAAAAAAAAAAAAAGTTCCTACCACCCTTTGGCTATGTATATATAGGACCTCTCAATAGGAAATGGTACTTCATTCAGTTACCTCAGAGTCAAATCTTGGAACACAGGTCCCAAAGAATTCAGAGACCTCATACCCCGAACACAGACCCCCAAAACTTCACATTCAAAGGACCTCAAAGATTTCAGAGACTTCACACCCTAAACATCAGTAACCAAATACCACACACACTACTCTTGGAGCACCGACCCTCTTAAGTTCAGAACCTCACACCCTGAGCTTAGATGCCAAAAAACAAAACAAAACCAAAAAACTTGGAAGCAAACTTGGGAAACAAACCCTCAAAAAGGTCAGGCTCCTCCATCCTTGAAAAGAGACCCCAAACACCTCAGACTCCAACCTTGGAACACATACCATGAGAATATACTATGTCATTACAATCTGGACATACCTCTGAATATTGGTGATTCAATATTTGGAACTTAGACCTTCAATGAATGCATAGACCTCATACCCAGTATACATCCTTACAAATACCTGAGATTCCAACCTTGACACAGACCCTCAACAAGTTCAATAAACTTACTCCTTTAAAAAAATCCATATATGTCATATAAACATTAGAATAAGGCCCTACAAGATTTGTGAGTATTACACCCAGAAAACAGACATAAAAGGCCTCACATCTTGGAACACAGACCCTTAAAGATTTTACAGAACTAAAACTCTAAACACAGACATACAAATACATCAAATGCATTATCATAGACCCTCAAAGACTTCAAAACCTTACTCTCAAAATATTGATGCACGAATACCTCAAAATCAGCCGTAAAAAAAACAAAAACTTCAGAGTCAGATACCTCAGGCACCACCTGAACATGCACCGCCAAACACTTAAGACCTTGACCTGCCAACATAGACCTTCAAAGGTCAGAATGCTCACATGCTGAATACAGACTCCAGAAGCTCAGATTCAAAATTCGTATTAAAGACCCTCAGCAATTTCAGAGTCCTCATACTCCAGCCACAAATCCCTGAATTCACAAACCCAGATCCCCTGCAACATTAGATGGAAACCTGGGAATGCAGTTCATCAAAATGTTTCAGAACCTCCAACCCAGAAGTCACAGCCCTATAGAACACAAACTTTCGCACCAACATCGTTATAGCCTGGAGCGACCTCACACTCAGATCACAGACCCCAAAATACTTCAGATCAAACTCTGGAGCACAGACAGTTAATAAGTTCAGATACCTCTTATGCCCTGATCACAGACTCCCAGAACCCCTGTTTTAAACCTTGGCACAAACCCTCAAAGACTTCAGAGTCCTTATCCCATGAACACAGACCTCCAAATATCTCAGATTTAAACCTTTGAACGTAGATTCTTAAAGAGTTCAGAGACCTCACATCCCGAACAGGGACATCTAAACAACTCAGACAAAAAACTTGGAACCTAGAACTTAAAAGATTTCAAGAACCTTATTCTTTGAACACAGGGCAAAAATACCTCTGAAACTTGGGATCCAGGCTAAAGGTTTCAAAGACTTTACAACTTGATCACAGACCCCCAGTTACCTCAGATTTAAACCTTACACTGCAGACCCTGAAAAATTTCAGAAGGCCTCATACCCTGAACACAAACCAGCAGTTACTTCAGACTCAAACCTTTGGAGTGACCCTGAAAATTTTCAGAGAACATGAACACACACCTCTAAATATCTGACTCAAAACCTGGAATATATGCCTTTAGGGAGATCAGAGACTTCCTACCCTAAGCATGGACTTCCAAACACCTCAGGCAAAAAACTTGGAACAAAGACTTTCAAAGAATTCATGGACCTCACTTTCTGAACACAGACCCCCAAATACCTCAGACCGAAATGTGGGACTCAGACATTCTAAAAGTTCAAAGATCATACACCCTGAAAACAAGTCTCTTAATTCCTAAGACTAAACCCACAGAACAGAAGCTGGAAATCTCAGAGTCTTCAAACTCTGAATACAGACCTATAAATAACTCAGGCTGAATCTTTGGGACACAGATCCTCGGAAAGTACAGAGACCTCATGCCATGAATGCAGACCTCCAGATACATGAAACTTAAGCCTTTGGAAACAGACCCCTACAGGTTTTGGAGACCTCTAACCCTGAGCAGAGACTCGCCAAACACCTCAGACTCAAACATTAAAAGAAAGACACTAAAAGGTATGAGAGGCCTCACACTCTGATCATAGACCCACAATGACCTTAGGTTCAAACCTTACAACACAAATTTTCAAAGACTTCAGAGACCTCACACTGTGGTCACAGACAACCAGATACTTTAGAGTCAAAACCTTGAGCCACAGACCTCAAAGAGTTCAGAAATCTTATACCCTGAACATGAACTCCAAATACCTTACACAAAAATCTTGGAGCATAGGCACTCTAAGTGTTCAAGGGCCATACTCCTTGAGCACAGACCCCAAATGCATCAAATCTAAACATGAAACACAGACCCTCTAAAATTTTAGGGCTCTCACACCTTGAATGCAAACCCCCATGTACCTCATAAACCTTATAAAGCTCATAAGCCTCATTAAGCCTTATAAAGCTGATCTCAAAGATTTGCGGGACCTCATACCCTACACAGATAAAGTATTCAGAAGCCTCACACTCTCAACACTAATACCACATAACTCAGATTCAAACCTAGGGACCCAGAAATGGTAAATATCTGGGTAAATATAATAGATGATTCTTTTCCTCCCCGGTTCTTTAAGGCATGTTTGACACTTAAAAGTAAAATTTATAACATTGTCTGGCTTTTTTTCACAATGGGTTTGCCACCAGAACACAGATGTCATGAAAACTATCCCTAAACCTAAACCAAAATGGGAAAGGAAAAGACTCACATCAGCATCATCATCATCACTGGACATGTAGAATCGGGCAAGTCTACCACTACTGGTCATCTGATCTACAAATGTGGTGGGATCAACAAAAGAACTATCAAAAAATTTGAGAAAGGGCGCCTGGGTGGCTCAGATGGTTAAGCGTCTGCCTTCGGCTCAGGTCATGATCCCAGGTGGGATCGAGTCCCGCATCGGGCTCCCTGCTCCTTGGGAGCCTGCTTCTCCCTCTGCCTCTCTCTCTGTCTCTAATGAATAAATAAATAAAATCTTAAAAAAAAAAATTTTGAGAAGGAGGCTGCTGAGATGGAAAAGGGCCCCTTCAAGTATGCCTGGGTCTTGGATAAACTGAAAGCTGAACGTGAATGTGGTATCACCATTGATATCTCCCTGTGGAAATTTGAGACCAGCAGTATTATGCAATGATCATTGATGCCCCAGGACACAGAGACTTTATAAGAAACGTGATCACAGGCACATCTCAGGCTGACTGTGCTGTCCTGATTGTTGCTGCTGGTGTTGGTGAATTTGAAGCTGGTATCTCCAAGAATGGCAGACCCATGAGCATGCCCTTCTCGCTTTTTTTATCGTCAAGCAAGATATTTTTAATTAGTAGGCTGATCATAAATAAATCCACATAAAAGATTTAACAGAATTACAAAGAGTTTTGTATTTCTTTTGTGGACTCAATTCATAATACGCATTAGTCAACCTCATTCTCTAACTGTGACAAAAAGGGTTGTCATCCAACAATGCAGCACAGTTTAAGCAATTCATATTTTGTAGTTACATTTTTACATTTTCTTTACAAATGTAACATTTATGTACATTATATATATATTTTTCTATAGTTCATGTACTGAAATGCTACTGTTTTTACAGGGAAAATACTGAATTCATGAATACAAATCATTCCTTGTTAAAAAGTAATTCATATAAACAAGTAACACGGTACCACTGCCTTTTGGCATCTCTTGTCAGAGTTCAAGTCCAGAAATGTTATATTGATTATCAGAAAAAGGGACTGATCTAATTTGACATTATGACATATCATTCCACAGAGCTACACAAATGTGCTGGCTTGCAATGGACGGAGCATTGTACTGCTGCACTACTGGAAATGTGTAGAAACCAACTCAAAAGAGCCTCGGTGAAAGAGCATCATCATTACCATTAATTCAGGCTGAAGAAAATCTGTCAGGTTCTTTCTTCCCCTTTACCTTCTGCCAAAGCCTCAGGGTGCTATGCTATGCATTGTGTCTTGTAACAGCAAATGCCTTCATTTCAAATATCCTATCATGCTTCTCTGACAGATGATGCTTTACCTAGGCTATGGGTCTTTTCCTTCTTACTCAAACTTTATTCTACTTCACTTACAAATCTGTTGCTGAATGTGAAGCAAAAATTCATAATAAGAGAATGCGGCTTCTGTTCGGTCTTCAATCAAATGTTGAAAAAATTCCGTTTTGGCAGGACTCTCATCTTTTACCACGTGAAGAACTGGGCTTAATGGTCTGTTGTCCCTAAGCCAAGTTATAAAGGATCTCGGCCTTTCTGATGAAAGTGTATCTAGCTCTGGAAGATGTGTCATTTTCTGTGGTATTGATGCAAAATTAGGATACCCAAGTACATCCTCAATGAAGTTATTGTTGGTGTTAACAAAATGGATTCCACTGAGCCACCCACCCTACAGCTAGAAGAGATATTAGGAAATTGTTAAGGAAGGCACCACCTACATTAAGAAAATTGGCTACAACCTCAACACAGTAGCATTTGTGCCAATTTCTGGTTGGAATGGTGACAACATGCTGGAGCCCAGTGCTAACATGCCTTGGTTCAAGGGATGGAAAGTCACTGTAAAGATGGGAATGCCAGTGGAACCACAATGCATGAAGCTCTGGACTGTATTCTACCACCAACTCATCCAACTGATAAGCCCTTGCACCTGCCTCTCGAGGACGTCTACAAAATCGGTGGTATTGGTACTGTCCCCGTGGGCCGAGTGGAGACTGGTGTTCTTAAACCTGGCACGGTGGTCACCTTTGCTCCAGTCAATGTTACAACTGAAGTATAAGGTCTGTTGAAATGCACCATGAAGCTTTGAGTGAGGCTCTTCCTGGGGACAATGTGGGCTTCAATGTCAAGAATGTATCTGTCAAACATAACATAATAATAAAAAAAATTAAAAAAAAAGAATGTATCTGTCAATGATGTTCATTGTGGCAATGTGGCTGGTGACAGCAAAAGTGACCCACCAATGGAAGCAGCTGGCTTTACAGCTCAGGTGATTATCCTGAACCATCCAGGCCGAATCAGTGCTGGATATGCCCCTGTGCTGGATTGTGACCCAGCTCACATTGCTTGCAAGTTTGCTGAGCTGAAGGAGAAGATAGATCATCGTTCTGGAAAAAAGCTGGAAGATGGTCCCAAGTTCTTGAAATCTGGTGATGCTGCCATTGTTGATACGGTTCTTGGCAAGCCTATTTGTGTTGAGAGCTTCTCTGACTATCCTGTTCATGACTATTCATGACAGACTATCCTGTTCATTTTGTTGTTCATGACATGAGACCGACGGTTGCTGTGGGTGTCATCAAAGCAGTGGACAAGAAGGCAGCTGGAGCAGACAAGGTCACCAAGTCTGCCCAGAGAGCTCAGAAGGCTAAATGAATATTATCCCCAATACCTGCCACCCCAGTCTTAATCAGTGTTGGAAGAATGGTGTCAGAACTGTTTGCGTTGGGGCGCCTGGGTGGCTCAGTCGTTAAGCATCTGCCTTAGGCTCAGGTCATGATCCCAGGGTCCTGGGATCGAGCCCCGCATTGGGCTCCCTGCTCCGCGGGAAGCCTGCTTCTCCCTCTCCCACTCCCCCTGCTTGTGTTCCCTCTCTCGCTGTGTTTCTGTCAAATAAATAAAATCTTAAAAAAAAAGGAACTGTTTATGTTAATTGGCCATTTAAGTTTAATAGTAAAAAACTGGTTAATGATAATGCATTGTAAAACCTTCAGAAGGAAAGGAGAATGTTTTGTGGACCATTTGGGGGTTTTTGTGTGTGTGTGGCATTTAAGTCATTAGTTTTTTGTTTTGTTTTGTTTTTTTAGATTTTATTTCTTTATTTGAGAGAGAGACACAGCGAGAGAGGGAACACAAGCAAGGGGAGTGGGAGAGGGAGAAGCAGGCTTCCCGCTGAGCAGGGAGCCCGATGCGGGGCTCGATCCCAGGACCCTGGGATCATGACCTGAGCCGAAGGCAGACGCTTAACAACTGAACCACCCAGGCACCCCAAGTCATTAGTTTTTAAACTCAGTACTTTTTAATGGAAACAACTTGACCAAAAATCTGTCACAGAATTTTGAGACCCATTAAAACAAAAGTTTAATGAGAAAAAAATTATAACATTTGTCTAGTTTTCAACATATGTGAATGTAACCAATCAGACAACTATAGCCTAAAGAGGAGATGGTAAAGAGGCCTATAAGGTGGCAAGTTTTCTACATTTGAACTAAAATGAGAAAATATTGATTCTAAGTGGAAAATGAAAAGTTAAATATGTACTTTGTAATTCCTAGAGCAACTACTATAAAACCACATGCAAAGATATAGTCAAATTAGGGGCGCCTGGGTGGCTCAGTTGGTTAAGCGACTGCCTTCGGCTCAGGTCATGATCCTGGAATCCCGGGATTGAGTCCCCGCATCGGGCTCCCTGCTCAGCAGGGAGTCTGCTTCTCCCTCTGGCCCTGCCCCCCTCATGCTCTATCTCATTCTCTCTCTCAAATAAATAAATAAAAAATCTTTAAAAAAAAAAAAAAAGATATAGTCAAACTCACAACAGATATATTGAAATGGGATATTGAAAAGTTTTAAATAAACCAAAACAAGGCAGTAAAGGTAAAACAGGAATGAAAAACAGAAAACAATAACATGGTAGGTCTAAATCCAAACATCAATAATCCACGAAATTTAAATGGCCTAACTACATCAATTAAAGAACAAAGACTATCAAAATTAAAAACCATGACCTAGGGGCACCTGGGTGGCTCAGATGGTTGGGCGTCTGCCTTCGGCTCAGGTCATGATCCCAGGGTCCTGGGATCGAGTCCCACGTCGGGCTCCCTGCTCCTTGGGGGCCTGCTTCTCCCTCTGCCTCTCTCTCTCTGTCTCTCATGAATAAATGGATAAAATCTTTTAAAAAAACCCAAAAAACCATGACCTAACTATATGCAAATGTAATGATATAGGTAGGATGAAAACAAAAGGATGGCTGGCTTCCGTGTGGAGATCTACAGACTTGGAAAGAGCATCACTTCCATCCTCACAAGAAAAAAGCTGGACAAACTGCAACTTAAATACTTTTCTTGAAACCATCAATGAAATGAGGTTTCTGGGAAAATAACTAACTTGAAATCTAGAGACAGGTACCTAGAAGAAGACATAGGACCTGAGCATTTGATTATCTGGGAAAGATGCCTTCAAATGTCACATAAGCCAGTAAGAAAATGAAGGTAAACATGTTTAACAAATTGCTAAAGGCTGAGTGTGTAGTACTGTGAGAGTGTGAAGTCCTAGGGGGTCGCAGACCTGGGAGTTTCACACCTGCTTGAACCCTTTTCTTCTAGAACACCACTAGGCACTGACAGGGAAGCTGAGGAGAATCCTGAGAAGACTGAGGAAAATGGACAGCAGGGGCTGCTGAAAGTATACAAACCAATCTTCTCAATCTCCCATACAAAACAAAAGCCTTAGTTTGCATGCTGAAAACTATCAAAATATGTTGCCTAAGGTCACTGGTAAAAACCCACTGCAGTTGGGAGAAACATATGGAAACTGCCATTGAAACTCTTGCCTACCCATTCTCTCTATCTCCCCTAAGTAGCAAAAGCCTTCATCTGCAGGGGGAAGGACATCAAAGCTCTAGCCTACTGCAGCTGGGAGAAGGGAAGTCTAGGAGTGGGAATGGGGAGTGGGAATGAGGAATAATCTCTATCCCTGGAGTAATAAGTGCTAGGCTCAGCATTCTATCTGGCAGAGTGCCAGAAACTCTTGTGAGGGCCACATAACCCTGAGACCCAGGTTCACAGTGCCTGCCTAATACTGAGACTTACTAAGGACATCAGGAAACTACTCCCTCCCACTCCCCACCCACCAACAAGCCTCAACGAAAACATAAGCATGAAATACAGCTAAGAGGGGGGCCTGGGTGGCTCAGTGGTTAAACGTCTGCCTTTGGCTCAGGTCATGATCCCAGGGTACTGGGATCGAGCCCTGCATCGGGCTCCCTGCTCAGCAGGAAGCCTGCTTCTCCCTCTCCCACTCCCCCTGCTTGTGTTCCCTCTCTCGCTGTCTCTCTCTCTCTCTGTCAAATAAATAAAATCTTAAAAAAAAAAAAAAAAAGAAATACAGCTAAGAAAGCTCTAAGAAACAGACTTTCTCTAGGGAACCACACAATGGAAAGACCCAAGTCCAAGTGGAGATCAAAACAAGGCATGAGTAGAAGGACTTGAAGGCTCTTGGTGCACTGAGGGTAACTACAGCAACAGTAAACTTAGTACAACTCCTTACTAGATTAATACTAAATCCTAGCAGACATACCCACACTAAAATCCTAGAAGTAACTACACTCTTCTCCAAAGGTACAAAAGATTTCCTTCAGTATCTAACTGTGCTATACAACATATCACATTTTCAACATAGAATTCTTCTGCCTACAAAAAGGCAAGAAACACACAGCCTGGAGACAAAGCAATCATCAGAGCCAAACTTGGATATAACACAGATGATGAAAGTATCAGAGAAGTTAAAATAATTGTAGTTAATATGTTAAAGGTTCTAACGGAAATGGGAGTGAGAGAGAAAGTCCTCTCTGGTGTCTCAGTTAAGCCTGATTCTTAGGCAAGCACCGTGTCGGGGGAACACCTTCACAATATTCCTGTCCCTTCCCTATGGGTAGAGCTTGTTTCCCGTTTGCTTCTCCCAGCAGCATGAGTATACCTAGCTACAGCTTTGATGCCCTGGCTCCTGAAGATGGAAGTTTTTGTTACTTTGGGAAGATAGGAAAGTAGGTCTGGGCCAAGTTTCCTTGATGACCTCCATTGCCTTCCCCTAGTTGCAGCACAATTTTACCAGTGCCTGCAGATTAAGCTTTTTCATTCTGTAAGGGGGATCAGGGAAATGGGTCTGGGAGGATTTTGGCAATGGCTGTTCTCTTCTCCTTGCTAGCACCACAGGGAAACCGTTCTGGATTCTCTGTGTGAGCCTGGTGGTATTCCTAGAGGAAAAGCCTGCAAGAGGGTGGGAATTCCACATGGCTGAGTCCCCTGGGAACTTCGCGTTCTCATGCTAGGTCCCCAGGAGTTCATCACAATTTTTTGTTTAATATTCATAATGGCTTCTGCCCCTGGTAAGCAAATGCTCCAGGCTGTGTCTCCCTGCAGCTGCCTATCTCCCTCCAGATTTTGGGAAGACATTTACTCTATGACCTCAGTTCTTTGATGAGTACAAGAAAACTCATTAGTTTGTAATTCGTCCGATTTTCCCTTTGATGGGATAGGCAACATCTTTCCAGCTCTCTCTGAACTGAACTTCTAGGTCATATGGTATGTGTATATTTAACTTTATAGGAACCTGCCAAACCATTTTCTAAGAGTGGCTATACAATTTTGTATTTGTGCCAATAACATATGAGAGATCCAGTTGTTCCACACCCTTATCAGTCCTTGGTATTGTCAGTACTTTCTCGTTTTGTCATTTAATAGGTGTGTAATGGTATCTCTTGTGGTTATAATTTGCATTTCCTAAATGGCCAATAATGTGGTGCATCTTTTCATGTGCTAATTTCCCATCTATATATCCTCTTTGATTTAGTGATCATGACTTTTTGCCAATTTATAAATTGGGTTGTGTTTTTTTCTTGTTATTGAGTTTGGAGAGTTCTTTATATATTCTGGATGGAAGCCCTTTGTTAGATATATGATTTTCAAATATATTCTGTTTGTAGCTGTCTTTCATTAAAGTTAATATTTTATTAGTTTAAGGACCTTGAAGAGCCCTCATGAAAATTCAGACCTAAGGTGGGATTTTATAATATACACACGCATCCTCAAAATTGCAGCCTAATCTTTCCTACTCTTGTATAGTCATAAGCCAGCTACCTTATCTTGTATAATCGTAAGCCAACCACTTTTAAGATACCTTAAACAAAGAATCAAGTGCTCTGAAGTTTTAAGGTCAGAATATTAGGCAGGAATATGTTTGACCTTGTAAAGAGGAGATTATATCAGTTCAAATTAATTATCTTCTATGATAGAGAGAAAGGCCTTAAAATAAACTAGTAGATTTTCAATTATTCAGGCCTCAGCTAGGCTTCTATTTCTATCTTTTAGTCTTACTAATGATTAGTTCTGTGGTTTAGGAATCATACTCCAAGGAATCCAGGAGTTCTATAGAGGATCCCCCAGAGGCTGTCTAAGAGATCAGCAAGGCAGGGACAGAGATGATAAGCTTCTGAGAGCCTCTCCTCTCTGGCTTCAAGCAGAGCAGCTGTTTTTTTATTATTAAGTTTGGCTATATTTTTTATTTAATAAACATTTATATTTTGAAATGATTTTAGATTTACAGAACAGTTGCAAAGATAATACAAAGACTTCCCAACATGGTATCTTTGTCATAGCTAAAAAATTAACATTGGTACTGTGCTTGGAGTACTGCTAACCAAACCACAGACTTTATTTAGATTTCATTAATTTCTCCAGTAAGATTCTTTTTTTAAAAAAAGATTTTATTTTTAAATAATCTCTACCTGCAACATGGGGCGCAAACTCACAACCCCGAGATCAAGAGTCACATGCTCCATTGACTGAGCCAGCCAGGTGCCCCTCCACTAATATTCTTTTAATGTTCCAGAATCCAATCCAGGAAACCACATTGCATTAGAGAAGATTTTCTTTTCATTCTTTTGACAGTGTCTTTCACAAAGCAAAAGTTCTAAATTTTGATGAAGATTGACTTACCAATTTTTTTGTATGAATTGTGCTTTTAGTGTCATGTCTAAGAATTTCTGGACAAACTCAAGGTCTCCTAAGTTTTTTTCTTTAAGTTTTATAGTTTTATATTGTACATTTAGATACATGCTTATTTGGTATTAAATTTTGTGTATGATGTGAAGTTTAAATAGTTCATTTTTGTTGCATATGACTGTCCAATTGTCCCCACACCATTTATTAAAGATACAGATTTTCCTCGCCTTACAATGGGGTTATGTCCCCCAAAAAAACGATCAAAAGTTGAAAATACTGTAAGTTGAAAATGCATCTAATAAACCTAACCTACCAAACATCATAGCTTAGCCTAGCCTTAAACAGGCTCAGAACACTTATATTAGCCTGCAGTTGGGCAAAATCATCTAACACAAAGCCTATTTTATTTGATCATTTTTTTAAAGATTTTATTTATTTATTTATTTGACAGAGAGAGAGCACACACAAGCAGGTGGAACAGCAGGCAGAGGGAGAGGGAGAAGCCGGCTCCCCGCTGAGCAGAGAGTCTGATGCGGGGCTCGATCCCAGGACCCTGGGACCATGACCTGAGCTGAAGGCAGACGCTTAACAACTGAGACACCCAGGTGACCGACAAAGCCTATTTTATAATAGAGGGTTGAATATCTCATGTAATATATTGAATAATGTACTGAAAGTGAAAAACAGAATGGTTGTATAGGTACAGAACGGTTGTAAGTGTATTGGTTCCTCTTTTTTTTTTTTTTTAAAGATTTATTTATTTATTTATTAGAAAGAGAGAGAGAGCATGAGGGGGGAAAGGTCAGGGGGAGAAGCAGACTCCCCGCCGAGCAGGGAGCCCGATGCGGGACTCGATCCTGGGACTCCAGGATCATGACCTGAGCTGAAGGCAGTCGCTTAACCAACTGAGCCACCCAGGCGCCCGTATTGGTTCCTCTTAATTGCATGGCTGACTGGGAGCTATGGCTTGTCACTGCTGCCCAGCGTCATGAATAAGTATTATACTACATATAGTTAGCCTGGGAAAAGATGAAAACTCAAAATTCAAGGTACCAATTCTACTGAAAGTATATTGCTTTTACACCACTGTAAACTTGAAAAATTGTAAGTCAAACCACTGTAAGCCATTGTACTACCCTGTACGATCATCTATACTACCCTTCATCCATTGAATTGGTTTTGCACCTTTGTCAAAAACACAATTGGCCATATTTGTGTGGGCCAGTTTCTAGGCTCTATTCTATCCCATTCATCTAGGCATCTTGATTACTGTCACTTTATAATAATTCTTTTTTTTTAATTTTCTTTTATTATGTTATGTTAATCACCATACATTACATTATTAGCTTTTGATGTAGTGTTCCACGATTCATTGTTTGCATATAACACCCAGTGCTCCTTTCAGTACGTGCCCTCTTTAATACCCATCACCAGGCTAACCCATCCCCCCACCCCCGTCCCCTCTAAAACCCTCAGTTTGTTTCTCAGAGTCCATAGTCTCTCATGGGTGGTCTCCCCCTCTGATATCCCCCCTTCATTTTTCCCTTCCTACTATCTTCTTCTTCTTCTTTTTTTAACATACAATATATTATTTGTTTCAGAGGTACAGGTCTGTGATTCAACAGTCTTACACAATTCACAGCACTCACCATAGCACATACCCTCCCCAATGTCTATCACCCAACCACCCCATCCTTCCCACCCCCCACCACTCCAGCAACCTTAAGTTTGTTTCCTGAGATTAAGAATTCCTCATACCAGTGAGATCATATGATACATGTCTTTCTCTGATTGACTTATTTTGCTTAGCATAATACCCTCTACTTACATCCACGTCGTTGCAAATGGCAAGATTTCGTTTTCTTTGATGGCTACATAATATTCTATTGTATATATATAACGCATCTTATTTATCCATTCATCTGTTGATGGACATCTTGGCTCTTTCCATAGTTTGGCTATTGTGGACATTGCTGCTATAAACATTGGGGTGCACATACCCCTTTGCATCACTACATTTGTATCTTTGGGGTAAATACCCAGTAGTACAATTGCTGGGTTGTACAGTAGCAACATTTTCAACTTTTTGAGGAACCTCCATACTGTTTTCCAGAGTGACTGCACCAGCTTGCATTCCCACCAACATCTGTCATTTCCTGACTTGTTAATTTTAGCCATTCTGACTGGTGTGAGGTGGTATCTCGTTGAGGTTTTGATTTGGATTTCCCTGATGCCAAGTGATGTTGAGCACTTTTTCATGTGTCTGTTGGCCATTTGGATGTCTTCTTTGGAAAAATGTCTGTTCATGTCCTCTGCCCATTTCTTGATTGGATCATTTGTTCTTTAGGTGTTGAGTTTGATAAGTTCTTTATAAAAGATTTTGGATACTAGCCCTTTATCTGATATGTCATTTGCAAATATCTTCTTCCATTCTTTCGGTTGTCTTTTGGTTTTGTTGACTGTTTCCTTTGCTGTGCAAAAGTTTTTTATCATGATGAAGTCCCAATAGTTCATTTTTGCCCTTGCTTCCCTTGCCATTGGCGATGTTTCTAGGGAGAAGTTGCTGCAGCTGAGGTCGAAGAGGTTGCTGCCTGTGTTCTCCTTTAGGATTTTGATGGACTCCTGTCTCACATCTTAGGCCTTTCATCCATTTTGAGTCTATTTTTGAGTGTGGTGTAAGGAAATGGTCCAGTTTCATTCTTCTGCATGTGGCTGTCCAATTTTCCCAACACCATTTGTTGAAGAGACTGTCTTTTTTCCACTGGACATTCGTTCCTGCTTTGTTGAAGATTAGTTGACCATAGATTTGAGGGTCCATTTCTGGGCTCTCTCTTCTGTTCCACTGATCTATGTGTCTGTTCTTCTGTCAGTACCATACTGTCTTGATGATTACAGTTTGTAATAGAGCTTGAAGTCTGGAATTGTGATGCCATCAGCTTTGCTTTTCCTTTTCAACATTCCTCTGGATATTTGGGGTCTTTTCTGGTTCCATAAAAATTTTAGGATTATTTGTTCCATTTCTTTGAAAAAAGTTGATGGTATTTTTTTTTAAAAGATTTTATTTATTTATTTGACAGAGAGAGACACAGCAAGAGAGGGAACACAAGCAAGGGGAGTGGGAGAGGGAGAAGCAGGCTCCCTGCAGAGCAGGGAGCCCGACGCGGGACTCGATCCCAGGACCCTGGGATCATGACCTGAGCTGAAGGCAGTCGCTTAACCAACTGAGCCACCCAGGCGCCCAAAAGTTGATGGTATTTTGATAGGTTGCATTAAATGTGTAGATTGCTCTATGTAGCACTGACATCGTCACAATATTTGTTCTTCCAATTCATGAGCATGGAACGTTTTTCCATTTCTTTGTGTCTTCCTCAATTTCTTTCATGAGTATTCTACAGTTTTCTGAGTACAGATCCTTTGCCTCTTTGGTTAGATTTATTCCTAGGTATCTTATGGTTTTGGGTGCAATAAATGGGATCCACTCCTTAATTTCTCTTTCTTCTGTCTTGTTGGTATATAGGAATGCCACTGATTTCTGTGCATTGATTTTATATCCTGCCGCTTTACTGAATTCCTGTATGAGTTCTAGCAGTTTTGGGGTGGAGTCTTTTGGGTTTTCCACATAAAGTATCATATCTATCTGCAAAGAGTGAGAGTTTGACTTCTTCCTTGCCAATTTGGATGCCTTTTATTTCTTTTTGTTGTCTGATTGCTGAGGCTAGGACTTCTAGTACTATGTTGAATAGCAGTGGTGACAGTGGACATCCCTGCTGTGTTCCTGACCTTAGGGGGAAAGCTCTCAGTTTTTCCCCATTGAGAATGATATTCACTGTGGGTTTTTCATAGATGGCTTTTATGATATCGAGGTATGTACCCTGTATCCCTACACTCTGAAGAGTTTTGATCAAGAAAGGATGCTGTACTTTGTCAAATGCTTTTTCTGCATCTATTGAGAGGATCGTATGGTTCTTGTTCTTTCTTTTATTAATGTATTGTATCACATTGATTGATTTGTGGATGTTGAACCAACCTGGCAGCCCAGGAATAAATCCCACTTGGTCGTGGTGAATAATCCTTTTGATGTACTGTTGGATCCTATTGGCTAGTATTTTGGTGAGAATTTTTGCATCCCTGTTCATCAAGGATATTGGTCTGCAATTGTCCTTTTTGATGGGGTCTTTGGTTTTGGGATCAAGGTAAGAGTGGCCTCATAAAACGAGTTTGAAAGTTTTCTTTCCATTTCTATTTTTGGGAACAGTTTCAGAGGAATAGGTATTAATTCTTCTTTAAATGTTTGGTAGAATTCCCCTGGGAAGCCATCTGGCCCTGGGCTTTTGTTTGTTGGGAGATTGTTGATTACTGCTTCAGTTTCCTTAGTGGTTACAGGTCTGCTCAGGTTTTCTATTTCTTCCTGGTTCAGTTTTGGTAGTTTATACATCTCTGGGAATGCATCCATTTCTTCTAGATTATCTAATTTGCTGGTGTATAGTTGCTCATAATATGTTCTTATAATTGTATTTCTTTGGTGTTGGTTGTGATCTCTCCTCTTTCATTCATGATTTTATTTATTTGGGTCCTTTCTCTTTTCTTTTTGATAAATCTGGCCAGGGGTTTATCAATCTTGTTAATTCTTTCAAAGAACCAGCTCCTAGTTTCGTTGATGTGTTCTACTGTTCTTTTGGTTTCTATTTCATTGATTTCTGCTCTGATCTTTATTATTTCTCTTCTCCTGCTGGGTTTAGGCTTCATTTGCTGTTCTTTCTCCAGCTCCTTTAGGTGTAGGGTTAGGTTGTGTATTTCAGACCTTTCTCGTTTCTTGAGAAAGGCTTGTATTGCTATATACTTTCCTCTTAGGACTGCCTTTGCTGCATCCCAAAGATTTTGAACAGTTGTGTTTTCATTTTCACTTGTTTCCATGAATTTTTTAAATTCTTCTTTAATTTCCTGGTTGACTCATTCATTCTTTAGTAGGATGCTCTTTAGCCTCCATGTATTTGAGTTCTTTCCGACTTTCCCCTTGTGATTGAGTTCTAGTTTCAAAGCATTGTGGTCCAAAAATGTGCAGGGAATGATCCCAATCTTTTGGTACCAGCTGAGACCTGATATGTGACCTAGGATATGATCTATTCTAGAGAATGTTCCATGGGCACTAGAGAAGAATGTGTATTCTGTTGCTTTAGGATGGAATGTTCCGAATAGATCTGTGAAGTCCATTTGGTCCAGGGTGTCATTTAAAGTCTTTATTTCCTTGTTGATCTTTTGCTTAGATGATCTGTCCATTTCAGTGAGGGGGGGTGTTAAAGTCCCCCACTATTATTGTATTGTTGTCGATGTGTTTCTTTGCTTTTGTTATTAATTGGCTTATATATTGGCTGCTCCCATGTTAGGGGCATCGATATTTACAATTGTTAGATCTTCTTGTTGGATAGACCCTTTAAGTAAGATATAGTGTCCTTCCTCATCTCTTATTATAGTCTTGGGTTTAAAATCTAATTTGTTTGATATAAGGATTGCCAGCCCAGCTTTCTTATGGTGTCCATTAGCATGGTAAATGGTTTTCCACCCCTTCACTTTCAATCTGGAGGTGTCTTTGGGTCTAAAATGAGTCTCTAGCAGAGAGCATATCAATGGGTCTTGTTTTTTTATCCAATCTGATAGGCTGTGTCTTTTGATTGGGGCATTTAGCCCATTTACATTCAGGGTAACTATTGAAAGATATGAATTTAGTGCCATTGTATTCCCTGTAAGGTGACTGTTACCGTATATTGTCTGTGTTCCTTTCTGGTCTATGTTACTTTTAGGCTCTCTCTTTGCTTAGAGGACCCCTTTCAAGATTTCTTGTAGGGCTGGTTTCGTGTTTGCAAATTCCTTTAGTTTTTGTTTGTCCTGGAAGCTTTTTTTTTTTTTTAAAGATTTTATTTATTTATTTGAGAGAGAAAGAATGAGACAGAGAGAGCATGAGAGGGAGGAGGATCAGAGGGAGAAGCAGACTTCCCACCGAGCGGGGAGCCCGATGCGGGACTTGATCCCAGGACTCCAGGATCATGACCTGAGCTGAAGGCAGTCGCTTATCCAACTGAGCCACCCAGGTGCCCCATCCTGGAAGCTTTTTATTTCTCCTTCTATTTTCAATGACAGCCTAGCTGGATATGGTATTCTTGGCTGCCTATTTTTCTCGTTTAGTGCTCTGAATATATCATGCCAGTCCTTTCTGGCCTGCCAGGTCTCTGTGGATAGATCTGTTGCCAATCTAATGTTTCTACCATTGTAGGTTACAGACCTCTTGTTCCGAGCTACTTTCAGGATTTTCTCTTTGTCTCTGAGACTCGTAAGCTTTACCATTAGATGTCGGGGGGTTGACCTATTTTTATTGATTTTGAGGGGGGTTCTCTGTTCCTCCTGGATTTTGATGCCTGTTTCCTTCCCCAAATTAGGGAAGTTCTCTGCTATAATTTGCTCCAATATGCCTTCTGCCCCTCTCTCTCTTTCTTCTTCTTCTGGGATCCCAATTATTCTAATATTGTCTCATCTTATGGTATCACTTATCTCTCGAATTCTGCCCTTGTAATCCAGTAGTTGTTTATCTCTCTTTTTCTCAGCTTCTTTATTCTCCATCATTTGTCTTCTGTATCACAAATTCTTCCTTCTGCCTCATTTATCCTAGCAGTTAGAGCCTTCATTTTTGATTGCACCTCATTAATAGCCTTTTTGATTTCGACTTGGTTAGATTTTAGTTCTTTTATTTCTCTAGAAAGGGTTTCTCTAGTATCTTCCATGCTTTTTTCAAGCCCAGCTAGTATCTTTATAATCATCTTTCTGGACTCTAGTTCCAACATCTTACTAATGTCCATATTGATTAGGTCCCTGGCAGTTGGTACTGCCTCTTGTTCTTTTTTTTGAGGTGAATTTTTCCATCTTGTCATTTTGTCCAGAGGAGAAAAGATGAATGAGAGAACAAAATGCTAACAGGGTAACAACGACCCCAGAAAAATATACACTAAACAAATCAGAAGAGACCTGAAACTGGTGGGGGGCGGGAAGAAAGGGAAAGAAAGAGAAAAGAAAAAAAAAGAATAAGAAGAAGAGAAAAAAGGAAAAAAAAAAGAAGAAAAAGAAAAAAAAGAATATGATCAAATATGATCAAGCTGGTGAGTAGATCAGTGCCACACACTAGATTTTGGGCATATTTTGGTCTGTTAGAAGAAAGTGCCTCCCAAAATTTTAAGGAAAGAAAAACTTATAAATGTACAAAAATAAGGGTAAATATGATGAAGGGATATAATATGAGTGTAAAGATGAAACTTATAAAAGATTTTATAAAAGGAATTGATAAGATATGAAGTTGGTTGAAAAAAGAAAGAAGAGAAATTAAAAAAAAATGGGGGGGAGAGAATGTGATCAGGCAGGAGACTAGAACAAAGCCATACACTAGAGATTTAGCGTATATTTTGGTCCCAAAATTTTAAAGATTTTTTTTTTTAATTTATTTGAGAGAGAGACTGAGAGAGAGAGAGCATGAGAGGAGGGAGGGTCGGGAGGGTCAGAGGGAGAAGCAGACTCCCTGCCGAGCAGGGGGCCCAATGCGGGACTCGATCCCGGGACTCCAGGATTATGACTTGAGCCAAAGGCAGTCGCTTAACCAACTGAGCCACCCAGGCGCCCCTGGTCCCAAAATTTTAAAGAGAGAACAACATATATATACCAAAAATAAGGTTAACTACAATGAAGGGATAGAATATGACTCTAAAAATGAAAAATAAAAAAGATTTTTAAAAAAGGTATTGATGAGATATTGGTTGAAAAAGGGAAAAAGAAAAATTAGAAAAAATAGAAAAAGAAAAAAAAAGAAGATTTTAAAAATTAACTTTGAAAGACTAAAGAATCATGGTAAAAAAGCCATGGATTCTATGTGCAGTATTCCCCTAGCACTGGAGTTCTGCGGTTCTCATTGATCGGTAACCTTGGTCTTGGCTGGCTGTTCTCGCTGATATTCTGGGGGAGGGGCCTGTTGCCGTGGTTTCCAAAAGTCTTCGTTGGAGGCGGAATTGCCCCACCCCTGCCCCCTTCTGGGCTAAGTAATCTCCTTGGGTTTGGTCTCCAGAGCTTTTGTTCCCTGCAAGCTTTCCGCAGGGCTTTGGAGGACGAGAGTGAAAATGGCGGCCTCCCAATCTCCGCCCCGGAGGAGCCGAGAACTCGGGGCCCCGCTCCTCAGTGAGCCCCCAGAGAAAGGCCGTCAGTCACTCCCGTCTCCCCGGTCTCCGGCCGCACTCCGTGCTCACCCGGCCTGTGACCGAGCATTTCTATCTCTGGCACCCGACCCCGGGTGGAGTCTCCAAATCCTGTAGATCTCTGCGGTGTGCTCCCGCGCCGCTCCTCCCGGGGGAGGAAGGTGAGTCTCCCCGGATCTGCCGCTTGTTGGGTCCCTGCTGGAGGAGCAGTGGCCCGACTGTGCCCCGGATCACGGTTTATGGCAACGCCGAGCTGAGAGCCCATGCCTCGGCTCCGTCTCTGCAGCCGGCTTCCCCGCTCCGATACCTGGGAGCTCTGCCGCACTCAGGCACCCCTGATCTTTCTGTGACCCCGAGGGTCCTGAGACCACACTGTCCCGCAAGGGTTCCACCCCCTGCTTAGCCACTGGAGCGACGTCCCTCAGCGGAGCCGACTTCTAGAAGTTCCGATTTTGTGCTCCGCTGCTCTATCACCTGCCAGTAGCGGCTGACAGAGGCCCGTCCCCCGCCGTCTATCCTCCCGAATATCGCCTCGGATTCACTTCTCCCCACGTCCTACCTTCCAGAAAGTGGTCGCTTTTCTGTTCAGAGAGTTGCTGCTATTTCTTTCTTCAATCTCCTGTTGAGCTCCTAGGTATTCAGAATGGTTTGATCCCTATCCGGCTGAATTCCTGGGACCAGACGAAATTTAGGTCTCCTACTCCTCCACCATCTTGCTCCTCCAGTCTATAATAATTCTTTTTTTTTTTTAAAGACTTTATTTATTTGACAAAGAGAGACACAGCGAGAGAGGGAACACAAGCAGGGGGAGTGGGAGAGGGAGAAGCAGGCTTCCCGCTGAGCAGGGAGCCCGACGCGGGACTCGATCCCAGGACCCTGGGATCATGACCTGAGCCGAAGGCAGACGCTTAACGACTGAGCCACCCAGGCGCCCCAGTCTATAATAATTCTTAAAATCAGATGGTTTAGCATCCAGATCTCAGTTTCTAAATACCATTTCTCAATAAAAGAAACCAGGAACCCTGGAGAAATGGCTGATTCTAGGGCAGAAGATGAACCCGTATAATCTTGTAGTGCCAGAAAGTAAGGGGAAGCTAAAAAACAAAAAGAAAAACAAAACAACAAAGAAGATCAATGCCATGTCAAAATCACACAGGAGCCAGTATGAGAAGAGGTAGGTCCCAATGGCCAAACTGCAACAATTGGAGCCACAAAATACAAAACAAGTGTATTGGAATAGAACCTAAGAAATAAAATAAATACCCATGTATACATACTGATATAAATAAATGATTGAATAAAAAAATAAATGGGGGAGAAGGGACAAATCTTCCTTACAGAAGAATTCCATACATCACCAGTTTTTGATGTAGTGTTCCATGATTCATTGTTTGCGTATAACACCCAGGGCTCCATGCAGTACGTGCCCTCTTTAATACCCATCACCGGGCTAACCCATTTCCCACCCCCACCCCCACCCCGGTGAAAACCCTCAGTTTGCTTCTCAGAGTCCGTAGTCTCTCATGGTTCATCTCTCCTAACATAACATAAGAAAATAAAATTAAAAAAAAAAGAATTCCAAATAATAAATGTAGAAGGAATGCGTGAAACAGAAAACCAGTAAAACCACTATTAGAACAGTACAGCAATAGTTTTTCTAGGCAAGTTCCCTGGATTCATACTAAAATCAAAGGCCTAAACATTGAGGTGAAAAAAATATTTTCATGGCCTAAATGTATTTTTCTCCAAATATTAGCTAGTTTCTACAGAGATTTTAACATATATCCATAAATTTTTTAAAGATTTTATTTATTTATTTGAGACAGAGAGAATGAGAGAGAGAGAGCACACGAGAGGGGGGAGGGTCAGAGGGAGAAGCAGACTCCCTGCCGAGCAGGGAGCCCGATGCGGGACTCGATCCAGGGACTCCAGGATCATGACCTGAGCCGAAAGCAGTCGCTTAACCAACTGAGCCACCCAGGCGCCCCATAAATTTTTTAATATATTCTTTTCTCCAGGAGGTGAAGCTTAACTCTCTTTTTCTTGGGTGTGGGCTGGACTTAGTAATGCACTTCTAATGAAGACTAGGGAAAGGGAAAAACAGTAATTTTACAGTGGAGAAATCTGATGGATACCACCTAAACCATGTGATCAAGGTTAATATCACCAGTAACAAGTCATATTTATATAACATACCCTCAGATATGATGTAACAAGAAGGGCATTTCACCTGAATGGTATTCTTCCCCAAAAGCCATTATCTTAGTCCAATCACAAGAAAATATCAAACCCAAATTGAGAGAGTCTAAAAATGACCTGACAAGTACTCTTCAAAAGGAGGTAGTGTGGATTCCTTCAACTTCCTTCTTTTTCCAAAATTGTTTTCGCTATTCCAATTCTTTTACCTTTTTTTTACACTTGACCTTAGCCAAAAGGTCGAGAAGTGATTTTATTTATTTGACAGCGAGAGAGACAGAGCACAAGTGGCTGGGGCGGGGGGGTGCGGAGAGGGAGAAGCAGGCTCCCTGATGAGGGATTTGATCCCAGGACCCTGGGATCATGACCTGAGCTGAAGGCAGACACTTAACCGACTGAAGCACCCAGGCGCCCCTCTTTTGCCTTTTCAAAATAAATTTTATTTTATTTATTTGTTTATTTTTGCCTTTTTAAAATAAATTTTAAAACCAGCTTCTCTATATATACAAAAAATTCTTGCTAGGATTTTGACCAGTATTGTGTTAAATCTATGTTTCAATATGGAGATAGTTGATATCTTGACTATGTCGGGTTTTCAAATCTATGAACATAGTGTTTTCATTTATTTAGGCCTTTTTTTATTTCTTTATTCAGTATTTTACAGTTTTCAACATACAGATCTTGTTTTTTTTTTAATTTAAATTCAATTAAATTCAATTAAATTCAATTAGCCAACATCATTAGTTCCAGATGTAGTGTTCAATCATTCCATCAGTTGCATATAACACCCAGTGCTCATCACATTACATGCCCTCCTTAATGCCCATCACCCAGTTGCCCCATCCACCAACCCACCTCCCCTTCCACAACCCTCACTTTGTTTCCCAGAGCCAAGAGTCTCTCATGGTTTGTCTCCCTCTCTAATTTCTCCCCATTCAGTTTTTACCTCTACATACAGATCTTGTATGTATTTTGTGAGATTCAGATCTAAGCGTGTCAATATTCTGAATGATTGTAAATATTTTAAAAATAATTTGGGTTTCCAATTTACATGGCTCATGTATAAAAATTCAACTGCTTTTTGTATGTTGCTCTTGTATATTGTGGCCTAGCTAAACTCACTTATTCTAAGAAGTTTGTTTTGTTTTGTTTTGTTTTTCCAGATTCCTTGGGATTCCTATATAGACAATCATGTTGTCTGCAAATAGGGTGATTTTTAGTTTTATTTTTTCCTTTCTAATATGAATGCTTTTTCTTTCTTACTCTTGCCTTATTATGCTGGTTAAGATTTTCAGCATGTTGGGGCACCTGGGTGTCTCAGTCATTAGCGTCTGCCTTTGGCTCAGGTCATGATCCCAGGGTCCTGGGATCGAGCCCCGCATCAGGCTCCCTGCTGTACAGGAAGCGTTCTTCTCCCTCTCCCACTCCCCCTGCTTGTGTTCCCTCTCTCGCTGTGTCTCTCTCTGTCAAATAAATAAATAAAATCTTAAAAAAAAAAAAAAAGATTTTCAGCATGTTGTTGAGTAGAAATGATGAGAATGGAAATCTTTTCCTCATTCCTAATCTTTGAAGAAAAGCACTCAGTCCCCCAACATCAAATACTATGTTAGCTATAGGTTTTTGCAGATACCTTTTACCAACTTCAGGAAATTTCCTTCTAGTCCTAGTTTGCTGAAGGTTTTTTTAAATCATGAATGGATGTTATATTTTGTCAAATGCTTATTCTGCATCAATTGACATGATCATATGGTTTTTTCTTTAGACCATTAATATGGGGAGGATTAAATTGATTATCCTTTGGCAAGGGGGCTCTAAATACTCTTTATTTTTTTTAAGTTTTTAAAAAGATTTTATTTATTTGAGAGAGAGAGAGAGAAAGAGAGAGCGAGCATGAGCAGGAGGAGGGACGGAGGGAGAAGTGGCCTCCCTACTGAGCAGGGCTCGATCCCAGAACCCTGGGATCATAACCTGAGCTGAAGGCAGACGCTTTATGACTGAGCCAACCAGGCTCCCCTTTTTTGAAGTTTTTAAATTCCAGTTAGTTAACAGAGAGGTGTAATATTAGTTTTAGGTGTACAATACAGTGATTCAAGACTTACATACAACAGGGCGCCTGGGTGGCTCAGTTGGTTAAGCGACTGCCTTCGGCTCAGGTCATGATCCTGGAGTCCTGGGATCGAGTCCCGCATCGGGCTCCCTGCTCGGCAGGGAGTCTGCTTCTCCCTCTCCCACTCCCCGTTTGTGTTCCCTCTCTCGCTGTGTCTTTCTCTGTCAAATAAATAAATAAAATCTTAAAAAAAAAAAAAGACTTACATACAAAACCTGGTGCTCATCACAACAGGGGCACTCCTAAATCCCCATCACCTATTTAGCCCATCTGCCAACAGCCTGCCTCTGGTAAACATCAGTTTGTTCTCTATAGTTAAGTGTCTGTTTCTTGGTTTGCCTCTCTCTTTCTCTTTTCTTTCCCTTTGCTTGTTTGTTTTGTTTCTTAAATTCCACATATGAGTGAAATTGTATAACATTTGTCTTTGTCTGACTAACTTATTTCACTTAGCATAATACTCTCTAGCTCCATCCATGTCATTACTAATGGCAAGATTTCACTCCTTGATATGGCTGAGTAATATTCCAGTGTGTGTGTGTGTGTGTGTGTGTGTGTGTGTACCACTTCTTTATCCATTCATCTATTGAGCACACTTGGGCTGCTTCCATACTTTGGCTATTGTAAATAATGCTGCTCTAAACATAGGGCTGCATATATCTTTTCGAATTAGTGTTTTAGTATTCATGGGATAAATACCCAGTAGTGGAATTGCTGGATCTCATGGTGTTTATATTTTTAATTTTTTGAGAAACCTCCATACTGTTTTCCACAGTGGCTGCACACATTTGCATTTCCACCAACTGCAAGAGGGTCCCTTTTTCTCCACATCTTCGCCAACACCTGTTGTTTCTTGTGTTGTTGATTTTAGGCATTCTGACAGGTGTTAGGTGATAACTCATTGTAGTTTTGATTTGTGTTTCCCTGATGCACAGTGATGTTGAGCATCTTTTCATGTGTTTGCCATCTGGATGTCCTCTTTGAAGAAATGTCTGTTCATGCCTTCTGCCCATTTTTAATTGGATTATTTGTTTTTGGGATGTTCAGTTTTATAAGTTCCATATAAATTTTGGATGTTAAAAATAGAGCTACCCTATGACCCAGCAACTGCACTACTAGGTATTTACCCCAAAGACACAGATGTAGTGAAAAGAAGGGCCATATGCACCCCAATGTTCATAGCAGCAATGTCCACAATAGCCAAACTGTGGAAGGAGGCGAGATGCCCTTCAACAGATGAATGGATAAAGAAGATTTGGTCCATATATACAATGGAATATTATTCAGCCATCAGAAGGATGAATACCCACCGTTTGCATCAACATGGATGGAACTGGAGGAGATTATGCTAAGTGAAGTAAGTCGAGCAGAGAAAGACAATATCATTTGGTTTCACTTATAGGTGGAACATAAGGAATAGCATGGAGGACATTAGGAGAAGAAAGGGAAAAATGAAGGGGGGGAATCAGAGGGGGAGATGAACCATGAGAGACTATGGGCCCTGGGAAACAAACTGAGGGTTTCAGAGGGGAGGGCGGGAGGGGGAGGGGGTTAGGGTTACAGGGTGATGGGTATTAAGGGGGGCTCGTGTTGTGATGAGCACTGGGTGTTATATGTAACTAATGAATCATTGAACACTACATCAAAAACTAATGATGTACTATACAGTGGCTAACTGAACATAATAAAAAGTATTCCATATTTTAACATATTTCTGATTTCTAAGATTTTATTTATTTATTTGACAGAAAGAGAATTAGCGAGAGCAGGAACACAAGCAGGGGGAGTGGGAGAGGGAGAAGCAGGCTTCCCGCGGAGCAGGGAGCCCAATGCGGGGCTCGATCCCAGGACCCTGGGATCATGACCTGAGCCGAAGGCAGATGCTTAATGACTGAGCCACCCAGGTGCCCCTTAATATATTTCTTAAGAATATATTTTTTCATAATATGTTGCTAGTGCTATTTTTACATGTTCTTCGTTCAAAATTTTAGTATTTTTAATGATTTAATAATGTAGCTAGTGATATTCTTCAAAGTTGCATCATAGTTGATAAATTTGAAACTTCTTTAAATTTCTCTATATACTATCCTATTTTTAGCCAAGAAAATGCTTACCCTACAGGCACGAAAGTATGTCAAGTGCAGGGCAAATTCTACTAAAGAGGAGAATATTTTCAATTCTACTTTCTTTTTTCCACTTAAATTGTGTGTGTATATATATATACATTTACACAGACACACACACACACACACACACATCATCCAAAATATTTTTCACAGGTACTATCATGTTTTCTTTCTTCAAAGGAACTTTCTTTAGCCAATATGAAAGCCCTCCCTAATTTAGATGCTGCAAGCTTATAGGCTTTCTCAATTTTTTTTTTAAAGATTTATTTATTTATTTATTTGAGAGAGAGAATGAGATAGAGAGCACGAGAGGGGGGAGGGTCAGAGGGAGAAGCAGACTCCTCGCTGAGCAAGGAGCCCGATGCGGGACTCGATCCCGGGACTCCAGGATCATGACCTGAGCCGAAGGCAGTCGCTTAACCAACTGAGCCACCCAGGCGCCCTAGGCTTTCTCAATTTTATTCCAATCTATTACAGAATATAAATTTGCCATATTAAGAATAAGAGCTTTTCAAAAAAAGCACTCTTATAAGAAGATACATTACAAAGCTGATTACAGAATTTCAAAGTAAATCCTTTACATTATTTGAGCTCTCATTGTATAATTTATTCAGATCTTCCCATGCTTGCTTAAAGGGACATTTTTCAATACCTTCCTGTTTACAATCTTTGTTTTCAAGCATTGGCATTTATTAAAAATTTCAAAAGCTCAGTGTTGTGTTCCATTTGATTTTCTAATTTGACTACAGGTTTCCAAATGATATTTTGAAAGTAATGATAACAATGGGAGAATTTATCTGCAAAAAAGTTCAATAATATTTTAGGATCTTTAGGTTGATATGTGTGTCCTGCAGTCCTTCATATTATCAGATATACCTAAGACTGTGTACTGCTATGCTGAAGGCTTTTTTAAATGATTTTTTTAGTATTTATTATCAGCTTCATTACAAAAATGTTGTAGTTCATTTACTTTCATCATGTATATTTGCATGTATATACATACACATATATCTGAATGACTGTGTTATGTCTATATCATCATCAATTGCAAATAAATTTCGATTTCATTTGTTTCTTCAAGAAATAAAAAATAAAAAAAATAAATTTTGGATACTAACCCTTTATCATATATGTCATTTGCGAATATCTTCTCCCATTCAGTAGGTTGTCTTTTTGTTTTGTTGACTATTTCCTTTGCTGTGAAGCAGCTTTTATTTTTATTTATTTTTTTTAAAGATTTTATTTATTCATTTGACAGAGAGAGACACAGCGAGAGAGGGGACACAAGCAGGGGGAGTGGGAGAGGGAGAAGCAGGCTTCCCGCTGAGCAGGGAGCCCGATGCGGGGCTCGATCCCAGGACCCCGGGATCATGACCTGAGCTGAAGGCAGACGCTTAATGATGAGCCACCAGGTGCCCCAAGAAGCTTTTTATTCTGATGTAGTCCCAATAGTTTTTTTGCTTTTGTTTCCTTTGCTTGCGGAGACATATCTAGACAAATGTTGCTACAGCCAATATCAGAGAAATTACTGCCTGTGCTCTCTTCTAGGATTTTTATGCTTTCAGGTCTCACATTTAGGTACTTAATCCATTTTGAATTTATTTTTGTATATGGTGTAAGAAAGTGGTCAGAGAAATCCATAGTTATAGCCTGAGATTTCAATATCTCTTTTTTAAAAAGATTTTATTTATTCATTTGACAGAGAGAGAGAGGGACAGAAAGAGAGAGAGAAAGAGCGAGCACGTGCACAAGCAGGGGGAATAGCAGAGGGAGAGGGAGAAGCAGACTCCTCACTGAGCAGGGAGCCCGACATGGGGCTCGATCCCAGGACCCTGGGATCATGGCCTGAGCTGAAGGCAGACACTTAACCAACTGAGCCACCCAGGTGCCCCAATATCTCTTTCTTAATAATTGACAGAATATATAGGCAGAAAATCAGCAGGTATAATAGACAATCTGAAAGATGCAGAATACCAAGGCTCACTTAAGAAGAAATAGATAACCTGAATAACCCTTCATCTATTAAAGGAATTGAAATTTTAGTGAAAAAAAAAAATGTTCCCACAAAGAATACTCAAATCCCAAATGGCATCACTGGAGAATTATAACAAATATTTGAGGAATAAATAACAGCAATTCTATACGAACTCTTCCAAAATATTGAAGAGGAAAGACTACTTTCCTACTCATTCTATGACGCCAGAATATCCTTGATTCCAAAACCAAATAAAGACAATAGAAAACTACAGATCAGTCTGCCTCATAAATATAGATACAATAATTTGATACAAGATTTTAACATATTAAACCCAACAATATGCTGAAAAGATAATACATCATGACTGAATGGAATTTAAATCAATAATACAGGGCTGGTTTAATATTTGAAAATCGATCAATGAAATCCACCATATTAATAAACCAAAAGAGAAAAAGCCCATATGATTGTTTTAACAGATGCAGAATACTGAATGCTTTTGCCCCAATATCAGGAATAAGACAAAGATGTCCACTCTCACCACTTGTATTCAATATTGTACTCAAAGTTCTAGGTAGTGTAATCAGGTAAAATTAAAATGCATACAGATTGGAAATGAATAAGTAAAACTGTCTACTCATAGATGACATGATCATTTTCATAGAAAATGTGATGGAATATATTTTAACAGTTTATTTTTATTTTTTTTTTAAGATTTTATTTACTTATTTGTCAGAGAGAGAGAGAGAGTGCGAGAGAGTGGCAGGCAGAGGGAGAAGCAGCCTCTGTGCGGAGCAGGGAGCCCGATGCAGGACTTGATCCTAGGATCCTGGGATCACAACCTGAGCTGAAGTCAGATGCTTAACCAAATGAGCCACCCAGGCACCCAGAAAATGTGATGGAATCTAATTAAAAGCTACTAAAATCAACAAGTGAGTCTAGCAAAGTTGCAGGATTCAAGCTCAATATAAAGGAATCAGTTTTATTTCCATATACTAGCAACAACAAAAAATTGAAATAAAATCCGATAGAATTTACAATACCATAAAACATATGAAATATATAGGGATAAATCTGACAAAAGAAGTGAAAGATATGTACGCTGAAAACTACAAAACACTGCTGAGAGAAATTAAGACCTAAGTAGGGGCGCCTGGGTGGCTCAGTCGTTGGGCGTCTGCCTTCAGCTCAGGTCATGATCTCAGGGTCCTGGGATCGAGCCCCGCATTGGGCTCCCTGCTCCGCGGGAAGCCTGCTTCTCCCTCTCCCCCTCCCCCTGCTTGTGTTCCCTCTCTCGCTGTGTCTCTCTCTGTCAAATAAATAAATAAAATCTTAAAAAAAAAAAAGACCTAAGTAAATAGAGAGATATATATCTTGTTTATGGGTCTAAGGACTCCAAATGGTTAAGGTGTCAATTCTCCCCAAATTAATCTATAAATTTAACACATTCTCAATCAAAATCCCAGCAGCATTTTTTGTAGAAATTGACAAGCTGATTCTAAAATTCATATGGAAATGCAAAGGACCTAGATTAACTAGAACAAGGTTTCAAGAATTATTATAAAACTATATCACAATAGTATGATATTGACATAAAGATAGATAAATGGAACGAAGCAGAGAGTCCAGAAATAAACCCATGCATGAACTGATTTTTGGCAAAGGCACATACAGGCATAAGAGCCAGCAAAGGCCAGCATGACCAAGGTACCTTCACCAGTCGTCTGACTACCAAGGGATATGTACATAAGTGGAAACTCATCAGAGAGAGAAAAGTCCAAAGCTGGGTGAGCACAGGTGAGAAGCCCTGGACAGAAGACTGAAAGCACAGTTATAAATTGGGGATGGGTTGGCACAGAAAGGGAACTCTGGAAGCTTCTGTATAAGGAAGAGAGAAAAAGGGGCCATTTCTCCAAGTGATGGAGCTGCCAAGAGGGACAAAAGCTTCCTTCCTCTCCATGGCTTCAGGTGAACCACCCAAAAATGCTGACACGAAGTAATAACTATCTGAATACACGTGAGTGTGTGTGCAACAACTAAATGTGTGTGAGTGGTATCTGGCGTTTACAGATTGTTGGAGTCAAAGTTTAAAATGACATGCTTTGGGCGCCTGGGTGGCTCAGTTGGTTAAGCGACTGCCTTCGGCTCTGGTCATGATCCTGGAGTCCCGGGATCAAGTCCCGCGTCGGGCTCCCTGCTCGGCAGGGAGTCTGCTTCTCCCTCTGACCCTCCCCCTTCTCATGCTCTCTCTATCTCATTCTCTCTCTCAAATAAATAAACAAAATCTTTAAAAAATAATAATAATAATAAAATGACATTTGTCATTCAGATTTACAGGAACTCTCCTTTGCAATCATGAAAACTTCCTTCATGATTAGCAGGCAGTGATTTAAAAAAAATTACCTCACAGAATATTTATATTCTCAATCTACTCATTCACTTATTGTACTCTACTGTCCGACGAGGACACAAAAGAAAAGATCCCCCTCTCACCCAGAGCCTCTAGTCTCTAGCCTCAGGGGCCTCTGCAGTTTCCAAGCATGTTAGGACCTACCAGCTTCCATGACTTAGCTCATGATGTTACTTGTGCCATTCCTGGATCCAGCACATATGGGTACTTAACACCACATCACCTCTTATGGATGATGGTCATGGGGTTGCTAAGCTTCTTCTTGAGCTAAAGGATTCAAGGGAACTGGCAGATCCATGCGGCAGCACAATGTAAAGAAATGAGCAAAGGCAGAGGGATCAGATAGGTTTAATTCCTGGAATACCTTGCCAGAGGGTGTGATGTCAGGCAAGTTGTAAATACTCTTAAACCCCTATTTCTTCACGTAGAATTTTTTTCCTAAAGAAATCATTAAGGAAGTAGGCAGGCAATGATTCATGAGGATGTCTGCTGCAGCATGGATGATAATCGAGAATGAATGTGTAAGACATATATATATGGAAATATATGCATTAAAATGACAAAGAGAAGAGAGTTTTTTTTTTTTTTTTTTAATGAGAGGGAGAGGAGGGGGAGGGGTGGAGTGAAAGGGAGAGAGAATCTTAAGCAGGCTCCATGACCAGTGCGGAACCGACTTGGGGCTTGATATCACAATCCTGAGTTCACGACCTGAGCCGAAATCAAGAGTCAGATGCTTAACTTACTGAGCCACCCAGGCACCCCAGAAGAGAGGTTTTTTTTTGTTTTTTTTTTAAAGATTTTATTTATTTATTTGACAGAGAGAGAGATCGTGAGAGCAGGAACACAAGCAGGGGGAATGGGAGAGGGAGAAGCAGGCGGTCCCGCTGAGCAGAGAGCCCGATGCGGGGCTCGATCCCAGGACCCTGGGATCATGACCTGAGCCGAAGGCAGACGCTTAACGACTGAGCCACCCAGGCGCCCCAGAAGAGAGGTTTTTAATGAATGCTGGAATCCCAGGGTTGTTTCTCAATTCTCCCCTTTCTGACTTTATGGGTTTTTTTTACTATGAGCATGAATTACTTGAGTAATAATGTTCAACTTTATTATTTATCAAGAATGCAAATGCAGATACTAGCATGGTAACATTTTCTCCCATCAAAATAGCAGAAAAAGAACTAAAGTTATACCCAAGAATTGCAAGGGTGGAAGAAAGCAGGCCTTCTTGGGGCGCCTGGGTGGCTCAGTCGGTTAAGCATCTGCCTTCGGCTCAGGTCATGATCCCATGGTCCTGGGATTGAGCCCCGTGTCAGGCTCCCCGCTCAGTGGGGAGTCTGCTTCTCCCTCTCCCTCTGCCCCTCCCCCACCTGTGTGCATGCTCTCTCTCTCAAATAAATAAAATCTTTTTAAAAAAAAGAAAACAGGCCTTCTTATACACAAGCTGGAGTATAAAATGATTTCTCCTATCTTTGAGTCATCTAGCAAGACAAATTAAAAACATTTAAAGCTCCCACTTTCCTTTCATCCAGCAATTCAGTTTTCAGGAATACATTCCAGTATGAGAAAAGTGTGCTACAGCACAAGAATAAGATGTTCATTCCAATTTTTCTTATAATAGCAAAAAGATGAGAAATAATCAACAAAAAACACACACATAGACACACATGTGTCTGTTTAAAATAAACAAAATCAGGGGCGTCTGCCTTCGGCTCAGGTCATGGTCCCGGGGTCCTGGGATCGAGCCCCGCATCGGGCTCCCTGCTCGGTGGGGAGCCTGCTTCTCCCTCTCCCACTTCCCCTGCTTGTGTTCCCTCTCTCGCTGTGTCTCTCCCTGTCAAATAAATAAATAAAATCTTTAAAAATAAATAAATAAAATAAACAAAATCATACTATAGTATTCTATGCCTTTTTGGTATTATTTAACCTTAATTAATGGACATCAGTATATACCACTATATGTTAATTGATCTAATTCTTCAATGGCTGCAAAATTTCCATTGTCTAGTGTTACTGGAGCTCCTATGAGCAAATACATTACTGAACACACGGGCACGTTTTGCATTCTTACAACTGTTGTATATATACCACAGTCTACTTGGATGAATATACCTTTAGAATGAATCCCAAAAGGGAGATTGCTGGGAAAGAATGCTTAGTGCATTACTAACTGAGAGATACTGAGTGTCAGGAGTTTCTCATGAGCCTCTAAACCTGCTTCCTCTCCCTCATCTAAAGGGGTGCGGATGGGTTACGCGAGCTGTTGGGGCTCATCACAGACACAACTCATACACCCTAGCTGTATACCCTCTATTGCTCTCTCTCTCCAAGGCTAGCTGTTGGGATTTCTCCCAACTGCACAGAGGGTGGTGGTTGTGAGCAGTAACTCCCAGGTGTGGTTCACACTCAGACCCACAGGGGCAGTACCTAGGCCAGCAGAAGACAAGACAGGGAAGAACAGAGCACTCCCCACCACCATCATCTCCCTCGGAAGCACACACTCGCAGTCAGTACGTGACCCTGACTCTTCCCCTCCTCCAGGTATCGGACGCAGGCTGGGTCAGCACCCACTCAGCACAGTCACAGCTGCCTCCCCTCACCGTGGCTTCACCCCGGCCTTGTGTCTGTACATCCTGCTCACAGCTGACCCAGGTAGCATATATCACATTTCTCCCAGTGGGTCTTCGGACAGTCTGAAAGGGGCTCACCTTTGGCCCATGTACCACCTGGGCCTTGGCCTGGGGTTGGACCTTGATACCTGTTCCACTCCAGACTGGGCACAGTCGCTAGTCCCCATTCTTGATCATCACCTCCAACAATGGTAAATGGATGGACAAAAAAAATCTCTTTTCCCTCTGCTATGGTGAGGGAGGGGAGGGACAGGAATGGCATAAAGGGATGCCATGTGGCTCTCCTCAGTGGTCCTAGCAAGAACACTGTTACTTCCAGGCGTTAATTCTACCCAGAATTAGATGACCTCATGCTGGGATTTAAATAATCATGACATGACAGTGGGTCGGAGCAATTCTTAGTTGACTGAATTATTTGCAAGGAGCAGATTTTACTTGTGCCATAAAATAAATAAAATGAAATGATACCTGCAGTCTTCACAAGGATACAAACAAGGGCTTGGGAGTACCTGACTGTCCTTGGTCAGAGCAGTTGCTCTGTCCTAACGCTGTACGAGTATGAGGTTACCCGGAAGGCTTGCAGCACTGGGCAGATTGGATTTTTTTTTTTTCAGTTTAGACTCCAAGCTCTCACACAGACAGGACCCCATCTTCCCAGCGTCCTGAAGAAACTTGATCCTACCCAGACAGCACAGCTGCTGCCAACAGACAAAGCACCAAGGTCAGGGAGACAGCTGGGCAGCAGATAGCCTTTCCAAGAGATAACAGGAAACGACTAAGAGCCAATAAAAGAGCTTACCTGAGGGGAAACATGAGACTGAGGTCAGATCCCACAGTTTATGCTGATTAAAGAGTATGAGACCTCAGTCCTTCTCAATAAATCTTTATTTCACACACATGAAGATCTGAGTTGTAGGAACAGCTCCTGATTCGATATGAAAAGTGGTTATCCCTGATTAGTGAGATTAAGGAAAAATTATATATTCTTTACACTTGGCTCTAAATTGACTCTAGAGCTTGTCTGTATGAGACAGGGAGGGTGAGAGGAGGGGAGAGAGGGAAGAAGAGAGGGAGTAACGTGGCAATTCTGCTTCTGCCACAGGGGATCTTTCTAACTATCAAAGAATGTGTGCTTCTCTAAAGGTAACCTGCAGGGTTTGGGAATGAAAGACAGAAAGGGTTTTTGGTAGGGGGTGGAGATAGGGCAGGGAAGGGCAAAGTCCTTTCTGTCTTATGGGTATCCACCTGCCGTTGTTTCCCAAAAGCAGGAGCAGTGGGCGGCTGTCCTCCTCCTCTTCCCCTCCCCTCCCCTCCCCTCCCCTCATTCTTCCCCTGACAGTGGAGGACCAGACCACCTAGGTGATGGTGAAGCTTTTGGAGGTTTACCAGATGCAGGAGACCTACAACCCTGAGGACTGCATTTTACCTGCTGTGTTACCTGGCGAGTACCATGTGTCTTTGGAGCCCTGGAACTTGCTGGCTTCAGGAAAACAACGTCTATTTACTGTCTGAGAGGAGTAGGAGGCACACTTTTCCAAAGCCTCTCTCTTCTTTTGGGATCGTGCTGCACATACACAATGCTACATAACCAGCTGTTTCAAGTTAGTAACTCACTGCGAGCAGCACCAATATGACAGCAGACATTCTTCAGTATTGGTTTTGGTGGGTGGCCACATTTCATTTTCAAATGTGCTGCAATTTATTTATTTAGCAAGTCCACGACCATTCTTTTTATAAATTAAGCTGCTTTGGAAGTCCCATGTATCTAAATCTTTGCTCACATCCAAGACAGTTTCCTTTATGTTAAGGTTTATTTTTTTAAGATGTTATTTATTTATTTGAGAGAGAGAGAGTGAAAGAGAGAGATCATGAGCAGGGGGGAGGGTAGAGGGAGAAGCAGACTCCCCACTGAGCTGGGAGCCCGATGTGGGACTCGATCCCGGGACCCTGGGATCATGACCTGAGCCGAAGGCAGACGCTGAACTGACTGAGCCACCCAGGTGCCCTAACATTAAGTTTTTAGAAGTACAAGTGCTGGGTTACAAGATGTGTACGAGTTTTATTTTATTTTATTTTTTTAAAAGATTTTATTTATTTATTTGAGAGAGAGAATGAGAGACAGATAGCAAGGGAGGGAAGAGGGTCAGAGGGAGAAGCAGACCCCCCGCTGAGCAGGGAGCCCGATGCGGGACTCGATCCCGGGACTCCAGGATCATGACCTGAGCTGAAGGCAGTCACTTAACCAACTGAGCCACCCAGGCGCCCTGTGTACGAGTTTTAAAGCTTATACATTTGGATTTGGATTTATCAATCCGTTTCTTTGCATTTTCTGGATTCCTCTCATGCCTAAAATGGCTTTGCACACTTTCAGAGCCTAAAAGCTTTCACACATCTCTGGGGAGACTAAAGATTCTCTTGAGGGTCCCTGGGACAGCTGCACTGAGGAGAAAATTTGGAGAGCCAATTGGCAGGTGAAATGCAGGGCTGGGAACAGTCCTAGACACACTGAAAGATTTTGGGGGTGGAGAAGGGAAGGACAAGTCTTCCAGAACTCAGAAACAATGCCCTGCTCCAGGTGGGGCAGAGTTTCTGCTTGGTTGGGGAAGGCTGGATCCACAGCCTATGTGACACACACATCGCCGTGCATACCCACAGGTGTTATTACACATACCTCCGAAGCTTGGGATTGGCTGGTGAAGTTGACTCCGCAGAGGTTGTTTCTAGGTGGCAACGGAAGATAGATACCATTTTCATGCCCTTTCTGATTCTCCAGCAGGCGCTCTCCTGTCTCTCGGCGAGTGTAAATGTGAATAAGCGTGAATGCATGAGTGTGTGGGGGGGGGGGGCGGGCAGCAAGACTCAGATGGATCGGGGCAGAGAGATCTGTAGTCTCTGATAAGGAAGTTCCTCCAACTCGTCCTCTTTCTCCTCAAAGGTCCTGTGGCTGCCACGGCCCTTGCTGTGGCGGGGCCAGGACAAGGGAGGACGGTGGGCTGCAAAGGGGTCAGATGAAGTTGGGGTGAGTCTTGGGGATGTTATTTGAGGTATCTGTGTGCCAGAGGTATCAGGTACTGCTGACAAAGGACAGATTACGCAATCCTCGGTGGGGTCCCGGATGAAGGGATGAGACAGCCCCGCCCACAAAGCACACGTGGGATGCAGTGCGCATGCCCAGTGCCCACACTGTCCCATCAGCCATTGGTGTGTGCAACGTGGTCCGGGTGCAGTGCAGTGCAGATTTCATCGTTCTGTCTGGATTCTTTCTCGCTGTCTGAGACTCAAGAGGTAGGTCTCCAGATCAGTCTAGAAGTTTAAATGCGAGTTTGAGGAGAGAGCTAGCGGGCTTTCGGTGGGCAGGACCGTGTAGTTCCTGGCCTCTGTGGCAGAAAGCCCCCGAGGTCTTTGTTCTTCTCGTGGGTGTTGCAGCTACCATGGCTCTTGTCACGGTGGAGAACAAGTGAGGATGGTGGGCTGTGGAGGGGAGGGGGTCATATGAAGATGGGACAGAGCTTGGGTCATCATTTGATGTATCTGGGTCCCGGAGGCACCAGGAGCTGAAAGAGGGCAGATTTGGGAATTTGGGGCACGGCCCTGGTGGGGGGAGGGGAAGCCATACCACGTGGCACGTGCTGCGGCAGTGCACGTGTCCCGTGCTACGCGCCTTCCCATCAGCCTTTGGTGTGGGACGTGTGCAAAAAGCTCTGGGTGCGGAGCTGTGCAAGTGGCGTCTTTCTGTCTGGATTCTTTCTGAGACTTGATCATTCTCCCAGGAGTTTAAGTGTGAGTGAGTAAGGAAAGAGCCAGTGGGCTTCAGGCGGGTCTCCGAGGAGCAAGGTTCTTGGGGTAATCGTATTTCTCTTCACGGGTCTTGCGGCTTTTGTCTTTGTTGGGGGGAGGGGCGCCGAGACAAGGGAGGATGGCGGGCAGGTGAGGAAGGGGGGGTCAGATGAAGATGGGACGAATCTTGGCGATGTTATTTGAGGTATCTGGGTCTTGGAGACATTGGGAACTGCCGATAGAGGACAGATTCGGGAATTTTTGGTGAAGCCTCAGGGGGCAGGGAAGCCCTTCCCCCTACGGCACTTGCCCGATGCAGTGCACATGCGCAGTGCACACGCGCAGTGCACATGCGCAGTGCCCAGCAGTTGCCTCTTGGTGGTTGGTGTGGGCGCATGCGCAGCGCGTTCCGGGTGCTGAGCTGAGCAGGGCCTGTCTTACTTGTGGATTTTTTCTCACTGAGACTCAATCGGTAGGTCCGCAGATTTGTCCACCCAGGAGTTCAAGTTTGAGTGAGTGTGAGGAGGGTGCTTTCTGTCTTTCGGTGGTTAGGGGCAGTGTAGTTCCTGGTCTCTGGGGAGTAAATTCCTTGAGGTCGTTATCCTCCTCACAGGTATGGCCACCATGGCCTTTGTGGGTGGGGGTGCTGGGAAAGGGAGGATGATGGGCTGTGAAGGGGAGGGTGCCAGATGAAGATGGGAGGAGTCTAAGGGGTGCTATTGGAGGCATCTGAGTCCTGGAGGCACCTGAAACTGCTGACAGAGCACAGAATTGAAAATGGTCAGTGGGGAGGTGGACAGGGCTATATATTATGAAATCTCTTCATAGTGGGGAGTCCACTTATGAAACTAAATCTCTTTGGGAAAGTTGTATGTCTTTTTTCAAGTACTTGAAGGTCCCTTGTCTGCCAGATTGCTGGGAAACAGATTTTGTAGACAGCCTAATTTGATGTGATTGGAAAATAGGCAGTTGTTACTAATTCAAGATTTATTTTGGAAATCTCAAAAAATGTAAAACAAGAATTTATAATCAGCAGTTGGCTGTGAAGATAGTCCAGTATAATTATTGTTTTCTTACAATTTTCAGTTAACGATTTTCTACTTTCAGTGAGAAATATGAGTGCTCGAGTAAGATCAAGATCTAGAGGAAAGAGAGATGGAAAAAAGCCTTCTAAGCTGGATGAACCTGGGGTTGTGAGTGCTTTAACGTCTTACTTCCATTGGCAGAAATAATTTTTTATGAAAAACCATTGAAAAAGTTGTTGAACCAATATAGATCTGTTGTTTAAAGGACTTCCTTGCTGAAAATGGGTGAAAAATTAATCCAACAAAAGAGACTGAACAAAAAGACTTATATTCTGCTGTTGCCTGGCTACGTAGGTTGAGCCTGGAACTCGTCTCTATGATTTTTCCTCTTGTACTTGTTAATAAACTGGTAATACATCTCAGAAAAGATTAAAAAGTTTTCCAGAATTATTGGTCCTTGCAGATAATTCCTTTCTTAGAATATTTTCTTTATAAGAAAGAGTAATTTTATTGAATACTTACAGAGAAGAGCATAGGAAAAATTCAGATTTGTGATTAATTATCTCCATGTAGTATGTATATTTGCGCCTTCTATCATTATAGTATTAATATCAATACTCTTTATTTGCACCTACCCTCCCCCAAGGCTAAGCAACCGGGTGAAAAAACACTGCAAAAAGAGGAACCACCAACTGAGGATCTGGATATTGAGCCTGGACAAGAGAGAGAAGAAGGAGCATGTGGGGTTCAAGGTGATGAGGGGATGGAGAAACATGTTGTATTTCATTTAGGAGGTTGTATTAGTAATAGAAATGGATAAAGGGTTCCCTGAAAATTGGCTGGAAACCTGTTTGGTAAGGGAAAGGTGGAGTTTGCAGCTGACTACAGTCCTTCTCTGATAAGTGTTCCTTCTTTCAGCACTTCACCATCCCATGGTGAATTAAAACTATTTGGCATGCTTGGAAAATATTATTTGGCATACTTGGAAAATACAGTTCTTGTCAGGGCTCTATATTAGCAAATCAAGGGAAACAACATTAAATTTAGATAGAATTTACACTATATCACTAGTTAAATTTGGCCTTTTTTGAATGCTGTTTTCTGGGCTTCTTAAGTCATTGCATCAAACATTTGAGCAAACCTAGATATATTTTGGTTAGTTCTTAGATTGTAATTTTTGAAAATCATAGAAAAACAAAAATGTGAAATCCTTTCCTAGGGGCTGTTAAAGTCTTCAATGTTTTTGTTTTCCTGAACCATAATCTAGTTGTCACATATTCTTTTTTTTTTTAAAGATTGATTTACTTTAGAGAGAGAGGGGCCTGTGTGTGCTTGTGTGAGTGGAGGGAGGGGCAGGGGGGAGAGGGAGAGAATCTCAAGCAGACTCCCTGCTGAGCACAGAGCCCTATGTGGGGCTCGATCCCACGACCCTGAGATCATGACCTGAGCCGAAATCGAGAGTCAGACGCTCAACTGACTGAGCTACCCAGGTGCCCCTAGTTGTCACATACTTTTTTTTTTTTTTTAACTTTTTGCTTAGAAAATATTTAAAGCTTACAGAAAGGTTACAAGAAAGTACAGTGTATTCTTGTATTCTCTATCTCAATTCACAAATTGCTAACCTTGTGCCACATATCACCCTTTCTTTAGATAATAATACACATATTATTATTGCTAAGCCATCCGAGAGTAAATTTCAAATATCAACCATCTGAGAGTAAATTTCAAATATAACTCTTTACTGTCAAGGTAATTCAGTATCTGTTTGCTAAAAAAAGGGGATATTATTTTACATAACCCCAGTACAATGATCAAATTTAGGAATTTTAACATTAAGAAAACATGAATATGTAGTCTGTTGGCCTAGTAATATCCAGTTTTTTTAGTTGGCTTAGTAATATTTTTTTTGAGATTTTATTTATTTATTTGACAGAGACACAGGGAGAGAGGGAACACAAGCAGGGGGAGTGGGAGAGGGAGAAGCAGGCCTCCTGTGGAGCAGGGAGCCTGACGCAGGACTCGATCCCAGGACCCTGGGATCATGACCTGAGCCCAAGGCAGACGCTTAACGACTGAGCCACCCAGGCGCCCCTTGGCTTAGTAGTATCTTTTATACCATTATTTTTTCCTGATCCAGGATCAACCCAGAACCACCCACTGTATTTAGTTGTCATCTCTCTTTGGACTCCTTTTTCCTAGAAGTGTACTTCAGTCTTTGTCTTTCATGATTGACATTTTTTGGAATCCAAACCATTTGTTTTGTAAAATATTCTTCAGCTTGGGTTTGTCTCGTCTTACTATTTGTAATGACTTTTTTCAGTTAATTTATTGGGGCCTGCTTGGTGGCAGGTAATGTATTAGATGCTGAGGAAAAAAATATAAATCAGAGAATGATTTCTGTCTTGAGCTCACAATCTTGCCAGAAATTCATGTAAACAAATAGCTGATCTAATAAGTATAATAATAGAAATATATATAGGTTACAAAGGTGACAACTAAGTTGTCTTAAAACCGTTTTAGAAAAGGAAAAGCTTCATAGAGGAGATAATATATGAGAAACAACTCCATTTTCTAGCCAAAAACTCTTTAATGCTCATTGCGTTTTTATATATCACATTTATTACAGTACTAACCTACAGAGCTTTATTTAGTAAGAGTAATTTATGGTTTACTGCTTACATTAATAATTCTGTTTATTTATATAAGAACTTGAATTGAAAGCTGAAAGCCAGGAAAAGGGTCTGGAAAAGACTGGGGGTGAGCTTGGAGGTGGCCCTGATGTGAAAGGGAAGACTCCACCTAACGTAACACTTGCTAAAATTCAAGAAGCAGGTAAGTTATCCATTAAGAATACAAGTCATGGGGTTGTTTTTTTCTGCAATATTATCATACCTTTGTAACAAATCACAAATATAAAGATTATTTGGAAGGTAGTTCATACATGAAATGTTAGATTCAAAGACAGAGTCAGAGCAAAAAAAATAAGTCAAAGCCATGTTGTTGAATTATAAAATATGGAAGTATTATTACTTTGGAATAGAAGTCCTTTGAAACCCAATGCAAGTGGTCGAATACTTTTTAAAGTACATGAATTATTTAACATACCCAAATATCAATTGGATATCTAAACAACACAGTAGTATTGATTTTCTTTTAATTTGCCTAAACTGTTTCTCAAAAATAGCTATATCTTTTGTATCTTTTAGACACCAAAAAATAATATGGATCTCTTTGTTTTGTTTTTATGGGTTAGTTTGTTGATTTTTTTTTTTAAATTGTGAGCTCTACAAGTGAGAAATGGTGATATTTTCCTTCACATTTTAATGTCATCTATGATGGCAGTGGCTTATAATTAGTGTGATCTGTAATTTTTTTTTTTTTTTTTGGTGATCATGTAATTATCATCATCTAAACCAGGACACTCTTGAGAGTTAAAGGGAGTGCTGTTGACTGCTTACACCAGGACGATAGGTGCAAATGAACAAAATGGCCACCATAGTATAAATAGACCATATAAGGGTTGAGCTAGATCAGCGAAAGAATTTTGCACAAAAGAGACAAACCAAATGGAATAATGTCCTTTGCCCTCTATGTAGTTAAAACAATTCCAAGTATGACATTATTATTTTAGCTAATATGGATAACTAGAAGACCATTTCAAGTGAATGAATTTGAATGAATTCGAATGACACTGGGTTTACTTGTTTGTTTTGCTTCTTGGAGTTTCTACTTGGTTGATTTTCTTTTAACTGAAATCACCGGCATATTTTGCTCGCTACTTAAAATTATCTTTAAATAAGCTCTTGGAATTTAATCTGTTCTGGGTTTGAGAAATCTGTGTTTCTCCATGCCACCAAAAAGAGTGATGCGTTTAAAAAGTTAGAAAAGTTAAAAAGCCTGAAAATGTACATTAGCTTAGAAGTCTATGCAGTGGTTAGGGTTCTGGTTTTAGGTTCATCTTATAAAACCAAAGCCGTAGTGTCCTTTTTGTACTTTTGTTATTGCCTAAAGTTCTGCTAAGTGACGTACCCAACTGTTACGTTTATGTTTTAGGTGATGGACAGTCATAAATTACAAAGACGAGAAGCTGAAGCCACACATACAGTTTGTTATATTGATAATTTGGCTTAAATTCTCTCAATAAAGATTTAAAAGTTTGCTCTGAAGTCGTCATGCATATCTTTTGTTAAATCTGTACCTAGGAATCTGATACTATCATAAATGGTATTTAAAAAAAAACTATGTTCTATTTAGACCTGGTCTATAGAAGTGCTATTTACTTATTTATTTTTTTAAAAGATTTTATTTATTTATTTGACAGAGAGAGACAGCGAGAGAGGGAATACAAGCAGGGGGAATGGGAGAGGGAGAAGCAGGCTTCCCGCTGAGCAGGGAGCCTGATGTGGGGCTGGATCCCAGAACCCTGGGATCATGACCTGAGCCGAAGGCAGACGCTTAACGACTGAGCCACCCAGGCGCCCCTAGAAGTGCTATTTATTTTTGTGTAATTAATTTTGTCTGGCAACTTTGCTAAGTTTATTCTAATAGTGTATCTCTACATCCTCTTGGATTTTCTACATACACAATCATACCATATGCAGATAATAACTCTTCTTTCTTCCTTTTGAATCTTTCTGCTTTGTAGTTCTTGTCCTTACTTTATGATACTGGCCATGTCCTTTTAAGTACAATGTTGGATAGAAGCAATGATAGTAGACATCCTTATATATTCCTGATTTCTCTTTCAACATTTCACTATGATGTATAGTATAGATTTTAAAAAATGAGATATCTTCTATTAGATTAAGGAAGTCCCTTTTTATTCCTAGTTTGCTAAAAATATTTACCATGAATATTTGTTGAATGTTACCATACACTCACTCTCCATCGACTGAGGTGATCTTAAGAGGTTTTTTTCATTAATTTGTTAATATGGATTCCTAGAATAAACCCAATTTTAAGTCATGATATATTGTCCTTTTTATGTATTGTTGGATTCCCCTCTCTAATGTTTTGTTCAGGATATTTGCATCTTCGTGAGTGAGATTGGCCCATACTTTTTTTATGTACTCTCCATATTAGGCTTTGTTATCAAGGTTATTTTGGCTTCAGAAATGTGATGAGGTATATATCTTCTTTTTCTGTTTTCTGGTAGAGTTCATCCAACTTTGGAATTATTTCTTAAATGTTTGATACAATTTATTAGTGAAGCCATCTAAGCCTGGAGTTTGCTTTTTAGGAAAGTTTGAAATTAGTGATTTAATATTTTCTATTCTTTGGTCAGTTTGAGTTTTATTTTTAGAGGGCTTTGGCCATGTTATCCCAATTTTCATTACAGAGTTGTCCATAATATCCTCATTATTCTCTCAATGTCTGCGGGATCTGTAGTGATAACTGCCATTTTAATTCTTAGTACTGATAATTTGTGCCTTCTCTCTTGTGTTCTTAACCAGTCTCACCAGAGGTTTACCAACATTACTAGTTTTTTCAAAATAAACCAACCTTTGGCTATGCTGATCCTATTCTATTTTTGTTCTTTATTTTATTAATTTCGTTTCTCACCTTTATTATTTTTGTTCTTTCTCTGTTTAAGTTGCTGTTCTTTTTTCTAACCCTTTGAAAAAATGTTTAGCTCACTTACTTCAGCCTTTATAATGTACACTTTTAAATGATAACATTCTTCCTAAATAGGGCTTTAGCTTCATCTGAAAAGTTTTTTTTTTTTAAAGATTTTATTTATTTATTGAGAGAGAGAGAATGAGAGAGAACACATGAGATGGGGGAGGGTCAGAGGGAGAAGCAGACCCTGCCGAGCAGGGAGCCCGATGCGGGACTCGATCCAGGGACTCCAGGATCATGACCTGAGCCGAAGGCAGTCGCTTAACCAACTGAGCCACCCAGGCGCCC